>NC_080852.1:7133550-7451328 GCF_030435755.1 Ochotona princeps | reverse complement strand
TAGGAGACCTTGCTCCTAAAGCCACAGCTGGGGATGATTCCAACTGTGGGGATGCTTCCTTAGAGAGAGAGAGAGAGGGAGGAGATATGAAGAAACTCAGTGTGTCTCAAAAAGTAATATGGGATGGGTGGCACAGTGAGTTAAGCCACCTATTGGGATACCTGCTTTGCATATCCAAGCACCTGTTTGAATCCTGGTGTGTCTGCTTCTGATCCAACTTCCTGCTCATGCTCCTGGGAGGCAGCAAGATGGCTCAAGTACTTGGACTCCTGCCACCCATGTAGGAGACCTGTATGAAGTTCCAGACTTCTGACTGCAGCCTGGCCCTGCTCTGGCTGTTGCAGGCATTTAGAGTGAACCAATGGATGGAAGGTTTCTGTGTCTGTTTCCATGTCTCTTCTCCTCTCCTCTCCTCCTCTCCTTCCTTGTTTTTCAGGTAAGATAAAGATAAATAGATGAACATTGAGAAAAATGGAGAGCATCTATGGCTGCCCAGGTCAGGTGGCTACATCCCAAAGATTTAGAGCCTGCTTGTCATTTGAATGTGTGTGTGTGGGGTTAGAGACAGTGACCTTGGGGAGAAAAATCTAGAGTCTGATCTCTAGGAGGGGAGGAGAAGACAGGAGGAACTCTTTGCTAGCTGTCTCGAGAGCTGCCTGTCTTTTAGGCCAAGAGGGCCTTGGGCAGATCTGAAATGGCTTTGTGTCCTGGAAGATTCAGGTCTTGGGGGTGGCTGTTCCGTGACTTGGGACCAGAACAGGAGCCAGAGGCAGGGAGCAGGTAGGGAACATCCCTTCCTCGCCTGCAAAGGGCTCAAGTGTGACTTTGCTGCAGCAGCGCCTGCGGGGGCGGAGCTCAAAGCCACAGGCTCTTGCAGGGGTGGTCACTTTTGGGAGTGTAAAGGAGGTGGCTTCCCACGCAGTGGAACCATTCTCCTGTGTAAGGCTCTGACTGCTGTGGCAGTATGGGAGAGGAGTGATGGTGGTGGTGGGGGGGGGGTACCTCTACCTAGTGGTGCCAGCTAGGATGCCAGAGGAGAAAGACACATCAAAAGGACTCCCTGAAATAATGGGAGCTTTTGAAGTGGGGACTGCGGAGCCAGTGTAATTCCAACATAAATGTAATTTCAGTTGTACTCTCACTGGTGAGGCCTGTGATGGCTCAGGTTACATTAAAGGCTGCCTCACAACGTCTTCTTCTTCTTTTTTAATCAGCATAGTTATTCCCTAGCATTTGCCAGAGGAAGGCTCTCTCCTCTTCCTACGGACTCTGGCATTGGCAACTCAGGCCAAGAGAATTGATAAAGTCAGTCCTGACCATAGTTCATCCTCGGGTTCATCCAGTGAGATCTTCTCAGGGTGATCAGGAGAATGTTAACTCACCCATTCTGGGGCTTCTGACACCAGGGACTCCCCCAGAAGAGGATAGGGGTTTGTTGTTGGCAGGCTGGGCCAAGCCCAGGGCGAAATAGCTCATGACTTGCTGTGTTGTTTTAAGAAAGCAGCGTTGAAACACTTTGAATATTTAGCTGTGGGGGTTTTGGCAGAACATATTTCAAACTGGGGCTGGGGGAAGAGAACAAATGAAGGAAGAACAAATGGCTTTGCTGTGGAGGACAAGGTCTGTGAGAACAGACCCCTGGCTGGTGTTTGAGGACCCCGTGGATCTCCTTCTAAAGCCCATTTCCATGCTATTCATTTATTCACATGCACAACCACGAACAGGGGAGAAGGGGGCAGGTGTTGGTTTTAGTCTTAGGAAAAAAAAAAGCATAAAAGTCATCATATATTTTAGAGTTATTGGTACACACATTTCCTTTTTCTCTCATCAAATCTGGCTTTCCACCTAGCCACATAAATGGTTGTCATAGTGACATTTACTTGCCTGCTCCGCAGCGTTGGTCCCAAGTAGACAGCTCAGATGACATCCAGCGACCATAAATTCAGCCGCAATTGTCCCCTTGCTTTCTGAAACCTATCAGATGAGAGCTTTGCCTGGGAGCTGCTTCTGTGGTCACCGAGTATGTGAAGACAATGGTGAAATTAGGATGAAATAGATCTCTCTTCTAGGCTTCTAGGTGGCTCACTCAGATGCTGTTGTTGTTATTGTTGGCGTGTGTGTGTGTGTGTGTGTGTGTGTGTAGTTTTGGAGTTTGGCATTTTGAAGAGCATTTGGTTAGTAAAAGTAAGGATTTCTGGGATCCAGCAGAGAATTCCTTCTTGGATGTCTTGGGTCTAGGATAGATTCTTAACGGCTGACAGATGATTCAAAAAATAACTTTTGGACATTTCTTCAAGTGGACTTCAAATGTCTTCTTTTGTAGCATTTTGCTAGTGTCACTTTGTAAAACCTTTGTGTAAGTGAAGATCCAGCATCAGCCTAAGTTTGTTAACCTAGACTTAAGGATTGGTGAGCTAGTTCAGTGGATTAAGTTGTCGCTTGCAATGACTGCATCCCATATTGGTGTGTATCAGAATTCTGCTCAACTTCCAATCCAGCTCCCTGGTAACATACCTGGGAAAGCATTGGGAGGTGGCCCATGTGCTTGGGGCCTTACTGCTCATGTGGGAGACCCAGATGGAACTCTGAATTCTTGGTTAGCCAGTGGATAGTACATCTCTCTCTCTCAATTCTTCCAATTCAATAAGTGGATCTTTTGATTTAATCATATTCCAGAAGCACACACTTCAGGAGTATCTTAACTGATGAAGTTTCTGAATTAGTGAAAGTCTGAGTGAAGCCACGGAGGGGAGCTAGGTCCTGGAGGAAGGTATGGAAAAGCGACTTCCCCATCCTGGTTCTGGCTGGACACCCATCCCAGAAGGACTGGACGTTTTCCTCAAGCTCTCCTTTCCTAGGATTTACTATTAAAGCCAGTTCAACATCCACCAGCGGTGCTAGGCAGCTCCCATGTGAGGCACAAAACACAGGGAAAAACACAGAAGAAGAGCAAAGATGATATGCGATGATAAACCATTTGGGGAAGTGACTGGGTCAGTTCGCAGCCAGGAGGCAGAGAGCTGCAGGGGCTCGGCTGTGACCTTACCCTCCCCTCTTGGCTTAATCAGGGCTATCACAGCTGCAAGTGCCCATGCCAGGACTGCGACGTCCAAGCTGGAAGGAGGAGAGCACACATGAACACCTCTTCTCATTATTCTCTCTTCACTCGCTCACTCTCGCTCTCTTCCCGTCTCAATCCTGTGAGGTCTGCATGTGTCTACCGATGACTCATGGATAGAGCTGCATCACACGGCCACTCCAAGTTGCCAGGAAGGTCAGGGAAGCTGGTACCTGGCAGTTTCTGTCTCTTTCTTGTGGCAGGTGGATGATGCTGCTTGTAGGGTGGTAGAAGGAAGAAGTGGATGGTTGCTGAGTTCAGTGAGCAAAGGCATCAGTTATGGATGCAGTTTTCCGCTTTTCCACTCTGGCCAACCACCTGCTCACTGGGCCTGGTGTGAGATCTGAGTTTAGAGCTTCCTCCTCAAGACAGAGTCAGGAATGATGATGATGGAGATTGGAGATTTGACTTACATGTTACAGCTGCCATAGTGAGGCCTTTGTTCATCATGCATTAACTCGCTTCATATTTGCCTTAAGCCCTTAGGGGAGAGGGCAAGGGGGATGCTGCCAGCTTCTCAGAGCAGAAGGTGCCTATCCTGCCACTTCCCACTTCTCCCACTGAAAAGTGGCCAATCATTTCTTCCTAATTAAAGATCAAACATTGTTTCAGATGGTCCCCTTCCTGGGATGTCATGGGGGATGCTCCTGGAATCTGTCAGCGGTGCTGATCATGTTGTCATTTTTGGCAACTAATTCCTGGAATGAATAATAAAATTATCATAATCTCGTGCCGGAGGGAGGGCGGCCAATTTGTAAAGTCCATTAAGAATTGAGCAAAGGATTGTCCCCTAATGAGACGGAGAGCATCAGGGAGACGGTTCATCAAGCCGCTGTGTCACAGTCACACAAAGGGATCCTGGAGGAGGGGCGCCCCAATGCTGGCAGATGGGGGTGGGCTGTCTGGGATGAGCATTTGCATATTGTCATTGATCAGCTGTGGGGAGAAGCGGGTGACAAACAAGGCAGTGTGGGGTCTTCCATTGTGAGGCTGGGTGTGTTGATGCTGCCTGGTGATTCATTCCCCACGGGGTGAGAAGCATTAGTTACCATTTCCCCATGTGCCAGGAAGAGAAATGGAATCAATGGGCATATCATCTCCTTGTTGGAAGACGACAGCTTCCTTATTAGAAGCCCCCCCTGAAAATTGATGGAAGAGCTGTTCAGACTTCATGGATATAAATGTTCCCTGGGATTAATGGGAAGTTATTCCGAGAAACGACGTGCAGTTCAGGAACCCAGCTCTGGGTGGAGGTGCTGTTTGTCTTTGCTCCTTCCAGATGTAGGGGTCACCCTCAAAGCAGCTGAGCCCAGATGGCCGGGGCTTGCTTGTCCACCCCTTCCCTGACTCCCGAGCCTTCTCCCCACTACCGGTTGCCAACCATTTGCAGCTTTAAGGAGGCTAATTGGCCTCTACATTGGGGAAGAACTTCTCTTACCTTAGGAAAGTCCTCTCAGGGCAGCCTGAAATGTGTAAGTTTGCTTGTCTCTTTTGGGATAAACCATAGAGAAGTGACCCTTCCCTCCAGGACAGAAGTAAACTGCATGGTGCTGCATCTTCAGTAATGAAAGCCATTTGTTTCATCAGAGATCTCAGCCCTTCATTTTCAGCATCCTTTGTCCATCAGGTCATTGAGCCTCTTGTCTGCCCCGCTTCCCTGAGGGGCTTGTGCCACCAATGGCTTCTGTGATGTGGCCCTGAAGGGTCCTCCTGAGACTGCCATGTGGCATTTATATTAATGTTGATACTCTTATTGAGTGAGTGCTTTCATAAGTGGAACTGAATCTTTTGTCCAGCACCAGGAGCATACAGACACTTAATAAATACCAATCAATAGCTCTTGCTGATATTGGAATGGAGGCCTATCTGCTTTCTGGATGGCTCCGTGGGGGGAAAGGGCTTTGCTAGCTAGTGTGTTATGCTAAAGGAGACACTATGCTGCCTTCTAGATTGCCTTTGTTTGAAACTATGCTTAGAGTGATGTCTGCCCACGTAATGTCACTTGTGTCTGCCACTTGCTGGGGGTGGAACTGTCAGTTGCCCTGCTGCTTGGCTGGCTGTATTTTTAGTTTATCCTGCAGAACCAGCTGGCCATTGCTTCTCGGCCTTTTGGCTAAGATCAAGTGAAGAATCAGCTGGCCAAGGAAGGTTGGGGTAGAGGTTGTTTCTCAGCTTGCCTGCCTTCTAAATCACCTGGAACTCACATCCCAGCTTCCCCTATAGATTTCCAAGAAGCGGCACTGGGCCATTCTGCATTTCCATGTCTCAAAGTACGTAGCATTTTGGTAACTATGACTTTCTTGCCATTTTCATGGGAACTGATTCATTTGCTTACTCTGCTCAAATGCCCACTACTCAATCAGGGAAACAGGGAGACAAAGGCAGAAGGAATGTGGTGTATTGCACACTGGATCTTACTTCTAATGGTATCTTGGTTTTTCTTACCCAGAGTATTCACACATGTGTGTTGGGCAAAGCGGAGGAATCTTCTCTGGTGGTCATCCTTTCCCATTTTCTGCACTCCTGCCCTGTGGCTGCCTTTTCTCCTCATTGCTTGCTCAGTCAACAGGTGCTCAACATGGATTGAGCACCGCTGTGCACTGGGTCCTGGGTGCCAGCTAGGAGCCTTGTCCTGTTGTTAGGGAGATGAGGAGTAGAGAGAGGAGTGTGTGAGGGAGCATGTGTACATGTCTTCTGGCTTTGGCAAGGGCTAGAAGACTGAGACTTGGTGTCTTTGAACAAGATGAGACGCCTCCCTGCTCTCCTACAGTCCTGCACATGCCCCCTCCCTCCTGCCCACTAGGAAACTCTAACCCCCTGTGTCCTCTCCCTGCCACCCTCTCTTGCTCCATAGCCTGCCTTCCTTCTGTGTACTGCCTTCTCCCCTTCCCTCCACCTCCCTCCTTCCTTCCTCTTCTTCCGCTCTTTTTGTCTCAGCCGCTTCACTCTAGAGCTGTCCCAGGTTTAGCACCCTCATCTGATTCTGCCTGAACCAAGAGCTGTCACCCTTCATACGCAATACATTCCTCTGCTTATGGGGCATCACGGGAGATGTGGCTGTATTTGTAAATGACAGTTATCACACTGTCCTAATGCCTCTGTTTTTTTTCCCCCAAAGTGTGGGATGTCCTCAGTGAGGGCGTAAACGTTGTGTCTGATGACCTTGAGAGAACATGGATGCCAACACATGGTGATGCTGCTATCTTCTCACTGTATATGATGTCCACTATTTTTCCTTTTTTTATTCTTCTTCATTTTCTTCTTCTTTCCTGTATTCACCAGATGGTGAAACTTAACACTTATCAGTTACAAAATATTTTGTGCTAACAAATAATTTTTTTTATAGTACTTGCCATGTTCCAGGCGCTATTCTAAGCACCGATTATAAATTGATCATCTCAGCTGGGTCAAGGAGAAAACATTGAAATGAGGTGTTGATATGACTTGGTTGTTTTCCCTTATGCTTTTTAATTTCATTTAATTTAATTTTTAGAGGAAAAGAGACAGAGCATGTGAGGAGTGTGTTAGGGAGCATGGGAGCGCCCATATACTGTTTCGTTCCCCAGATGCCAGCAATAGCTGGGGCCAGGCAGGCTGAAGCCAGGAACTCAATCCAGGCCTCTCAAACAGGTGGCAGAACCCAATCGCTTGAACCATCACGCACCTCCCAGGGTGAGTATTACCAGGAAGCTGCCATCAAGAGCTAGTCCCAGGGACTTAATTCAGCTGCCTGAGGTGTGGACACCAGTGTCTTTTAACTCCTAGGCTGAACACCTGCTTCTGTTTTTCCTACTTGTAGCCCTCAGTGAGCAGGTCCCCTAGCTAGAGTTACAGAGCTCTGTTGTTTTGCTTTACTGTCTTATTTTTCAGGGTCATTTCTCTGTATAGCAATCAATCCAAAGTTCCTTCTTAAAATTGAAATAATACTAGCTTTTAACATATTATATGATATGATATAAACATATGTGAGAGTACTCCAAATAGTCATGGAAAAAGCGGCACAAAAGAAGATTGTTTTAATGTAAAATATTTTTGAGATTTATGTCTAGTTACTTTATAATAGGCTTAATCTATGAGGTTTTTTTTTTCAAAGAAATGTTTACTTATTGAAAGAGTTACAGAGAAAGAGGGAGAGAGGAGATCTTCCATCTGTTGGTTCGTTTTCCAAATGGCCCCAATGATTACGAGCTTTTTGTGGGTCTACTTACAGGTATGGCAGGGGCCCAAGTACCTTGAACGATTTTCTGTTGCTTTTCCCGGGACATTAGCAGGGGGCTGATCAGACATGAACCAATTTGGATTGGTTCTGGTGTCAATATGGGATTCTGGCATCACAGGCAGCAGCTGTACTGGATGTGGTACAACGCCGTCCCTGTGATCATATTAGGGTGGGTGTTGCCTGGCTCTAACAAAATTGGACTCTGCTCAGAAGACCTGCTGACCATGCACCAGGGGAGGGAGCCGGAATTGAGCCAGCAGGCCCAGTTAGAACCCACCCACATGGCCTGGGGAAGTCACTCTTGTTTCTGAGCCTTGGTTTCAGGTTCTACCAAGTGACGATTAACCTGGGATACTGCGAAGGTGACATAAGAAAGGACTGGAGGTGGTTCCTGGTTCATGTCATTGTATGGAAAGTTATTGTAGAAACAAAGAAGGCTGCATAGTCTCCTGTGGGCTGGCTGAGCTCCCTGCACTCTGTTGCGCGATGACAACCAAGCCATGTTTAATGAGAGTCCGGAAGTGAAGGCCAAGAGACATGAAGCTATGAGGGCAGTAACACTCTGAAATGGCATAAGCCGGGGCCTGAATAACACTCAGGTGTCATCTTGGCAAGAGGGACAGGGGCAAATAACACAGTGGACAACAAGGAGACTATTGTGCTCAGGACGTACACGCCATTTGTGGTCTGCAGAGTGGCTCAACTCTCCCACCAGGAGTGGAGTTTATGGTCCCCATAAAAGGATGTCCTCCATCCCCTGGTATAGCAGCAGTCTTTTTATAGGGACCATCTTTATTTCTGGTTAATAGCACAGCCGAAGCAGAAAGCTTGGCAGCCAGCAACTCAGATTATGGCTTCTTGGGCCCTCCTAGAAATGAGTCTTGATTCCAACCCTCGAGTTCTCCATCCCCAACTGGCCTATTTGTCCCCATTCCCTCGTTTCCTTCCACGTGCTTTGTTGTCCTGAAGATGGGAAGCGTGTTCTGTGATTACTGGCTTGTTTTCCTCCAGAGTCTCATATTTGATAAGGACAGTAACGCTGAAATAAACGCTCTGTTAGACAGTGTCTCAGGACGTCTTTGGTTTTAAAAGGAGCACCTGCCTCGCCCTTCACCACCTTGTACCTGCAAGAAACAGCAGGTCAGCAGCCAAGCCCATTTAAAACTGTTCCCGTGTGTGAACTTTTAGACAAATCGCTGTTTACCTAAGATAGCCGGACCAGGAAGAGATGGTTTCACTAAGTTTTGTGCTTCACTTGCTTTCTGTGCCAGGCCTGGGACTCTTACTGATTATGCAAGTAGGGGTTTCTACTTCCGTTGCTTCAGTTTTGTATGGGCCCATCTCGTCATGCCTGCTGCATGAGCATGGCATTTCCAAGACTTCTCACTGGCTGAGTAGTCCTTCTTTCTGCTCATCATTTGGCTTTGAAGATGACGTGATGTACTTCCGAATATTTTCTGCCGTCACCTGGAGTCACCTGATTGGCTCTTGCTGATCTCAACTGGCCTGACTTTCTAGAAATATCTCTGAAAATGTAAGACGAGGCTGGAGTGCTCATCTAAACCAGTAGCTCTCAGGATGCTCATTGAAATTCTGTTTGTCTAAGGACTTAGTTTGCTCTCCATTCCAGAGTTTGTGAGCATGACACTATGTTTGCAACAAAATCCCTACATCTACTTAGTGTTCAATAAAGAAGCAAATCAATAAATAGCATTATGAATGGGCAATGCGCCAGCATTATCTTTTGGGATTGACTTTGAACTCAAAACCATCTAAATGTTAGCATCCTTCACCATATTTCCTCATTTTTCACTCAGGATATAGCCCAGTTAAAATTACACTAAAGATAAGATATTAGCTTGGCTTCATATCATTCCTATTGCTCGTAGCAGTCCTATTACAGTGGTGCCATTCTTTCTATTTATATTATAATTGGCTTAATTCAAAGTAGTAAAGCAAGTGCTATTTTCTAGAAATAAAGATTTGAATGGTCTGGTACCAAGGCACAGCAGTCTAATTCTAAGCCTGCAGCTAAGAATTATGAGCACTGGTTCATGTCTTAGCTGCTCCATTTCCAATTCAGCGTCCTGCTTATGGCCTGGGAAAGCAGCAGAGGACAGACCAAAACTTTGGAACCCTGCACCCACATGGGAGACCCTGGCTTCAGATCAGCTTAGCTCTGGCTGTTGTGGCCATTTATGGAATGAACCAATGTATAGAAGATCTCTCTTTCTCTCTCTCTCTCTCTCTCTCTCTCTCTCTCTCTCTCTCTCTCTCTCTCTCTCTCTGTTTCTCCCTCTCTTAGCAATTCTGACTTTCAAATAAACAAATCTTTAAAAAAGATGTTTGATATAACTAAGTCTGTGGCAGAGGCAAGGAGTATTGAGAACAGAGTATAATTATTCAGAATTGCCCTGAGCAAGTGATTCACTCTCTCTAGAATTCTTGGTTCTTCATCTGTGAAATGGGAACATTAAGAATACCTACTTCACAGAGTTGCTAGACAAAGGAACCTGAAACATGACGCTCAGAACAGTGGCCTTTCAAAGTAGCCTGTGTTTTCCGTAAGTGAAAAGTTCAACTAATTTCAGACAGCTGTGATGTGATGCCAGGCACTGGAGGAGCCCTCCATCAATAGTAGCTGCCTTGTATTCATTTATGAATACACTCCTATGCTTGCCATGGCCCAAGGCGCCAGGGAACAGGGAAGTGGCTCCAAACATCTGAGGGTGACAGCCACAGGAGTAGCACCACCCCCGCCCTACTGCCTTGAGAAGTTCTTGACAAAGAAGTTTCTACCATGTGTCACATCAGCCTCCCCATCACCGTCTCTTTCGCTCTCACTCATGGCAACCCAGTG
Source organism: Ochotona princeps (assembly GCF_030435755.1). Taxonomy (NCBI): domain Eukaryota; kingdom Metazoa; phylum Chordata; class Mammalia; order Lagomorpha; family Ochotonidae; genus Ochotona; species Ochotona princeps. The sequence continues at coordinate 7,441,131 of NC_080852.1, read as the reverse complement.
ACTGAACTCACCCAGTAGCAGGGAGATGGTGACAGTTGGCAAACGACTGTGAAGAAAAACTCTTGTGGGAGAGGTTAGAGATTAACACGTGCTCTACAAATTTCCCTGGAGACACTCATCAGAGTTTCCGCCGACTGACATTATTCATGATCTAGCGTGAAAAATCGCTGCCGAAGCCACTTGGAGCTTTGAAGTTAATTTGAGCTTTTTATTTAACTGTAAGAGCCTGGACTACTTTTACAGATGTTGTTGAACTTGGAACAAACCCCTCCGACCCCCATGGCAGTATTCACAGCCAATCAGATTTTGGGGGGGATAATTAAGTACTGTTGACATCTTTTTGGAAATCATCTTCAGACTTAATAATATGGCTGTATGTGCAGTTGTCTCAGAACTGGACTCACATTGGCGTTCGATTCTTCTGCCCAATATGATCTTCTTTTTTTTTTTTTATTATTTTTACTATTCATTAATTACATTGTATTATGTGACACAGTTACATAGGTGCTTGGGTTCTCCCCACCCCTCCCCAAACCCTCCCACCATGGTGGATTCCTCCACCTTGTTGCATAACCACAGTTCAAGTTCAGTTGAGATTCCCCCATTGCAAGCGTATACCAAACATAGAATCCAGCATCTTATTGTCCAGTCAAGTTCAACGGCTTCTTAGGTATACCCTCTCTGGTCTGAAGACAGAGCCAGCAGAGTATAATCCCAGTCAATTGAAAGCTCCAACATACCATCAGTAAAAATTTACATCATTATGGAATTAATTGACATAGTAATGAGTAACCAATATGTTAAAAGTAAATGCGAATTCCAATATGATCTTCTTACAAGCAGTAGCGCATAGTGTCCCTTGAATGTCTTCTCTACCTTTACAGAAGTCAATGTGCCTACTGTTTCTGGGATTTGACCAGTGTTGGGTTAGTAATACAGCTTAAATATAGCAACCATCACCATGGGAACTAAAGGGCTAGCATGCATATTTGTATAGCATCTATGTATTCTGAGAGACACAATGTAAGTGTCGACATGTGATAAATATGTGTGTATATGAATGTATATACATATACACTCAGAGTTGCACTTCAATGTTTTAAAACAGCTGTCACCTGCCAAGGTCTATAAATGACTTAGAACCACTCTTTTGACTTGTAAATTATGCTTGGGACTGACAGTAATGGGAATGTGAGTAGCCACTCTGACCTCTCCCATTCTGCCCTGGTTGATGGATCAGTCTGTCATGACATCACCCGCTAGACACTCACAGCCTTACAAATCATTCCATTGCCATATTCTGTGTGTAATTACAGTGGTATAATTTTCAAATTGATTTATTGGCAGCACTTCCAGTTACAGTTGCATCAGCAGGTAAGTGAATCTAAAAAGCATCACCCTAAAAAGTAAAAAACTAGAAGAAGTGGACAGAAGCATCAACTTCAGTGTTTTGAAAATTATCCAGTGGCATGCAACAATCTGAGAAGCACTGGTGTTGGCCAAGTGCTGAAATTCCGGTAGGAACTGTGACAATCTGTGGCATTTTATCCATAACTGCTCCTCTCCCCGGCTCAGCTGGAGTAAATTATGTTGTTACTGTCAAAAAGGGTTGCATATGCCATGGTCCTCCATCAAAACGGTACCAAGAAGAGATTTGGACAAGTATAAAAATGGATAGGGATATGAAGGTACATAGAGATCTGCATCCAATATGTATAATAATATTTATGAATAAGAAATTGGTTGGCATGATTTTGCTTTTGTCTTCGAAATTTTTAAAAGGGTCTTTGAAAGGTAGAGAGAAAAAACGAGAAAGAGAGAAAGAGAGTTCTATCCACTGATCCACTGTTTTGCTTTCCAAATGGCTGCAATGGTGTGGGCTGAGTTGAACGAACCCAGGATCTGATCTGGAAACTTAGTCTATGTGTCCCTCTGAGTGTCAGGAGCCCAGTTGCTTGGGTCATCACTGTTTCTCCCTAGGTCTGTAAACAGGCTAGATCAGGAGCTGCAACTAGGAATCAAAGGATGTGAGCATCTTGTCATCTGAACTGCTATGCTAAATGTTCACTCCAGCTGACACAGGTCTGGAAATTGAGTCCATGATCATTTGCCACTTGGAGAACAAGGAGAGCAAGTATTACACTTTGAGAGTCATGGACCAATGGTATGTATTCTAATCCTTGTCTGAAGACTTGAGATTGGGAGGGTAATGAGCAGAAGATCCATGTTCCACTTGAAGAAGTTGCCTAGAGAGAAAATTCAATCTTCTTCTTTTTTTAAAAAAAAGATAGGACCTCAACTGATTTGATGACGTCACCCACACTGGGAGGATAATTAACTTCAGCAAGTTCACTGAGTCAAATTCTAATCTCTTGTCATAGACACACCCAGAAATAATATTTAGCTGGAAATAACGGCATCTTATTACCCAAACTAATGTAGAAAATTAACCATCACAGGGGCCTCCTTGACTTGGGACAATGGATGTTACAGTGGGTGTCAATGACTAAAGTCACCATTTGATGACCAGCCAATGCAGAGGGCCCATAATTCTACTATCTTGAGAACTCAGTCATGTTTGAGGCAAATATGATCCTACACACACATTGCAAAGACTACAGGAAGAGTTTAAGCCACTCATATATGCTCTAGGTAAAAGTTGAAGCTTTGCGCATGCTTATGGAAGACACAAAGTGGACCAACAAGAAACAAAAGCTAGGATAAACTTGAGAATAACCTGAAATTTGAATGTCCATTCTTACCTTTTACTATCATCAGAAGAGAGCAGACTTACTGCTTCAGGCATTTGAACATAGCCTCTTACTGATCAGGAGTTTATACAAGAGCAATTCATAAACTTGGTTAGAGTCATCAGTGGCTGCAGATGGTGGAAACAGATTCGCAGATTTAGCCATGGAAACTTTCTTCACAAATTGTCAAAACAGCAACAGTTTCTCCCTCAGAGGGGAAAAGTCAGAATCTAGAACTGTTAGTATATATTATCATTTTGTTGTTGTTTTCATAAAAACAACAGTGAAATGAGATATACAAAGAAATAGGATGGTATTTGGAAGAAACCAGAGTTAATAGAAACTCTGAATTTTCCTAGATATTAGATTTAGTAGATAAGTGTATCATACCAGCTGTTATAAATATATTCACAGTACTAACAGAAGCCTTGTTTAAAGAATTGAAGGAAACCATGACAACAATAAAACAACAAATAGAGAGCCTTCTAATAATGAAGTAAAGATCAGGACAAAGAACTTCATGAAAATCCTCAGGTTGAAGAACACAATAATTGAAATGAATAATCCATTAGAGAAATTCTATCATGGACTGACAATGTTAGAAGAAAGTATCAGTGAATTTAAGCCTCTTCAGGAATTATCCAATAAGAAAAAAAAATGAAGAAATATGGAGAGATCAGAGAATATGCCATCAAGCAAAAAACATCAACATACCGGTAATGAGAGTCCGAAAAGAAAGAAAACAAGCAAGGAGGTAGAAAATACGAGTGGTTAAGTAACGACTGAACATTTGTCATATTTTTTGAGAAAAATTACTAAGCTTAGCAAACCCTAAGTAGAATAAAAATAGAGATGCTTTCATCGAAACACAATGAGACCACGCTTTTGGAAATGGAGGAGAAAGTTGAAAGTTGCCTGAGAAAAGAGGCTTATTACGTATGCAGAAAGATGAGCATAGTTATAACCGACTTCTTACCTGAATTAATGGAGGCCAGAAGGCAGTGAAATCACAGAGTCAAGCGGGAGGCGAACTGCATAAATCTCAGAATTTTACATCTAAAGAAACTGTCCTACAAAGCGAAGGCAAATAAAGGCATTTCAAGATCAAGATCGAAAAAAAAAAATCATCTTCTGACAGGCTTAACTGACAAAAAATACTAAAAGCATCCTGTAGGCCAAGAGACACGATTCTAGAAATAACTCAAAGCTGCGGAAGAAATAGAAAGCACTAGAAATGAGAAGTAAAAATATATTTTTTGATCCTATTTTAGTCTTTTTGAAAAACAGATGAGTGACTATGCACACACACACACACACACATATATACCTATTTTTCATACTAGAAAAATTCCAAATGTCTATCAGCTTATAAATAGGTTCACAGAAGGTGTCAGACCCATGCACTGGAAAACTATTCAGAAACAAAGAGCAGCCTATACATGCATCAGTGACCTAAAGAAACGTTACACCAACTGAAAGAAGCTGAATGCAAAAGTCAGAAGGTTCCAGAAAAGGCATATCTGATGGAAAACACAGCATAACACTGCTAGTTGCCTATGACTTGGGGGAAAAGGAGGGAAGGAGAGATTTTTTTTTTTTTTTTATTGCAAAGGCAGATTTGGGCCCGGCGCCGTGGCCTAGCGGCTAAAGTCCTCACCTTGAACACCCTGGGATCCCATATGGGCACTGGTTCTAATCCTGGCAGCCCCACTTCCCATCCAGCTCCCTACTTGTGGCCTGGGAAAGCAGGCGAGGATGGCCCAAACCTTTGGGACCCTGCACCCACATGGGAGACCCGGAAGAGGTTCCTGGTTCCCAGCTTCGGATCGGCGCAGCACCGGCTGTTGCAGTCACTTGGGGAGTGAATCATCAGACGGAAGATCTTCCTATCTGTCTCTCCTCCTCTCTGTGTATCTGACATTGTAATAAAAATAAATAAATCTTAAAAAGAAAAAGAAAGGCAGATTTACAGAGAAGAGGAGAGAGAAGAACGATTTTCCACCTGCTGGTTCACTCCCCAAGTGACTGCAATGACTGGAGCTGAGCCAATCTAAAGCTAGGAGCCAGGAGCTTCTTCCAGGTCTCCCATGTGGGTGCAGGGTCCCAAGGCTTTGGGCTGTCCTCGACTGCTTTCCCAGGCCACAAATATGGGATGGGAAATGGAGCATCAAGAAAACAAGCTGGCGTCCATATGGGATCCTGGCAGGTGCAAGGCGAGGACTTCAGCCATTAGGGCCTGAGAACTTTTTGAGTTTATGATACATAAACTATACCTCAATGATACTGTGTTAAAATATTAATTTGTGAAGTAATTATCACTGAAAAGTTAAATTATTCAAATAAAGGTTTACAGTGTTTAGATTTCTGAACTGATCAAATCTGAGGATAATTGTTTGAAATGAGTATTTGTAATACATGAAATAACTTGACTTTTAACTCAAGATTCATATATAACCCAGAAGCATACACGAAGCCTCTGCTCTCCCAACCGCCCATCGTTGTAAGGTGTCACTGGTCCCCAGAATCCTGATGACTGAGTGGTCAGTGCCAGCTTATATTTTAGACAATGCTACTTTGGGCACATAGTTTCAAAACATGCCCATGTAGAGACTCGTTGCATGGTTCACTGTAGAATAGAAACATATTCCTGCCTGTAATCTGCGTGCTACGTTATGTACTGTCATCCATTGTGTTTGACCGTCACTGATGCGTGTCGTGGTGTCTACCAGCCAAGCAGTGCTGTCGCACATTGTTTTGAGCCGAGTGTGTTCTCTACCATGTGCTGTTTATCAGCCATAGTCTGCTGCTACCATTCTGTGCTACTGAGGGCAGTCATGCCTCAGAATGGAACCAGAGGCACAGAAGTGGCAGCACAGGGCCTCTGTCCCAGTAAGCTGTGGGGCAGCCTCTAGCTAGACAATGAAGATTTTTTGAGTTTAGTTCAGTGTGGCTGATGTTTTGTAGAAATGCAGTCAAAATCAGCAGGCAGCGGGGTGGGTGTTGTGGTGCAATAGTTTGAACTGTCACTTGGAATGCTTAGCTTTGTTGGTGTTTGGGGAGTGAGCCAGCAAAACAGGAGCTCACTCTGTCTGACGCATCACCCTTCAGGTAAATTCAAATAAATAAAAATAACCATTTAAGAAATCAGCATGGGGTCACTGCTACGGCTTAATAGGCTAATCTTCCACCTTCAGGTACTGACATCCCATATAGGTGCCAGTTTATAACCTGGTTGTGCTACTTCCCATCCAGCTCCCTGCTGATGGTCTGGGAAACCAATAGAAGATAGATGGTTCAAATCCTTGGGACCCTGCACCCATGTAGGAGACCCAGAAGAGGCTCCTGGCTTCATATTAGCTCAGCCCTGCCCATTGTGGCCATTTGGGGAGTAGACCAGTAGATGGAGGATTTTTCTGCTTTTTCAATAAAAATAACTAAGTCTTAAAAAAGAGAAAGGAATCAGCACACGCATGAATACAAGTGGAGTCTATTGACCTTGAGGTTATGTTTGTCAGATGGACTAGTCAATAATCATATGATACATTTCTGAAAAAGATCTCCCCAGCTGAAAGAGTGTCACATCTTCAAAGAATGAAAATAAAGTGTGTCATTGCATGCATGATTCAGGAAACTGTCTGTATGGAGATTTTCTGTAACACCTCAGTGTTAAACACAGATCTATGTAGGATGGGGGTGCAGCTGATTGGTTGACTGGCATCTTCTTGCCAGGTTAATTGACAGCATGGAAAACGCAGAAACTGAGGTTCTGTGCCTTGCCATGCCTGCCTCCTCTAGTGCCATTCAAGTTAGTTGACAGCGCAGAAATAACTCCGGGAGGCTCTGAGCACTGTGCCTCCTCCTGTGTTACCTTAAGTTAATTAACTATAGGGAAACTTTGGGCTTTGGCAGCATCCTTCCTGTCTCCTGCCACTTAGTTAATGGAATGCATGGAAGCTTTGTACTGTAGGGCTTCTCAATCTGACTGGAGGATAAGAGCTTAAAACCCCTCAACTTCTGCCTACCAGCTCAGTGACTCAAGCCTCCAGGCCCTGCTGTGTGGCTGAAGGGTGGGTAACATGTTTATACGTTTCAAAGGTGATCCCCCTCCTGGATTCTTGGCACCAAGACTTGTCCCTCACCCAGTGGGTGCTCTGCATTGCATTTGCAATGATGCTTTGGTAAGGGGGGTTCTGACAGTGCTGTTTCCATACTTTAAGCCCTTTGAAGGCATCCCATTACTCTTGGTACAGCATCCAAGTTCGTAAGTATGAATTTTCATGTCCCATCTGTCCCTTCTGCCTCATCTCTTGCTACCATTTCTCCTCCACACTTTATGCATCTGGTTCCCTCAGTTTGAGTCACTTTAGCATTAGCTCCACACCCAGCCAACTTCTTCTAGTACACACCTGCCAGGCAGCTCTTCCTCATTTTTCAAATCTGCATTTACACAACCAGGTAGCTCCCCTGATGCTCCTGGTCAGGCTGCTTGCCTTTCCTGGGTGTCCCCTCTGTGTTTCCTACATCTTATCTTCTTGCACTCACCACCCTTTCGGCAGGCTTTGCTGAAGACCTCTTCTGTATGCGTTCCACCTTGGGGTTTTCTGAGTCACAGTGTGGTCTGTTCAAGTACCTACCTCCTAGACTCCACTGCAGCAGTCTGTGGTCATGTGGCCCCATGACTGTCAAATTGATACAGTAGATTCTTCTGGGCAGGTTCTCCAGAAAGTTATTATTTCTACGTAAGAGGAATGATCACTACATCACTTTATCCTTGTCCTTCATTTGGCTTCCTCTGCCCATTTGAAATTCACTTTTTTTTCTTAAAAAACAGCAGGCATTTTGTGAGAGCAGAAATGAGGTCAAAACTCCAAGGGTGGCAGGAAAACGAAGCGCAGGAAAAACCTAAGTGTGCTTGGGCTTTAGCAGCCTTAAACAGCTGGGGATGACTATTCCTGGATTTCTTTTTACACAGAAACATATCTGGTTAAGTTGAATCCCTGTTTTGTTTAAGTGTTACATGTGGCTGAGCTCATTGCTCTCTAATACCGTGTATCTGGGAATTTATTTTACCAACTTTATTTCTAATGGGTGACTTCCACATAAGGCAGCCAACCTGTTTTGTTCCCTTCTGGATTCCCAGTGACTGTTTCAGTACTTGGCACAGAGCAGATGTGTAATAAAAGGTTGCTGAATAAGTAAATGGTAAATGACTAAACCCACGTGGGAAGATTTTTCCATGATGTCAGTGCCTGTCTTGATGTATTTTCTATATGGAGGAGAGGTAGGGGTTGTTGATATTTCCTAAGAAGTTGTGTGTGTTCCCTCCACACAGCAGGATTCCTCAGCCTGGACACTGCTGCTGTGTGGACCAGAGAAGTCTTCATCGTATGGGAGTGTGCTGTGCATGGGAGGAAGTTGAGCCGCATCCCTGGCCCCTGCCCATTAGACTCAGGAGCATGCTTGCCCCCACCCAATTCTGACAACCAGTGATACATCCAGACATTGCCAAGTGTCTCCTGGGTGACACAAGTCCCTCCTGGTTGAGGACCACTGCTAAATAGAAGGGATTGTAACACGAGTGCTTTGAACTACTAGGTAGGCTAAGCGTGTGGGAACCCTCTCACTTAAGAGAAATTCATTTTGCATGCATGTATTTCTTTGCTTGAAGGGTCTGCAACTTTCAGTATATAATCCAGGGAGCTTATGGATCAGCAAGGTTAAGAATCATTGCTCTAGAATGTTTGAGCTGTTTCTCAACTTTTCACTGTGTTCTCCTTTTACCTCCTACACACCGTTGAACTTAATAGGCGGAGAGGCTGATTAAGACCACTGCTTAATGATCACGCAAGCTTTAATCAAGTGCTCAAGTCTAATAAACTGGAATTGCTACGAGGCCCACAAAACAAGCCTTTCGAAATATTTTGGAGGGCTGTCATAAATATGGAAATCAAGGGCAGTATATTTGCGTGCTATAAGCTAACGGTCCGTCCACTCAACAAAGGAGAATCAAATTGCAGTCCCGAAAGTCTAAATGCAGTGGTAATTGGATGAAAAGTCGGAAGAGAAACTCTCATAAACAGATTACTTAAAAATGGTCTCAGGTGAATATATACCAGCAGGAAAATTTAAATTATAAAAAGGTAGGAAGACGGATGTAAGCATGACTGAACTGAATTTAATGGTTGATGTTCTCACTTACTTAATCACATAATGCCACTACTTGGGACTCTATATTACTGGAGCAAATCATTTGTTGCATCCAAAGGGAGCTATAATAATGCAAAATGTGCCATGAAATACCCAATTAAATTATTTTAACACGTTGGAGATTGTGGGCTGTGTGTGTCTGTCCTAATCGTTTCTCAGCCTGCCAGCCTGGAGGGTGTGATCTGTATTTAATATCTGGTTTGTGTTTCTCTGCTCGTGTGTGTGTGTGTGTGTGTGTGTGTGTGTATGTGTATGCACTGCTTTGCTCCAGCTATGAAAATGTTTGAGCACAGCACAGCCGGGAATAAAAAGAATAAAAATAATCTGTAAATAAGACAGTCACTTCCTTGAGCACTCCTTGGGGAAGCTGGGAACGAGGCATGACTGAAACTTGGAAATGAGGTTTGCTAAAGTTTCCACCGCAGCAGAGGCTTATTGTGGGGAATCTGCTTGGGGCACGTCTCTCCTTAACTGATGAAACTGACTTGTTGTCTTCTGGGAGTCAAACGTTTCACCTGATTGTGTTGGTTCTGGGGAGGGTAGGGGTAGAATGCACACAGTTCTCTCTTCACTGGGGAAGAGTTTGCATGAATGTAGCCCTTTATCAACCTGGTTATTCCAGAGAGGAGGACGATGAACTACAGTGAGTTTTAAGAAGTATTTCCTGAGTATGAAGCTATATGCATGCATGATAGGTGAACACCAGGATGGAAATGGGAATTTTCTGTGATAGCATTGTCAGATGAACTCCTCGTTGTATTTCTTCTTCATGTGCGAGTAAATGTAAGAAAAAAACTTTTGAAAAAGTCTCATTAATACAGAACGTATGTAAATCTTAGGTCAAGAGAAAGCATTTGCTGATTTTTGTAAGATTTATTTATTTTTATTGTAAAGTCATATATATAGATATAGATATAGATATAGATATAGATATATAGATATATAGATATATGGAGAGAGAGAGAGAGAGAGAGAGAGAGAGAGAGATCGTCCATTTGTTGATTCGCTTACCCAAATGCTCACAATCACCGAATCTACAGGAAGCCAGTGTGGGTGTCCCACATAGGCAGCAGGGACTTGAGGCTTTGACCCATCATCCATCTCCCAGTCACGCTAGCAGGGAGTTAGCCAGGCAGCATGGAGTAGCGGGGACTCAAGCTGGCACTCCAATATGGCATAAGGGATTCCCAGGAGATAGAGCATAACCCGCTGTGCCACATGCCTGTCCCAACTGTTTTTTTTTTTTTTTTAAATTTATCTATTTTTATTTGAAAGGCAGATTTTACACAGAGAGATCTTCCATCCACTGGTTTACTCCCTAAATAGCTGCAATGGCCAAAGCTAAACTGATCTGAAGCAGGGATCCAGGAGCTTCTTCTGGGTCTTCAAAATGGGTGCAGTGTCCCAAGGGCTAAAGTTATCTTCTATTGTTTTCCAGGTCAGAAGCAGAAAGCTGAATCTAAAGTGGAGTGGCCAGGACACAAACTAGTGCCCATATGGGATGCCAGTGCCACAGGGCAGAGAATTAGCTTGAAGTGCCAACATGCTGGTCCAAATGTCCATTTTTGTATGTAAAGATTTCAATTAAAACTCTTACACACACATATAGGTACATGGAATGTAGCTCACCTAATATGTCATCATAGATCTCTTTCATATAGTCAAGCCTATGTTGCTCAATGAAGTTTCTTTGTTTTTAGACAAAAAGCAAGCATGCTGGTTGGTGGAGACCGGTGGAGGAGGAAGGCAGCTAGCACACAGAAAGTTCAGCAAAATTAGAATGCTACCTCTGGTCCCCCAGTCACATAAACAAAGGGTTTGCGCTTAAAACCCATGATAGATCCATCAATTTAGCTTTGCATGACCGAGCGCCCACTGACTATTCCACGGAGCCAGCTGTCATCTGCACCCCACTGCTACGGACAAAACACACTCCTTCCTCATTGGCACAGATCCGGCCCTGTGCAGCTGTACAGAGACCTGCTCACACAAAGACAGCCATCCTGTTTGGTACATTGTGTCTCTTCCTTAGACACACCCAGCAGACACCCATGATGGGGCCTACAAAAAAAATTCCCTGATTGCCAGAGTGAGTTTGTAATTGTCAGCTCTCTGTGCTGCAGGTGCTATCGGGGAGTTTGCCAAGTCCTTACACAGTAACATAGTGGGTATTATTATTTCACCCATTTTATAGATGAGAAAACTGAGGCAGATGAAATTTAAGTCATGCACGCGGAGTCACCCAACTATTGAGTTGCAGGACTGGGATTTGAACCTAGGCAATGTGATTTCTGAGCCTGAATTCTAATGAATTTCTTAATAGCAGTATTTTTTTTTCTTTGAAACAATGTTGCAGGAAACATTATCATCTGGTTGTTTCTTTAGGATAATTTTCTGCTTTGTTTTTCTTTAATAAATACTATTAAATAACATTAATGCCCGACACTGCTGGAAGCACTTTATAAGAATTAATTTACTGGCTCTTCAGAGCCAAGTTAAGAGTCAGGATTTATTAGAAACTTGCGGAGACTCAGAGAGAGGCATCGGGATGAGGGGCCAGGGCCGAGATTAAAGGCTGGGCTCCTGCTCCACTCATCCGTGAGTCAGCCTGGCCTCTTGGCATCTTCAGGAATCAAGAAATTCCACAGACCATAATGTGTACACAAAACTGCCAGCAGATGCTGACGAGAGAGTGGTCTAGTGTATTCGCCCATAGTTAGAGAATTTGTTCTTGCCATCTTTGTGTGTGTTGAAACATAAATAGCAGTATACTGTAGAGACAAACTTTCCAATCATTAATCTCCTTATTTAAATATTTAGAAAAAATATAAGCAGAAATTCAATTTCCAATGATTTACTGTCCAGAGATAGTCATTAATGTTTGCAGTAGGCTTTAGAGTATTACTTTCGTGGATGTGTAAATATTCACATGTTAAAAATAAAATGTACTTTAGGCAATGGAAATGATTTTCCAGGCTGGCCTTGGGGGGTGCTGCTGCTTATGACATGCCATCCCATAATAGAATGTCAGTTTCAGTTCTGGTTTCTTCGCTCCAGCTCCCTGCAGGTGTCACTGGGAAAGCAGCAGAGGGTGGAGGAAGTACTTTGGGTCCTGCCACCCACCGGGGAGGTTGGGGTGGATTGCCAGCCTCCTGGCTTCAACTGTGCCAGCCTCGTGGCTTCAGCCATGCCAGCCTCCTGGCTGTTTTGCTCATTTGGGGAGTGAACGGGTGGATGGAAGATCTCGCTTTCTCTCTGTATTTCTCTCTGCCTCTCTGCCTTTCAAAACAAACCTTTAAAAAAGCAAATGATTTTGATGTGGAATAATATTGTAAAATATGCCTTTATTGACTGTAAGAATGAGTTAAAAGGCCATCTATAGTACATTTATCAAGTCTATTGTTGAAACAGATGCTATTCCCTTGTGGGTTTTGCTGGACAATAGCCAGTGACGAGCATCTTCATACATTGTTCGGGCTACGATTTTTCTATTCCCTTAGTAGATTCTTGGGGAGGAATAATTAGATCAATTACTATGATCTAACTGTGTGTTTTTTTTTAATTTATAAACTTGCTCATGAATGTATTTTACTTTCTGAATCACAGACGCACAGAGGTAGTTATTTCATTCATGCTTAAAGAACAATTTTTTAAAAAAGGTTAATTTATTTGTTTGGAAGGCAGAGTAAGAGAGAGAGAGAGAGAGAGAGAGAGGAGAAAGGGAGAGAGAACGAGAGTGCAATCCTTGATTGGTTTACTCTACAAGTCACTGCAACAGCTGGGTGTGAGCCAGGACAAAACCAGGAGCCAGGACCTCCATCTGGGACTCCCACATATGAAGCAGCCTCCCGGGCCCAGTGCAGTAGCCTACCAGCTAAAGTGCTCTCCTCGCACGCACATGGATCCCATATGGGCACTGGTTCTAATCTGGCAGCCCTGCTTCCCATCCAGCTCCCTGCTTGCAGCCTGGGAAAGCAGTTGAGGACGGCCCAAAGCCTTGGGACCCTGCACTTGTGTGTGAGACCTGGAGGAAGCTCCTGGCTCCTGGCTTCAGATCAGTGCAGCTCAGGCCGCTGCAGCTTCTTGGGGAATGAACCAGCAGACAGAAGATCTCCCTCTGTGTCTCTCCTCTCTCTATATATCTGACTTTACAATAAAAAAAAAAAAAAAAAGTAAATCTTAAAAAAAAAAAAAGAAGAAGAAGAAGCAGGGTCCCAGTCTCCAACCTATCTCCTGCTGTCATTCAAGGTGCCTTAGCAGAGTGCTGGATGGGAAGTGGGCAGGTTGGGAGGTAACTTCTATATCGGATGCTATTTACTCATTGGAAGTTAGTATCCCCTTTGACACAAGTTAATATCTCATACCTCCTTACACAATTTAACTCTGACTTTGGTACAGCTATATATTTTACTTTTTGTTGGTGTACACTTTGTTTATTTGAAGCAAAGAGACAGAGAGAGAGCTCCCATCTGCTGGTTCACTCCCCACATGCCTTCGATGGGCAGGATCAGGTCAGGCTGCAACTTGGAGCCAGGAACACTTGCCAGGTTGCCACCTGGGGGCTAGGAAGCCCACAGGAATATCCCAGCTGCTGCCTGGTAGGCAGTGCAAGCAGGACCCGAACCCAGGCACTCTGATGTGGGGAGCTGCTGTCCTCCACCACCAAGCCAAATAACCACTTCTCTTTTTTAAAATTATTTTGATTATTTTCCATGATAAATTTTTGTAGGTATGGGATTCTCCCCTCTCCCTCCCCTTACCCCCTCTTCAATTTCCCCTCCCACCATTTCCCCCCTACAGTAGTAGAGTTCTTTAGTAACAATCATTAGTTTAACATTCTCCTATTTAAGTGCATCATGGCCCTGCCGGTATAGACAAAGGTAGAAAATCTAGGATCATATTGACTAAGCACATTTAACTGATTCACTGGGGGTTTTCCTTTTATTCAGGAGTAGAAATGCCTATTACAATGTATCTTCACATCCCATAACATAATGTTTACATTGAGATTCAAATCTTTGATAATTTTTAGGAATTAAAAAAAAATTGTTTTAGGGCCAAAGCTGTGGCATAGTATGCTAAGCTTCCACCTGCAGTCCTTGCATTCCATATGGGAGCCAGTTCGAGTCCTGACTGCTCCACTTCCTATCCTGCTCGCTGCTCATGCATCTGAGAAAGCAGTTGAAGATGTCTCTTAGTCCTTGGGCCCCTGCACCCCATGTGAGAGAATTTGAAACACCCCCCCCCCCCAGGCTCCTGGCTTCTGACCAGCTCAGTTCTGGCTATTGTGGCCTTTTGGGGTGTGAGCCATTTATTTATCGTCATTGGAAAGGCATATCAGATTTACAGAGAGGAGGAGAGACAGACAGAAAGATCTGCCCTTCGCTGGTTCACTCCCCAGATAGCCACAGTGGTTAGAGTTGAGCTGATCCAAAGCCAGGAGCTAGGAACCTCCTGCTGGTCTCCCATGTGGATGCAGGGTCCCAAGGTTTTGGGTCAGCCTTTCCTCCCAGTCCACAAGTGGGAAGCTAGATGAAAAATGAAACATCTGGGAGATAAACCAGCATGCACAAGGAATGTTGGCATTTGCAAGATGAGGATTTAGCTTTTGAGCCATCACCTGGGGCCTGGATTTTTTTTTTTAGAGGTATGAAGACTTCCCGAGGGGCTTTTGATTTTCTGCCAGCCTTAAAGTCTTGGAGACAGATGCCCATTGCCCAGTGTCTGTGGTTGCTCATTCCCCTCTGCTTCCCAGCTCCTTGTCTTTCCGTTTTTGTGTCTTGCCTACCTGCAGAACTTCTGGGTCCTACCACAATGGCAGCCCCCTTTGCCTTACAAGAAGCCAGACCCCTGTTTGTTCAAATTATATGAAACACAGGACACTTTGCAAAGTCCATGGCATTGAAAGAAATGTATTTGGGGACGGAAAATAGTGAAATTTGTATTTATAAAGGGATGTTCAAAACGTTTGTGAAAAACATGTCTCCTGAAAAAAAAAAACTGTGTGGATTTCCAACGATTTATTTATTTATTTTGTGCACCAAAATAAACGTAGTTCTTCATTCAGTCTTCCAAGCAATTTTAAAGTTCCCTTGTGCCAGCTTCTATTCCAACAGTTGAGCCTCTGAAGCAGGTCACCCTTGCCCTCCTCCCAATATAGCAGCAGTTTCCTGACATTCCGTCTGCTTTTCAACAACCATTTGCACATTTATTTGCCTACCACTGCTTCCCTGGAGAGCCCTGGGATGCCTGTGGTCCCAGGACCCAGCCCTAGCACCTAGAGCAGCACCTGACAGATTTGTTGAACAGAGACAGGGGATGATGGAGGCCATGATCAAGGAAGAGGAACCGAGGGAAGCTAACAGGTGTGTTCCAGGGAAATTTCATGGAGAATTCAGGGAAATCTCCTGATGGGTTGGGGCTGAGGCAGATGGAGTAGTTGGGAAACTCTCAAGGATTCTAGTAGCTTATTTGGTCTTGAGACTGAGGGCTTTGCTTCAGGAGGGAATTCAAGGGGCTGACCTTAGGGGCACACCAGGTAAAACGACTCCCCTTGGTACCCCTGAAACCCATGTCAAAGTGACACTCAAGTCCTGGTAACTCTGCTACTGACCTATCTCTGCACTAATGTGCTTGGGAAAGCAGCAGTGGATGGCCCAAGTGCTTGGGCACCTACACCTACATGGGAGACAGTGCTGGCACTTGGCGTCAGCCTGGCTCAGTCCTGGATTGTTGTAGCCATTTGGGGAACAAACCAGGGAATGGAAGATCTCACTCTGTCTCCAGCTCTCTCTCTCTCTCTCTTTCTCTCTGTTGCTCTGCCTCTCAAACAATTTATCTTTAGAGAGTAGCGAATGGTAAGCAGCAAATATTTAAGATGTACACTGTACAGAGACCATGGGACCTTTTTGGAGGGGAGTGACCTTGACTCCAAACTGTGTTTAACCTTGTATGGGTCATTTAGTGAAAGGGGAGGTGCATTCTAATAAGGGGGAGGAATATTCATGGCTCTTCTGGGAAGCAGGTGCAGATTTCCCTGGATCTAACTACCACTCCTTTGTGCTCCACACGCTCAAGGCTGCTGGCAGCTGTTATGTTTTAGCATGACCACCTAATGAGCTGTAAGTCAGCCTAGGTCAGCCTTGGTCCTCTAACCTGGCATGAGTTGGGTCCAGGCAGGGGGGCCCGGTTTCCCTTTTGAGTAAGGGGAATCAAGCCGTGTCCTGTAAATGTTGAGATCACAGGGACTGTTCTCCGCAGGTGGCTCCACAGCTTCTCCACCTCTCTGTTTCAGTAGCAGGCACAGGACCTCCTCGTGGGGGCTGTGCCTTGTGTGGAGCTTGGCCCCCAGGGGCACTGAGGAAATGGACTTGCTAGTCTTTGCATGTAGATGGTGGCTCTTCATCTTTGCTTTGTGGGAAACCTTGCCCTTGGCCTGTCCTTGATTGGAATCGAGATTTTCAAAAGGGCAGTAATCAAATTTCTAATTCTCCTGTTCGGATCAGGTGCAGCTGGCTGTGCTGGGAGAGCGGGAGAGCAGGTCTGGAATCCAGGGAATCTATTAAGGAGGGATGTTTTGCAACGATAAGGAGCTGAGTGTTGAAATTTAATCCTCCTAGCCTCTGCCTCCCCAGGACTCCATTAAACTGTTCCTATTAGCGTGATTACACCAAGATACCAAAAGAGCAGGGGGGAAATATTAGAAAACCTGGAAACGAGGGGCTAGAGATTGGAAGCTACGCCTCAGTCATGATTTAGGAGTCTGGCTAAATCCGTAAGTGGAAATGTCTGACAGCCTCGGAGCCTGAAATCTTTCATCTTCCTGGTGGAATACAAGTTCGCTTGTGCAGTAAAATGAAAACGGGTGGTGAGCGCGGCAGTAAAGTTCATGTCCCCTCGGCAGCAGGGGTGGGATGAGAGCATAATTACACGTGGAAATGCTGCCCGGGGCCTCCTTTCCCTAAGCAGCTGCGGGAAAGGCAGCATCTATTACCTGCTTCTAGGGCAACCTGCACCAGCTAAAGGTTTCTCATTAGCACCTTTTATTGCGTGTGGAGTCACTGGCTTTCCGTGCCTTCTTGGGGAAGGAGGGAGGGAGTGGTCCTTCCCCGGACCCACCCGTAAAGGCATTCAGCTCCAGTAACACGTCTCCTGTTGCCTTCCACCTGCAATTAAGGCGAACAGGTTTCCGCGGTGGGGAAGCTTGGTCCCGGCTGTGACTGGCAGGGCGGTTGTCGCTTGCTGTTTCTGTGTGGAGGCGCCAGGATTTCTGGCTCTAACCACCCGCCCCACAGGCCATGCCCCAGAGGACCGGTCAGCTGGTGTAGGGGACGGGGAGACATGCTCCTTGCCCTGCGGTCTGAGATCTTCTACAGGGGGTTGTCAAGAAAAACGCAAGTCCAGCAAGGAGATGGGGAGCTGCAGAAATAGCGCCCGGAGCTTGCATCATTTTGCACCACAGAACAACACTACTCCCACACAAGCCCCAATTGTTAATTCTGGGGATTATTTGGAGGAACACGGCAGGACATTAGTGATTTTCCCACCACTTCTGTTTCTGCAGTCGGATGCTGTGACTCCCCTGTGCCTCATCCTGTCCCCTTTCCACATGCCAATCCCAGACAGTCACTTTTCCAGGATGCACTTGTTTTTCCTACCCCAAGAAGAGGATGTCGTGATGGTCACGTGGACGTTTCAACTGCACATGGTGGGAAAACCTCAGCATACTAAGGCCACCCCGATTAACTTGCATATTCAATCAAGAGACCCCCCCCACTATCTCATAAAGGGAACTGGTGCACATAGGGGTGACAACCCTTTTGGTTTCTTGACCTTGCTACCGGCCCATCTCTCCTCTTCTGCCTCCTTCTCCCTCTGGTCCTCTTTCTGGCAGGTGCCTCTTTTTGCACTGTGTTTCTGTCTGGTGCATGTCTGTTCCCTTTGCAGTCTGCCTGGCTGCAGGGTCTCAAGGGTTCCTCTCCAATGCTTCCCATCAAATGACCTGGCTGTGTCCAGTGTTTCATGCGTTTCTTCCAGAAAATAGCCTTTGCACATCGCTCTGGCTGCCCCTCTTAGCAGCTGTGGTTGGCACATAGGTTGTTTCAATAGATCCCAGGGTCTCAGCAGTTAAATGGGCATAGTATAATGTATAGGGTGGGGCCATTATCATGCATGACTTTAGTGAGGTACGTGAAAGCATCGTGCATAAGACGTGTAGGACCCTGCATTTGTATTATTATCCAGATTTCTTACAGACCTGGGATTTGACTCTACGGAGGTGAATGTCCCTGGCTCAGTGTGAAAAGCCATTGTGAGCACAGTCCTAGGGATGACTTTGTAAATGGGGAGCAGGATTGTCATTATTGGTTAACTCGGGAGTCCCTTGTGATAGCATTGGTCCCTTGTGATAGCCCTGGAATATTTTCATATTTCTTTACAAAGCTATCTTGTAGGGTCCAGTTGCTAAAGTCCTTGCCTGTAACATGCTGAGATCCCATATAGGTGCCGGTTCCTGCCCCAGCTACTCTACTTCCCATCCAGTTCCCTGCTTGTGGCCTGGGGAAGCAGTCGACGATGGCCCAAAGCCTTGGGATCCTGCACCCACGTGGGAGACCTGGAAGAAGCTCCTGGCTCCTGGCTTTGGATTGGCTCAGCTCTGGTCATTTCAGAGAATGAACCAGCAGATGAAAGATCTTTGTCTCTCCTTTCGGTAAGTATGCCTTTCCAATTAAAAAAATATCTTAAAAAGAAAGAAAGGTATGTTCTAGAGCAGAAACCCGCAACCCTTAGCAGCATTAGAATCCTCTGGAAGACTTAGGACAGATGGCCACTTTCTGCTTGTGCAGCTGTGGGTGAGATCCTGCGAGTGCATTTTGAACAAGCACCTGGGTGATGTAGTTGGTTCCTAGAGCCTACCTACACAGCTTCTAAGGGAGGTATTTTCTACAGGATTTCGAGAGTAGAAAGTTCCTGGGGAGCTTTCAAATGCTGACCACTGGGCCATATACCACATCAGCCAACCTGGTCTGTGTGGATTTGCATCTTAACTCTGGCATCTGACTCCAATGTCTTGCTAATGCCAACCCTGGGAGATATATGGTGATGGCTCCTTACCAGCCATCCAGGAGGTCAGGATTGATTTTCCTGCTCTTGGCTTCAGCCTGATTCAAGATTAAACTATTGTAGGCATTTAGGGAGTGAACCAGTGGATAGGATGGGATGGGATGTGTCAATAAACAACAGAAACCGTGTCACGCGCTCAGGAGTGACTCCCCAGGCCTATAAAGTTTTCTGTACCTGCTCCCTTGCTGCTGGACCCATCACCCTGTTGTTCCTGCTCCCGTGGATTGGTACGTGGGCTGCTCTTCTTCCCCAGCAGGCCCATTCTGGGCCATGGCCCTTGTCCTCTCAGGCTCCGATGTTCCTCCAGGAATGCCAGCACGGCTGCGTCCTTCACGCTTCAGCTCCAAGGTCCTCATTTCAGAGAAGCCTTTCTAGGCCATCCTGTAAACCTGGTTGCCAAATGAATTCTTGCAGTGTCAGGACCACACACCTGAACGGAGGGGACGCCTCTTCATGTCACAGCCACGGCACAGGTATCAGGTACACATTGTGACAATTTTGGAAGGTGGCAGTTAAGTGTCTGGAGTAAGAGGTGAGTTTTTCCAATTCTCACAAAGCTGCTGCATTCCCTAAGGGTAGTGCTATCATTAAAATTAATCTGTCCCTGTCCTTACCAGTTGCATCCTCTTATTTGCTTGTCTGCTTCCTTCGCCACCCTGATCAAATATGTTCTCTGATCAGCACCATGTCCTTTGTGTCCCAAATCAAAACTAGGTTTCCTGAGGGCAAGGGTCTTGAGTACCTTGTTCGCTGTTATTCCCATTGCCCATAGGTAGCAGGTGCACGAAGTACAAGAGAACTTCAAAAGCTTCATGGAATAATGGAATTAAAAGATCATTGTGTTTTGGTGTAAAGGTTTCTGAAGCCCACCCATATTTCTCCCTCCCCCATATGGGATGCACCATCCGTGAAGCTCCTGAAAGCCTCTTGCATCAGTTGAATGATGGAGTTCTCTAAATTAGAGAATATTGGTACCGATTCCAGATGTCAAAATGTAGGACAAAGCTCAAACACTCACAGATTCTTGCAGAAATGTCGCTTTGGGCTGCACTTAATGACACAAGAAGCCAAGCCAGTGTTTCCCCTGGAGCTCACTTTGCTTCTTGTTGTCGACCATGGCAGCGTAGCTCAGATACTGGTGGAAGGGGCCGGGTTGACCTGCCTGGTATCTGGCAGGGAGAGCTGATTAACAAGGCCTAGAATCCTTCCCTCTTGGAGGGGTGGAACCATGGAGTGTCAGCAATCGATAATTGCCCATTTTATATGAGGGGTTTATAGGCTAATCTCAATGAATTGCTTCTGAAAGAGTAGTAAAATTAGGCCAGGAGGGGCAGCTGTGCAGACAGGCAATTAGCATCATGAGGTCAGAGCGGGCTGGATGTGAAGGACATTGGGTGGCCAGAATGGTGCCTGCTACGTGAAGTCAGTCTGTAAGTTTGAGTGGCACGGGAGGATTTAGCATGCAGCAGAAGCAGGGGCTAAGATGGCATTCTGTGTTATGGCATGGGAAGGCAGGGTCACAAAGGGTGGTGGGAAATCCGCTGGTCAGAGCAAATAGGCTCTGTCCAAAGCTCCAGGAACAAAGACGTTTGCCATGATTGAGCCAACGCCCTGTTCTTGATGTGGTTGCCGTATTCTCTCCCTGGCTTCTTATAATAGGGTAGGCAACATACATGTGTGTATGAAACAGAAGCAAAGTTGGGGAAATGTACAAATAATTGTCCTTGGTAATTCCAAGGACAATTGACTATGCTGTTCACAGCACAGCCTCCAGGACTCAGGATGTTGATGAGCAGTTATTAGGCATATACAGATATATTTAGTATTTAAAATTTTATAGGGTAAAAACACATATGCAGGACATCAGAATGGTGGTTTTTTTTTTTCACCTGGAGGTATAAAGCTCCCTGTATGAGTAAATGAATACATTCAGGTTTAAAAAAATGTGAGTGAAGTTAAGAAAAAACTCTTACTAAGCAACATACAGGATAAAAACAAGGAGTTAAGGCAATCTCTCTGTAGCTGAAGAATGACTGTGAACCAGGATGAGGGCACCCAAACCTAAGCAAATGATTACATGCTGTTTTCATCCTCGATAGAAGGAAATGTGCGGAAAATGGGCTGACATCTTCAGGATCAAATTAGAGAAGAGTGGAATGAACTGGCTTTTGGTTTCCTAAGGAACTGGAAGTCTCGCCAGGGAGGTTGATGGAGGAGGGGAGTGGAGCAAGGAGCTCTGTCTTCAGCTAAATTGGCCACCTTCATTGTGGCTTCCTCATCGCTAGAGGACAGAAGCCACTGCCAGGGGATGCCAGCTTCCTCAAGACACGTCTATAATCTGAACATGAGAATGTAAGACTTCTTGCTGGTATCCGTTGGTCCAGCAGAAGACAAAACTGGGCAAGGCTCGGCTACTAGAGTCTTTTCCAAATTCAATTACTTACGGAGAAAACAATGCGCACCTTCTGACCGCATAAAAATAGCAGCAGTTGCCTGCCTTGTCCCTTGCCCAGGGCAGAGGATGTAGCTAGGGAGTGAGGCCCTTGGTCTCTTCACAACTCCTAGGAGATGCTGACAACTGCTCTTGGCACACTCTCTTGGTGATTTTACTATAACTGAGGAGAGATGTGAATGGCAGAATTCCTAAGTAAAAGAGTTCTTCATTATTGTAGAAGTGTTCCATCCAGTAGGGGAGCCACCAGCCATGAGCCACACAGGGCAATTAGAGCTAAATGAAATAACATGGAGGATAAAATTCAGTCTATGTGTGAAGTTTATGGTTCAGGATAAACTGTGAACTTCTTATCTGTCCTGGCCACATTCCCAGCGCTCACCAAGTAGTATGGCTAGTGGCTCTCCTGCTGGATGA
This sequence comes from Ochotona princeps, assembly GCF_030435755.1. Classification (NCBI taxonomy): domain Eukaryota; kingdom Metazoa; phylum Chordata; class Mammalia; order Lagomorpha; family Ochotonidae; genus Ochotona; species Ochotona princeps. The sequence continues at coordinate 7,419,183 of NC_080852.1, read as the reverse complement.
CACACGTATGACACAAGTATGGAACATTCACATAAGTGAGTGTTTTCTGAAACTTCGGATCAAGTCAGCCTATTTTTGAGGAAGATCCTGGGGGATCTGTGTGGGTGGAAGCGTTGAAGTAGGAAAGACAGCAGTTAGCAAGTTTTGTCAATTTTCCAAATCCTAGCCATTTCTTAGCCTGCTTGCATCCCCCCAGGAGATGCCTCTTGTCAACATACTTACTCCATCTGGGGCTGATTGGCTTCTCCACATGAGTTTGATGTCTATTCTAGGTTTGCTAATTCGAAAGAATTCCTGCCATTTCTGGAGAGGGTCAATATACTGTAAATCAAAAAGGAAAAATTACAAATAAGCCCATTCTTACTGCTTTTCGTTGCTGATGTTTATCTCATGGCAGTGAATAGCACCCAGGCAATGCTTGCTGTCTTTGGCAAAGAGTAGGATTTGAAAAGAATGAGGAGCAAGGAGATGGAGAAGAAAATTTGTTTTGGAATGTCTCCAGGTGGGGCGTGAAGATTGAGCTGGAAAGTAGCGCTGGCTCCTGGAAAGCTCTGGATGTTTTTGTTGAAAGTATTTCATTCCTCGTGGCACAGATTCATGGCCACCCTTGGAGTGATGCAGGAGAACCATCGATTGAGTGCTAAGAAAACAAGTATCTCCACTCAATTCCAGAAAATACAATGTGCCACACGCTCAGTGAAAATCAATAATGCCGGAAAATTTACTGGCTGTTATTCAAATCTTAGTTCACCTAATTGCAGGGGCTGGCGAAGTCACTGCTTTTTGAGGTTTCGAGGTTAGGTGGTAAGAACCAATTGCTAGCTTTTTGCGAGACCTGAAGTGAGTCTTAATTGAGTTGTTTTCTATGATAATGAGAGGAGAAATGATGGAGGAAGCTGGATATAAATGGGCTGTTGGCTCCCGCAGCCAAGAGCCGCTCCTGATAGCATGGATCTCACTGTGCAGAAGAAAATGATTAAAAAAAAAAAAGTGCTTCCAGCAATGTTTCCTGACATAGCAGGTCCACCCAGCCTCAGGTAGGGTTGGAGTTTATGACCTTGCTTTGGGGAAGGCTAGCCATTGCTTTAAAAATGGGCCAGTTTACAGAGAGAGGGAGAGAAAAGAAAAACGCCCAGGAATGGTGCATCTGTGTGTTGAAGTCAGAATTTGTTCCTTCAACAGAGCCACCCCAAAAATCGCAGCATTTCGAGAGAATGCAGGGCGGAGGGAGCTAGCTGAACAGTGTGCAGGGACTGATGAAAAATGGTGACTGATATTGAACTCTGAGCAGTAATCTGGTGAATTACAGCCCCAGCCCCTGAAGGAGGCTGAAATCATTGGATCTCTCCATTTCACTCAGTTGTCACGCATGGGTTCTATTAGCTGAGGCAGTACCTGCCACATCTCACATGGAGGGGACCAGCCCTATGCTGTCTGCCACCACCCATGTGGCATCTACTGCGTGGGGGAGGGCAGTGGTTCAGGGCGTACAATGTTCTAGCATGGATTTTCAAGTCTGTTATGCATTATTGCACCAGTGCAGTGCGAGCCCAGCCGGTTGTCAAGTGATTGCTGGGGGATTGGGGTAGCAGGAAGGACTGGTGAGAAAAGCAAACAATACAGGGTGAAGCAGACAAGGCAAGCAGAGGACCCAGTCAGTGAGGATCTCTCTGGATGGAGGAGGGAGATGGCTTTGACCGCAGCTCTCCCCTTGGATTTAGTAGTATACTTAGGACAAGGCAGGATGGGCGAGTCATGTGGGAATGATGCTATTTCCATGTCTCCGTCACACGTTTCCAAGCTCTCTCATCATTCTTCATTGACTACTTTTCTCAGGCTCTGTTGTGGAGAAAGGTAGAAGAAGGTGCGTGAGCAGATGGTAGCAGAGTTCACTCAGAGGGGCTTGGGTACCATGGCTAAGTTCCTGCCTCTCTTCCCTGCTGGGATTTGGGATCTGACTTCCGCTGACTCTCAGCGTTGGTTCAGAGATGCCCTGCAGCACTAACTCCACTCCCCCACAACACCATCCCACCCTCCCCCAAACTTGGCTGAGGTCAAAAGGAAAGTTTGAAATCTGAGGCCTTTACCTTGGCTTGAATGCAGGGGCTTCATTCCATGTAATTCTGTTCTGTTCTGTTTTACTCCACTCTCTCTCTTTGATATTAGGCAATACACGAGAAGGTAGTTTTCATTCAACAAATGAGATGATAATAATATATGATTGTTATTGTATTTTACATATTTATTACATGGACATATTCTAATTAATGTAAGGGAATGATTATTTTAGCATTGGTGCTATAATAATAACATTTTTAAATCACCATTAACATTTATTGAGCCTTTATTGTGAGCAGATCCTAGGCAAGCACTTTTCACGTATCATCTCATTTAATGCCCACAAAACCCAGTAGATGCTCTTATTATTTTAATTCTATAATTGGTAAGTGGATTGAAAGTTATAGCATTGAGAGACTGCCCTAGGGAATGGGTGCTGTGATGTGCTGGGTTAAGCCTCCATTTGGGACACCTGTCTCCCATATCTGAGTGCCAGTTGAAGGCCCTGCTGCTTCGCATCCAGCTTCCTGCTGATGTGTGCTAGCAGGTGCTTGCATTCCTACCACCCATGTGGGAGACCTGGGTGGAGGTCCTGGCTCTTGACTTCAGTATGGTCTGACCCTGGCTGACGTGGGCATTTGAGGAGTGAGCCAGCAGGTGGGAGATGTTTTTCTCTGTCACTGTGTCTTTCATGTAGATGAAAATAAAATTAAAAATAAACATTTAAGAGACTGCCTTGGAACACACAGCAAGATGATGGCGGAGCTAGGCCTCTGCCCTCACTTGTCACCCCTAACTTCTCTCCCACCCTGTGAACATTGCTCTGTGACTTCTTGTGGTGTGACAGCTGCCTCCAGGCATAAGTGGCTTCTCTCCTAAGATGGAGAAGGCCATCCCAGTCTCCAGGAAGATGTCATTTCCCAGTGAACTGATGCTGCCCTGGGCCCCATTAGTCGGCTGGTGCTGGGTGTTTCAGGGCTACTGTGTAATGGGTCATGGAATGAGCTGGCTTCTGAGCCATCTCTCGTCACTGGCCCCTAGTGAAGCATTTATAGATGGTTGTGGGGCTAATTCCAGAGTAGATAAAGCTCTTGGGGCAGTGATGCGGATCAGATCTGTCGCTGGGCAGAATCTTCTCCCCACGACAACTGCCTCATCTGGGTAACAGCAGAGGAGCTGTACACGAGGCACGTGACGATGAATGACAGCTGGCAACACGGCTGGGATGTGGGCAGAATCAGTGCCGTCTGGTCTTTGTGCTCATTGGCAAGAATAACAGATCCTAACTGCTAGACAGAACCCTCCACCCCCATCCCGAGACAACAGAAGAGTTGTCGCATTCGTGCCTGCTCCAGGCCCACAGAGCAAGACTGAGAAGTCAGATGCAGGTACACAGTTTGGGAAACACCAAGAAGCAAGCTTCTGGAATGTGTGATATAACAGATAGCTGTAAACCTACAGAAGCAGTGTCCTTTTAGCTCGCACCAGGGGTCTGCGGTAGGGGTGGGTCCAAAGACTCACAAACCTGCGTGCTGTGTCTAGCCTGGTGGCAGAGGATTGGCTGGGACTCCTCGATTGGCCTGGAAGAGTCGCAGCTTGCACCTGTTCTTCTGGAGTAAGATGAACGGCTTCGCTTTTCACTCTCAAGAATGTCCCATAGGAAGATAAAAATTGTGACCATTCCAAGATGTGTTGAAGGGTTCAGGCTCTGACAGTTCTTAACAGGGTGTGTTCAAATTTTAGCCCGGCCAGTTGCTAGCTGTACTATGTAGTTTCTCTTTCAGCACCTTCCTCTGCGGTTGGACGGCTTAGAGCAGTGGGTCTGAGTTGCAGGAGCTGGAGCCAAGCATCTGCTTTTAGATCCTAGGTCGTCTACCTCGTAGCTGTGTGAGCTGGGGGAGCTCCTGCTTCCCTTTCTTTTTGCATTTCCCATTTATAAAATGTAAATGGAATATATTGTGGTGTGTGTTTGGGAGGGTCAAACCCCCTTTAAGTATACCTAATACAGTGAGAATTAAATGTTGAATGCACAGTCTTAACTCTTACAGGGAATTACAAGGAAATCAAACATTGCTCATGATTCACCAGCCAGAGATAGTCACTACTAAAATTGGGGTGTGTGCATTTCATGTTATTTGCATTTTTACATGTAATTTCTAAAACAGTAAATGTGTAGATGTTTGCTCTCTTGGTCCTTTGCTCATGCCTTTGCAATCTTGCGTATAACTTTTTTTTGCAAGCCGAATCTTTCTTAGCAGTATTGTATCCCCTCAAGTGATAAAACCTAATTTTTAATTTTCCTATTTGTAGTTATATATGTTCTAGCTTTCTTTCTATTAAAAGTACTTTTGCAACAAATAGTTCAGCAAATTCCTGGGCTATTCCTACTGGCTCAAATTCTGCCTGCCCAGATAATACGTCAAAGAGTGTTAACTATTTCAAGTTTTTTTCTGTCTTTCTTTTTTTGGGGGTGGGTTGGGGGGAGATATGGTTAAATCATGTTCTAGGAATACTGCACCCAATTTGTGTTCTCAAGAGCCATCTGTGACAGTAACCGTTTGACTGTAATTTCATCAGCGTTGAGTACTGCTTTCCATTCACTCAAGGGCTTTTATACTTTATGCTTATCTATGGCCCAGCGCTGTCCCTATAACTTTATGCAAATGTTCTGGAGAGTGTGGTGGCCATGAGCCACATTTTGCAGTTGAGCCTTTGAAATGTGGCAAGTGTCATTAAGGATGGAATTTTGAACTTAATTTAAATTTAAGTGGGAATATGTGGCAAGTGGGTACTGCGTTAGACAGATCAGCTCATGGCCACAACAAAACAGGGCAAACAAGCACCCTGGAGCCCATAGAGCTATCTCTTCTGGTCTATTCAGAAGACAACACCATGTCTCTTTTGCTCTTGTGTCATTCAAGAGCTGCCCAGGAGGCTGCCAGGGCAGAGACCTAAGGCTACTTCCTCCCCTAATGGAGAGATAAGCTGCCCACTCAGTAACCAATCATCTTCTTTCTCCTATTGACCAAGTCACTGCCTCCCATGATCTGGCATTTTGAGTCCCATCTAGTTCCAGACTGATACAGAGCCCCAGAAAAAGTCATCCCTCTGTTACTTTGCTACCCAGCTCATGTATTTGGAAGAAGATGAACTGGACTCCCTGCTTCTTCCTGCCCCATCCAACAGTAGATGACAGCAACTAGCTCAGAGGGTTCCAGTTTTCTTGCTCTTCAAATGCTTAGCTTACAGCACATCCTGTTACTGCTGTCCTGCTTGTTTGCCTGGCAACGCAGTGCAGCTCAAGGCAGGGGGCACCTCTGTGATGGAGAACCCACTGGATCCCCCTGCAAAACCTAATTCCATCTGCTCAGCCCCACCCATGGGGCCAGCATTTGAGCTAGGCCAAACCGCCTAAGCAAACAGCTGCCAAATGGCTTTTGGCAGGCATGGGGATGCCCCATGGCCTACTCCTGACTGTATCAGAAGAGAAATTAATGTCACACTGTATCGTCTGGTTATTGAATTCTTGGCAAGCCCCAGCTACAGATAATCTCATTTGTAAATGGATCAGATGATTCAAACAAATTAGGCAGCAAGCAAGGGTACACAGGTTTGAAATCTACTGTTTTGATAGAAGCTGGAGTTGAAACTTGCCCACCACTCTGAGTTGGTCTGCTTGGCCTGACTCTGATGGCCTGGGTTTTCAATCATAACTGCTTGTAAGCACAAGCTGAGATGCAAGCAGGAATTTTGATGCGTAAGCTGTGGCCCATGAGTTTCCTTGAAGGTGAATTCTTTCTCAGGCAGCTGGAATGGTGGGAGACAGCCTCTTCACTTAGGTTATGAGTGCTGGACACTTTACACGGGTGACTCCACTTGGTTCTACAACAGCCTCCTGAGACAGCAGCACTTGGATTCCCATTTGAAGATAAAGAGTTTTTTTTTTTTTTGAAATTTTGATTTCGAATTAGTTTTTTAACAGATTCAATGTGATTTGTAGATCTAATTCTAAGAACATGATAATAAGGATAGTGAGGGTAGTGGCTTGCATAGGAGATAGCCAGTTAGTAAGTGATGAAGCTGGAATTGTCACCAATGCAAAGTGATTCAAGCTTCTATGTTTCTGCCTCTTGTACTAATCATACTTACAAGTATAGGTGTTGGGCACGGGGAACTTTCCATGTGCCAGAAATGGTGTTAATAGATTCCTCTTCTCCCTCCCTGTCTTTCCTTTTTCTCCTCTTTTTCCTCCTCCTTCTTTTTTCCCAATATATGGATGAACAAACTGAAGCTTAGCGGCCAAGGTCAAACAGGAGAGTAGTGGAATCAGGTGGGCTATGCATAGACTCGCACTAGTGCCCATGAACTAGCTGCCAGGCTACATCCTCTCCTGGTCTGCTTGAAGGTTTGTTCTGGGAGGTAACCAGAGTGCCATTTTTCTCTCTTTTTAAAAAATTTTAATGTTAATTTTTGATGATGTTTACATAGTTGATCAGGTAAGAAGGATCGAGGATTAGGGAAAAGTGGGTGTGATTATTGTTTCTAAATTTTTATTTCTTCTTCCTGTATATGGGGGAACGGGGGAGATAAGGGGAGAAGCCCCACCCAGCCTCCAAACTGCCCCAATACCCAGGGATGAAGAAAGGCCACTCGATATTAACTCAGTGTTCCAGTGTGGCACATGCTCTGAGGGTTCTACCCAAGTGGTTTTGATAGTTCTGAAATGCTGTCGATCTCAATGATCCAAGGTTGAAGAAACCCTTCCAATGTTCTTTGGCTGACATAGTCAACCTCAGAGTCTCGGTTTGCCCAGATATTTGCTGTCACCATTTGGCTGGGGCAGTTGTCCAGTTTTCTTCTGTCTTTCCTCTGCTATGGTGCCAGATGTCCTCTGCAGGCCCCAAAGGGCTGCCATATCCTCCATGTGCATCCGTCCAGTGCTCTATCTTTTCCACTGAATAGGCCCAGTTCTGACACTTGCACTCCATGGTCAGACCACCAGCCCTGGAGGTGAGACCCCAGGTCTCTGTATGACCCCACCTATGCCATCCCCTAGGTGCTTTGCAAACAACACACCAAGTCCCCACAAGCATGCCACCAGACAGCCAGTGGCAGAGTGCCAGTTCTTAGTGACTTCCAATGGATCACATTGTTGTATCTTTTTAAATTGAACTAAGAATTAAGGCAGTGAGTGCCACAGATCTTCAGTGCGGCAACGGGAGAGGTTTAGTGCTAGAGACCGGGGCCTCTCAAACAAGTAGCCAGAACAAAGGCCCAAGCTTTATTTCTGGCCATGACTCCTGATGCAGTCCTGATCACACACAACTTCCTGGGCTTCAGCAACACCCAGAATGCCAATTTGCTAGAAAAGTTTTAAAAAACAAAACAAAACACAACAAAACAAAACAAAACAAAACGTATTTGACAGGCAGAGAGGTAGATAAGAAGAGTTCCCACCCATTGGTTTACCTCTCAAATGTCTATAGCAGCTGGGGCTGGGCCAGGCTGTAACCAGGAACCAGGGTTTCAGGCTGGGTCTCCCACTGGAATGACAGGAACCCAAGCCACCACTGCTGCCTCCCAGGATGCCATTATCAAGAAACCTGAACTGGGACATGAGCTAGGAGTTGAACTCAGCACTCTGAGGTGGGGCATGCTTATCCCAACTGGCAGCTTAACCCCCCACTAAAACACCGGTCCCTAATGTTTTAAATTTCTTATTCTCCATTTCTGAACTTGTCTCATTTTAGACAGCTAACAAAACATTCATAGACTGATGCCGGCTATGAATCATATTGGAAGCATCATTTCTAAAGTTGGAAAGATTTCCGGTTCAAAACTCAGGAAGCCCAAGTCTAACTCCTGCCTGTAGCTCACAGCATGATTTGGGCAAAGTTACTTTGCTTCTCTGAGTCTAGTTCTTCATTTTAGTGGGTTGGTTTGGAGCATCCAAGAGCACGGCCCCCACCAATTCCCAGACCCTGGGAATCTGTGTTGATCTGGTCCTCTGGACGACAGATGCCAGCCACTGGGAGCACCTGAGCAGCAAACGCTGGGGACTTGCCGCAAATGGTCTGCTTCTTGATGAAGCCTGGCACAAGTGAGTTGGGGGTGGGGCGTGATTGACAGCCTGTGACAGCTCTTTGACAAATGAGTGTCAGGGGCACTGGAGTGTGGTGAATATGCTGAAAATCAAAAAGTGTGTGTCATAAGCCAGAGTGGGCTGTGTGAGGTAAATCTTTGAACTTAATTATGGCGATAGTTAAAAATAACAGGAGATATAATGAGATTTGTGAAGTACAACTCCCTGGTTGGCTGTTAACGGAGGGGCTCTTGGGATATTAGCAATGTTTTGTTCTTAATTCGGGTGTTGACTATGAACATGTTCAGAGAACACAAAACACATTTGTCTAGGTGCATTTCTGGGTGTGCACACTGTATTTTAAGAAAGTGTTTACGTTTTTAAAAAAGATGTGAATTTTTTAACATCAGCTTCAAAACCATGGCCAAGGCAACTTTTACATCAAAGCGGTTGAGAAAGTAGTTCAAGGGTCTCCACTTGGATTGTACCCACTGAGTTATTTTGGTCTGGGGTTTCCAAATTCTCACCAGCAGCCTCTAAAGGTTCCAGGAATTGGGTAGAAATGCAGAGTCCTAGGTTCCACTTTAGCTGGTTAACAAGACGAACCATGTGCAGTAAGCCCTGTGTAGGGAAAGCAGCTTACCAAAACCATTTACCAAAGCCACCAAAACCACTCCAAGAAAAGGGAAAGTGCAAGACTTGGTTATTCTGGAAATAATAACCAATCACCGCCTATAGGCCAGGACACTGAGGGTGTGTTCTGAAGGAGACAGAGCTGGTGGCCTCATGGAGGGACGGCCGCACAGCCAGTGTTGTCACACTGGACTCACTGGATTGGCACTTGGCCTTTAAAAGTTCTACATATGATAGAGATTGTAGGATACTGGTTTTTCTCTGGCTGGCTTATTTCACTTGGTATGATGCCCTTTGGGTGTATCCATGATGTGGCAAGTGCCAGCCTTCTGTTGAAGACCACATAACACCCTACCATGTGGCAATCATGCAAAGTCATTGATTTTTTTTCTTGGCTTCCCTTTCCTCCTCTGTTGAAGGAGCATGAGAATAGCACCAACAGTAACCAGACTGCTGTGAGGAGCCAATGAGCTGATGGATGTGAAGTGTACACATGCAGATTTTAGGGTAACAGATGGCACAACATTCTGGAAGTTCCTTGGGATTCCTTGTTGGGAGTCATTTTTCAGAGGAAAGTGAACTGGTCTTGGTTTTGAATCCAGGTCTCTTAAACTCTAAACTGGAGCAAGATTCCCAGTGAGTGGATAATGGAAGGCTGGCTGTTCTTACAGGCACTTTGGCTCATCTGTGCAGGAGCTGGGCAGTAGCTCCTGGCTACCCCCATGGTGGCACCGTGCTTACTACGGGTCTCACCTATCTTGACTTTTTAGTGCCGCACCATTTCTCCTGATGGCCCATTTTAGGGGAACTCCCTGTAGTTCAGAGTTTACTCTCACTGCCAAGATCACACAGCTGTGAAATGGCAGAGCAGAGCCCACACCTAGATGTCCAGGTTCCAGCAGATCCATGAGCTTGGGCTGGAGCATCACAAGTGAGTGTAGCTTCTCCTTAGAAGCCATAGTCCTTGATAAGAGAAGGATCCCAGTTCCCGTCAAGGACACAAAGCTCACAGTGCTGCTCATTCCTCTCCTGGGGTGGCCTCAGTCACTTCTTGTTTCTGGACACAGAGTGCAGAGAGATCTGGACAGAGGAAATACCATAAGGACAGGCCAGGATCTTTTTCCCTGAATGCTTTGCTTCTTTGTGTTTGACATCACTGACATTGAACTTGGCACGGTTAGAATAGCCTTTGGCAGCCAACTGGTTTGAGATCTGTCTGGGAGCTGGGAAGATAAGCGGACAGTATGTGGGAAATTGAATTGTCAAGGTTACTTATAGAGGTAAGGGCAGTCCAATATCCACATACCTGTAGGAAAGGTATGCACAAGACAGCACAAGATGCCGTTGGAAGAATATTAGCATGCAACGAAGAATTGCTGGCAAAAACCAAATACATAATTTCTTATCATCTATATATTTAAGGGTGAGGCCTCTTTGAAATCAGGCAGGTCTGCAATTGATGGTTATATAAAACGAAGCTCTCCTGCTTCAAAGAATTAAATAATAATAAGAGATGCAGGTTTTCCCATGCAGTTCAGGTTAGGACTTTGTAATTACTTTCATCTTGATAACATCCCCGGCCAGGTTATTTTTATTATTGCTTGCAAAGAAGAAGTGCCCTCAAGTTATCTAAGAGAAGTCAGTCAAAGCCATGCTTATAAAGGTATTGACCTTAAGACAATAATACAGCATGTGGTTGAGGGAGTGTGAAGCATATTGAGTTTGTGCAGGATGTGGATAGAAGGGGGTTATCATTGCGAGCGGAAGGATGCAAGAATTGGAAAACTGGAACCTAGCAAGTGATTGGCACGCACTTGGATGCCTTTATTTGGTTGTTACTTCAAGAGGCCAGACGTAGTTACAAATCATAAATAATCCCTGAGCCCAGTGCTCATGGGGCTCTCCTCAAGACAGCTGCAATGGTTTGGAAAGTGCAGGAAGAAAAGAAAGCAATTTAAAAGAAAAACATTAGTAGAAAAAAGAAATAGGAGAGTACTTCAAGGATCAGGAAATGGTATCAAAAGTTTATTTTTGTTTAAAAATTTTGAGATCTATGTATCTTTTTTTTTTAAATAAAATGCATGTTCTATGAACTGTTCTTTTTTTTTTTTTTTAAGAAAATCCATGTATTGATTTGAAAGGCAGTGACTAAGTATCTGTCTGTCAGTCACCAATTCAGTTCTCAAATGCTCACCATAGCCAATGCTAGGCCAGGCTGAAGCCAGGAGTGATAAGCCTTCTCTGGATGTCCCATGGGGGTGCTAGGAACCCAACTCGGGCCAACATTTGCTGCCTCCCAAGCACATTAGCAGGAAGCTAGCCACATCAGAAGCATGGAGTAGCCAGGTCTCGAACCTGACAGTGTAACATCTCTGCCCCTTCTGTGAACTTATGGACGATCCTTGGCACATTGAATTCATTCACAACTCTAAGCTCTTCATATATTGTTTTCCATAAAATGAAATTTTAAAACTTTCTTCTGTTTAAAATGGAATGGGATAAGGGAACACAGCAATCTGATGGGATGGGAACATGTATGCGAGCGTGCCCATAAGCTAAGACAGCACTGAATTTGCATGAATCAGTCTCCGAGTACATGTTGGGTGCTGTGGGTAGGATGCTATGTGACACATCTGGATTCCAGACCAAAGAACTGAGGACCCAAGTCCTGGTTCCACTTCTAATTCCAGCTTCCTGCTAATATACCTCCTGGGATTCTGCACAGCACATCCTAGTGATGGCTCAAACGCTTGAGTCCCTGCCACATCACATGCAAGACCTGGCTCGAGTTCCAGGTTCCCACTTTTGGCCTGGCCCAGTGCTGGTTCTTGTGGGCATCTGGGAACTAAACTAGCAGATGAGAGCTCTCTTTGTATCTCTCTGTCTCTGCCTTTGAAATAGATAGAAATTTAAAACTATGCAGAGGAACGTATCACAAAAGAAACAGCAAAAAAATGATGCAAGTGGTTTGCCTCCAAACAGAGAGAGACCCAGGAGTGAGACGTGACTTTGACGTACCTTTACTACCCCAATAAAATTAAAACATTAACTTAAAATGGAACAAAACAAAACATATAGGAATTACCAAGTAAGTGTAGGTTTACATCACAGGCTTGGATTGAGTCTTCTGGTTTCTCCCTGGCCCAGCCCTGGCCATTATGCACAACTACAGAGTGAACCAGCAGGTGGGTGACCCCTTGGTATTTGTGTCTTGTCTGTCTCTCTTTGCCTCTCAAATAAATAAATACATTTTAAAATTAGGTGTGGTGTTTAAGAATTATTTTTGCTAAATATTATTTTTTTCTTCAATGCTCCTACTGCATATTCCAAATTACGTGAAGAGATACTGAAATTAATAATAATAATAATAAAAAAGAATGCTGCTCTTGAGAAGTAATGCTAATGAAGAGCCAGATTGGTAATTAGCACCTCTCAGTAAATGCTGAATGTGTGTAATCTGGCAGTTAAAATACCTTCTCCCATGTCAGAATGCCAGAGTTCCATTGCCGTTCTGGCTCCTGATCCCAGCTTACGTTCATGTGGACCCCAGGAAGCAACAGCAATGGCTCCTGTAAGTGTGCTCTTGACACCCATGTGGGAGACCTGGATTTAGTTTCTGGCTTTGGTCCTGACCTGGCCCCAGCCATGGCAGGCATTTGAAGAACAGCAGATTTACAGGCAAAACTCCTAGCACATGAGAGCTCTCTCTTTCCGGCTCTCTATCCCCATCTCTCTGCATGAAAAAAAATTTATTCTAAATAGTGTTTGATGTGCCCATGGTGTCATTTGTGAGGCTTGATTGAAGAGTGGGACCCTGAATTCAAAAGAAAATAGAATGAGCATGGGTGCAGAGAAGTTCGGAGGTGGAGGTTTGCGAAGAGTTGAGGCAGCTTATAATGCACAAATTCCACTTTATCTGAGATGTTCAGCAAGATTTCATGCATTTTGTGGCATTTGATTGTAGAGAAGAAATTAGACTCCACCAAGCTTCTACATGTGGAGCACAACATGCAAACGTGGAACACATTCCAGAAGCAACTACATAATTACGAACAGACGGCGAGGTAGCCACTTGGGCATCATCTCTTTGCTGCCCTCAAACCAAAACCGAACAGTCCTCCTTTTTCCTGCAGAAGCTGCCTCCCAACAAATCAGAGGCCATGGACTGCAGGCCCGGAGGCTCTTGTACTTACGAGTTTTCTACCCATAAACATGAACATTCATCCCAACAGCCTCACTCCATAATCAGTCCATCAGCACGTCCCTGTGCCAACAGACTGCATCTGCCATTACCTGCCAGCAGGGGTCAGTGAGTGTGACTCATGGGCTCATGCAGTCCCTTGCCTCTTTGTGTAAATAAAGTTTTATTGGAAACCAGCCACATCCCTTTGTGCTCATATGGTCTATGGCTGCTTTGTGCCGCAGCAGCAGAGCTGAAGGGATGTCACAGACATTGTACCACATGCAAAGTCTGAAGCACTCACTCTCTGCCTCTTGACAGGGAAAGTCTGCCAACTCTCTTTGTAGTGCCACATCAGTCTTTAAAGCAATTAGAAAGATGCCTACCTGCAGAAGCCAAGCAGGTAGGCCTATTTGTCCAGGAAATCTTTTCTTTTTATTTATTTATTTATTTATTTGGATTGCAAAGTCAGATTTATAGAGAGGAGGAGAGACAAAGAGGAAGATCTTCCATCCAATGATTCACCCCCCAAGTGACTGCAACAGCTGGAGCTGAGCCGATCTGAAGCCAGGAATCTCTTCCGGATCTCCCACGTGGGTACAGGGTCCCAAGGCCTTGGGCGGTCCTAGACTGCCCTCCCAGGCCACAAGCAGAGAGCTGGATGGGAAGTGGGGCAGCCAGGATTAGAACCGCCATCCATATGGGATCCCAGCACATTCAAGGTGAGGACCTTAGCCGCTAGGCTACTATGTTGGGACCAAGAAGTCTTTTCAAATCAATCTAAGGCCACAGCCCACTGACACCAACTGCTCCGCACAGGAGACCCCACTGCTCTCTCATTTCCACTGTCAACCTTGCTGATCAATTGTGTATGTTTTATCCTCGAGCCCAGAGGTGACCTCTGAACCCTTCTCAGCATGGCATGTCCATTATCTACTACCGAGTTGGGCTTCTCCGGGGAAAGCAGCCTCTCTGTCATCCTGTGCTGTGGGATTTTGGTACAGAGAAATGCGTGGAATGCTGTACACCTGCCCAGAATCCCATCATGTAGACTCACATCCCCACCTGAGGACAACGCTCTCCTGGTGTTGACAATGTTTGTTTCAAAGAAGGAGGGAAGCAGCTCTCCAGGTCCCACAGTGCTTCCTCAGGTCAGTCTGCAGTGAACCTCAGCCTGGGAGCTGAAGCTGCATTCGCAATGCCCTGCCTGGGGGTGGGCATTTGTCGCAGCTGCTAAGTCACTTGGTGAGTTGCTCATGTCCCATATCAAAGCGCTTGGATTTGAGCGCCTGTTGTGTTCTCCACTGCAGCTTCCTGCCAATGCACAGCCTGGGAAGCAGCAGGGATCCCTCAAGTGGTTCTGGAGTGAGTTATCAGCTTTTGGCTACTGCCTGACCTGGCACTGGCAGTTGTGAGTATTCTGGGGGCATGAACCAGCAGATGGAAGAGATCTCTCTGCTTTCCTCTCCCCTATCTCCATCCATCTGTCTCTCTCTGTCTTTTCCCCTCTCAAAGTAAAAAAATCAAACAAAAACAACTCACTGGAGATAGGAATCTAGCCATCTATTTAAGGTGTCGTATCTGAGTGCCTTATTCAAAACTTGGGTCTGACTCCAAACTCCAGCTTATAGGCAGACCGTAGTGGGCCGCTGGTGGTGTATCCATTGATTGGGTCCCTGACATACATCTAGGAATTCTGGATTGTTCCTAATTCTAGTTCTGGCTTCAACCTCAGTCCAGCCCTGGTCTTTGGGGAGTGAAACAGTGGGAATAAACCGGACTATAATTGGCATCCTTTAAAAACTCTTGGGGTGGATGCTGTAGTGCAGTGGGTTAAGCTCGTGCTTGTGATGTCAGCACCTTATATTCAGAGAGCCCGGTTTGAGTCCTGGCTGCTTTGTTTTCATTCCTGTTTTCTGCTAATGCACTGGGGAGGGCAGAAGATGATGGTCCAACTACTTGGGTCCCTGCTGTTCCTGTTGGGGGACCTGGATTGAATTCCTGGCTCCTTGCTTCTTCCTGGAAGTGAACCAGTGGATGAAAGATCTCTGTTGTCTCTCCTTGTCTCTATGGCCCTCAGCCTTTCCACTAAACACAAGCCTTTCAACACGAAGACAGGTTGCTAAGGTTTTATTTCCCTTCACTTCTGACTGAAGAGGTAGTTACAGGGGACTCAAGGTCTCAGTGTAGACGTAAAGCCTGCTGCATGTGTCTGGGTGAGCCCGTCACAGTGGTGACTGTTCAGCAGAGTCCAGGGGTTGCTTAATGAAGGCTGAAGACAATATGGACTCAGAGACGTGGCCAGTTGCCTTTTCACAGTCGGTAGGCAGTGTTGCAGGTGCATTCTCTTAATGAGGGTTAATTTGTCTCATCTTTTAATCTGACAGAATCTGGCCATGTTGTTATGTATTCCTTGGAGGTAGCTGGGTTGTTCTTGGTTGGCATCAAAAGAGAAAATGGAGTATAATTTGGAAGTTATTGGAATGGTAAAGCGGTGAGCTGAAATTTGCAAGAAATCCCGCCTTTGCGGTGCCCAGGGTAACATTTACATGGAAGAAGAGCTTTTTAGCAAAAGCAGTAAAGATGAAAGAGGGCTAAATTATGTTTCCAGAAACTGTAGTTTGTGACGATTTTCTGTACAATGAACTGCATCAAGCTAACACACTATAGGTGTTATTTTGTGCAGCACACTGCAATTTCATCTGTTCCAGATACTGCTTCTAAGGGGTATTACATGGTTCCTACCTTAAGAGTGAACACAGATTCTAAAAAACACCATATTTTCACAAAAAAATCATAAAAATAATAGAAATTTACTGTGAAAACAGTGAATAAAATGGATAATACTTATTTCTAACTCAAATCTCAATCACTAATTTTTCGATGTCATGGCTTGTGCTGTTAAACCGGTTGACTATGTTTTGAACTGGGTGCAGGTATTGGGTATAAATGTCTCCATGTAGATAGTCATGTAGTTGGGAGGGTTCTTTCATTTCCGTTTGATAGAAACCCTGATCGGAGGAGTATAAACCAATGTGAAATCAACAACTGCTTCTGTGTTTGGAAGGTCCAGGCTGGATCTGGCTCCCAGGAGGATGGGGTCCTGTGCTTGGTGTGAATCTTCCCTCTGCAGCTCACCGGCTCCGTCACTCATTGTTTTTCTCTGCCTTCAAATCTACTGTAATTGGATTTCCTTCCTGGGAAAGGTGTCTACATCTGCCCCAACACTCACACACACCTGATCATCTGCTGGGACCCAAACCAGCACTGCAACATGGGACATTTGTGTTGCAGGCGATCACTTAACCCACCGCACCACACCACAACTCCTATTTTTCTTTTAAAATGTTGTATTGTATTATTACATGTCTATTTGATACTTGACCTGCACCATTTAATTAAAACTATCCAAGTAACTTCCACCTCGGAGCTCTGACAATTTAGATCTCCATAGATCCCGTGTGTCTTTGACAGCTGTGCCAAACTCCTAATTTCATGAAACACATTTTAAGAAAGGAAACAGAGATGTCTACATCTTTGGAAAGTTTGGGCTGCTTTCTTAGGACCTGGAACTTAATTTCTGCAGTTCCTCTCCCTTCTGCATTGAAATCGAGAACCTTGGTCCTGATTGGGGCACGATTGTTAACACTGAATCGCTTTGACTGGTCCTTTCCCCATGTGGAGGCAAGAGAGTCCTGGGTGCCTAGGAACAAGCAGGAGTGCCCTTGGACTGGGAGACAGGAGGAGGTGGGCAGGGAGGCGAAGATGGTTGGGAATGCTACCCCATCACGTAAGTGGTGCTGGAGACACAGTCGTATTCGATAAAAGGCAGCGACCCTCTTGCCCTTTGGGCATTTGACTCCTGCTGGGCCAGAACCTGTAAGAGCTCAGAGTACCTGCCTCTCTACCACTACCAAGTGTGCTTGCTGCTGCTTTTAAGATGGGGCAACTAAGCAGGAAGATTTGAAGGGACAGAGGAGCTGGAATTTTGGCCAGCTCTGCATGGTAACTCCAACCCCTTACCTATCAGGTTGATTCACTGACCTTCCCTCGATGCACCTGTGCCTCATCTTGGAGCAGGAAGAAGGAGGTACTGTGATGGTCACATATATGTGGTGATGGCATGAAAATCCCCCCAAACCCCACCCATGTTAAAACCCATCCTATATGTATATTCTAGGAAAGGTACCACCCCCTTGCTCAGAAAAGAAACTGATAATATGGGAGGGCCTTCTTTTGTTCTTGACCTTGCTTGGGGATGCTTCTCTGGCCTCCTCTTTCCCCCTCCCTCCTCACAGGCAGCTTTCTGGCCCACTCTTGACAGGGATCTCTTTGTGTGGGGTGGCCACACACTCTCTCTTAAATAAACCCTGTAATTGTTCCCTGCGTTTGTGCCTCTGTTTTGATGGAGGCTAGGACCTGGAATAAAGATGAGCCACATAGGCCTATACCAAATAGAACTGGGTCTTGGACAGATGCCACAGGGAGCCCTAAGGCCACCAGATGTTCCAGCCAGGACCAGACGAGGTGAGAGCTGGTGATGCCTGGGCAGCAGCCTATCTAAACCACGTCCTGACTTGTTAGATTCGACCTTGGTGTTGGTCATCAATCATTCCTTCCCACCTCCGCGTGCTTTTGAGATTTGCCTGCTCATTATGCACAGCGTATGCTCTTCTGCTCACAGGTGACTGTTTTCTAATGGCAGTTAAGCCACCACTTCAGCCTATTTGTGGCCTTGACAGGCTCTGGTTTCCAGTCATCAGGACTATCTCTTCTACCCTGGGGCCTGGGAGAGTTGTCTCCCAATACAGTGGGAGATAATTCTTGATTGAAGAAATATGAAGGGAGTGACCGCCCTTGCATTTGTTCACTGTGTGAGCGGGAGCTGAGAGGTAAAAGTCACACGTGGCTTTGGGGATGTTTTGGAAGGAAAAGACTCTCAGCAAAGTAGCAAACATTTCTCCAGATGGTAGTTCTTGATATAGAGCTCACACAAGGACGTGTCTCCACAGTGCTATCAAACTCTCTCAAAACTGGAATCTTGCTATGGAAGCTCCTCCCCGCACCCAAAGTGCAGTAGGCCAGTTCCTAACCTCTGGGTGGTGGGAAAAGCAGGTGTTTATTGCAAAATGCAGAGCCAGGAGTCTGGCAGTCCTTGAAGGATGACAGGCAGTGAATCTTCCTGTTGCTAGCTGGCCAGAGGCAGTATGTGACCCACTCCTGTGTGGACCTCTGGTTGGTCTGCAATGCGTATGGCCTTCCTTTGACTGGCCAATGATAGAAGCCAGTGGGATTCGTTGGGGGTGACTAAAAAGGGCTCCAGCTTGCCTGGCGTCCAATTGTAGACTGAATATTTCTTTGTTTAATCTAGGCCGGTGAGTTCCCACAAGAATCTCAGAATACAGACTGGTATTGAGATGTGAACTGTAGGGACAGTTCCAGTCTTTGCAATTCAGTCTCTTACCCTTGTGTCTCCCCTTGAACTTAATGAGTCCGTCTTTACAGAGGAGAGCCAAGCAAGAGCTATTGATGCCTGATAAACTGAACACCACAGGCATCAAGGGTATGGTCCTTGGCTTGGCTTGCTGCCACCTCAGACAAGTTGGTACCTTGGCCAAGTCAGTGCAGATGGTGCTTGATGCTGCTCCAGTGCCTACCATGTGTGGTGGGATGACGAAAGGGAGGCAGTGGGAGCATCTGCCAAAAGAGAGATTGAACAATGACATCAGAAACTCTGTTCAATTGACACACTCTCAAGAATAAGAGTTTCTTGTGTTGGCAGAAGCACAAAGACTTCCAAATTCTGCACACCGCCCCCAAACTCAGGTGTGAACATTGAAGCTACCTCTAGACTGTTTCAGTTACACTGTGTGCTGGGTAGCTTTTGATTGGTAACCCAAGTCTCCAAAGGCTTAACCTCGCATGAGATTGCATGGTTCCCAGACAACTTGTGTGATGTCAGAGGAGCCAGCCTGGCTGTTCCCACCTCTACTTCAGTTCTATAGGCAAAGCCTCCTGCCTTGTTTCATTCTCGAGTTTATTTACGGTGGGGTGGATATAGCATGAAATGCCCAATTTCTGTTTACGTCTGGCTTGAACCATGTTTATCAGACTCATCACTCCCTAATTATGAAACAGCGAGGTGGACCTTTGAAATGGGAGCCAAATCTTGTTAAAGACTTAATCACAGGTCTTTGGGTCCTATAATTGCTTGTGATCTCTCTCTCTCCTTTCTCACTCTCTCCTCCCACTCTACCTTGTTCCTTGTTCCTGTGCAAAGCAAGCTTGGAATCTAAACATCTGGAAGATCCTTGAGCTAGAAGAATCGGGAGTTAAGGAGAACCTGTCCCAATGGCAAAGAAAAGCGAGTGTGTGGAAGAACAGATTCTTGATGTAAACACTGCACGTTCATTGGGGCTCTTAAAATGTATGTCCTCATCCGGAGTCCAAATGCAGGTTGTTTTCCCTTGGCAAGCCCTGGGAAAGTGGCTCTTGCAAACTCCACTTGTGTGCTAGAATGATCAGCCTAGATTGATCACAGAATCTGGGGTGTATCGTGTTGAGTGTTTTGCTGTGTCATGGCTGCTAAGAATCTAAGGAAGTTAACATAAAAAAAAAGATTTATTATTTTTTTATAGGAAAGTCAGATTTACAGACAAAAGGAGAAATAAAGATCTTCTATCCTCTGGTTCACTCCCTAAGTGGCCACAAAAGCCAGAGCTGAGCCAGTCTGAAGCAAGGAACCAGGAACTTCTTCTGGGACTCCCACATAAGTGCAGGGTCCTAAGGCTTTGGGTCATTCTCTAATGCTTTCCCAGGCCACAAGCAGGGAACTGGATGGGAAGCAGAGCAGCTGGGACACAAGCTGGCTCCCATATGGGATCCTGGCATGTGCATGGGGAGGACTTTAACCACTAGGCTACCGTGCTGGGCCAGGAAGCTAACATTTTAATTGTGATGGGTTTGGCTGTGCTCTGTCACCAATGCCTCCATTTTTGAACTTTTTCTCATGACATGAGCTATAAACAAACCAAGAGGCTGGCTGATCGTAAAGAGGCCCCTTACTTCACTTGTCTGAGGGACAGCCATCTAGTTAACTGTGTGCCCATATGCAAACGGATTCAGAGCTATTTCTTTCAAGGCTGACAACTAGAAACTAAGATTATGTGCCTGCTGGGGCAATGAATTCTAGTGCCTTGAGCCTCCCGTTGGAGACACAGTTTGCTGTGACTCCGTGTCTCTTGTGAGAGTTCACTGCAACAAGCACTGGGCAGCAGAACTCTGCTGGCCTCGGAACTCTTGGCTTCCTGGCTTAGGGCTGCAGAGCTTCCTCCAGGGACGCCTTGAAGGTTGATGTGAATCTGTGCCACCTGTGAAATCTCTTCCCAGGACAGTGTTTGGATCATTACTAGCACTGTGTGTGTAATTCATTTTAGCTATTTCCATCTACCTCTGGCTATCTTCCCTTGCTTTATTCTGCTTCTGCATGCCACACTTTGGAAACTACCTTTGCCACACTTTGGTGTGTGGAAAGTCCATCCCTGATGGGGCGTATTCCAAGTTCTTGGCTCCTAGTCAAGGAAAAGAATTCAAAGAGGGGACTGTTCTAAGGGGGAAAAATAGGAAGTAAGATTTCATGGAACGGGACCGAGAGCGCACTCAGATGAGAGCAAGAGTGGCTTCTTTTTGTGAAGGAACGAAATTAAGGTCCCTGCTTCCATTGAAGTTGGAGGTCCCTCTCATAGGGCACGGGGTGCTGATGGGGCAGGAAGCACCCAGCCTAAGCCAGCATTGTGGGTAACAGGCCAACTAGAAGCTGGAAACTGTCACAACACGGACCAACAGCTAAGAGGTATACCCTTCTTAATGAGGGTGTCTGTTGCCACAGGTTTGCAAGGGAGAAGCCAAATGGATGGTCTCCATCACAAGCTGGAGTACCATCCAGCAGGCACACTTGTAACTGCAGTGTTTTCTCGGTTAGGGTGAGTTTCCAACAAGTTTTCTCAGATAGGAGGTTGCATCTCTGAGGAGCTAGAGAGCATACACCTGTTTTAGCTTAGAGACTCCACAAAATGGTCTTGTGCTACCCTCCACTCAAAGCAGGTGAATATTGCTAGTTTCCATTGTCCCTTTTTGTGTGGCTCTCAAGTGTTCCAGTATCTGGGATCCATGGGTCTTCAGTACACAGTTGATCATCTCTGGGAAGGTGGTAGAACATCTCATGCCAAACGAGACACAAGGCTCAGGTGTATGATGGGGAGTGGGTGTGCCAAGCCTAAAACCATGTTAGATACTTTCAGCTGGTGGGTGTTGAAGAGGGTGAAGCTTGGGGTGCCCACATAACATAGCTCAAGTGCTGTCAGTCCTCAGGTCCTCCTTACTTACCAAGCCCCCCCAGTTCCCTCCCTGTCCCCATCCACATCAGTTTGATTTGTCATCTGATTAAAAGACAGAAGACCAGGCCTCTTGGGAATTGAGGTTGAAATTGTTACTTGGTGTTAGGGGAACTGTATCACCCTGGATGGCCCAGCCTGACAGTGGAGGTCTGCACATATCTCAGGAGGCTTGGGGATCTTTTTGTCTTCTTCCCAGTGGCCCATGAGATATTTCTCCATGAAACCAGCAAAAAGCCCCAAGCTGAATACTATTCAGGCATGCCTAAGGATTTGCATGTGAGTGAGGAAGAAAAGGCAGGTGAATGGTCCTTACTGAATAAACCGGTCTGTCTTGAACAAATGGAGTCATGGTAGAAATAATAAAATGGAGGAAAATGCGGGAGGGGTTTGTTTGATCTTTTTTTTTTATTTTTTGCCTGCTGTAGTCAGTACTTTTTCCTTTGGCCATTTGCCGGATAATATGCAAGTTATCCCCATTATCCTTGTCTGTGCTTCACAGCTCTTGCAAAATCAAACTGCCCTTTATTTCAACTGGTTTTCATCAAATACAGATGCTTATAAATACACTAAGGCATAAGGTCAGAAATCAATTCCATCTTCCTAAAATTACTTGCACGCAGTAGACTGCTGCTCCCAGGAGCCAGGTTCAATATCTCATATTTTACTCTTAGAGATTACTTGTTTATCTTTCTAATATCTGGAGCATGCTATGGGATATTTTTCCTTATTTGCTTTTAAAGCAAAGAATTCAAAAGTGCTTGATGAAAGGAGACTAGATAGCTTGTGACCAAAGGAGAGACCAGTGTTTCAATTGTGTTCAAATCCATCACTTGACTGCACCAGATAAGCAAGTTGGACCCTGGGTCTCTTATCTGGGTCCCTGTGTAGCTGAGGCTTTTTTCACAGGGTCCAAGAGCCCTTATTCCCAAATAATACTGATGCCATTTGTCAGTCTTCGTCCCATCCTCACATTTCAAGGAAATAGTATTTCTTCCTATGGATAAGCTAAAGGGTTCGTCAGGAAGAACTTTTGTTGACACATGTCTCTATCCATTGTGCTCCGTGAGGCCGATGGTTTGATCCTAACAGTAGTTTTGAGTATCCGAGTCATCCAATGACAAATTAGTGACAAATGGAAATGAACAATTTCAAGATTGGAGCTGACTTTGTCATGCAATGGTCTTGGCCACCATTTGTGTTGCAAGCATCCCACATCAGACTCTTGGTTGGAGCCTGGCTGCTCTGCTTCTGATCCTGCTTTCTGCTAATGAGCCTGAGAAGGTAGAGGAAGATCGCCCAACTGCTTGGTCCCTTCCCATCCATGTGGGATGCCAGGATGAAATTCCCAATTCTGATTATTGCAATCGGAGTATGAAGCTCAAGGTATACTGAGAGAAAGAATGGTGAATAAGATATTAGTAAGCAATGAATGATTTTTTAGCAGACAATGGAATGCTTCCAGATCATTGTAGCTGCTACAAAAGAGAAGAACCCCACAGTGTGTCAGAGGGCTGCAGATGGAGCACGGCTGTTATAGGTAGGGTCTGATTTTCTGCCCTGTAGAAGTCAGGGCAGGCTTTCCTGGAGAGCCAATGTTTATGCTACGACTTCAGCTATGAGAATGGTCAGGCCATGTGAAGACTGAAGAGAAGGTGCCAGGGAGAGAGGTGACAGCGCGTGCAGAGGCTGTGAGCCGGGGCTCCACTTGGTGTGTCTCAGCAAGAGTAGAGAGGCTGACAAGGAAGAGCGCCAGATGACAAAGGTGGAGGAAGCACAGGTGCTCCTAAGAGCCAGGACTCGGGGGCATGACTGCACTGAGGCTCCGGCTGCCCCACTCTGTGACTGGCTTTGTTGGTTAACCCTTCCGTGCTGTGCCGTGATCATCACTGAAGAGTTCATGTTTGCCCTGCCTCACTGGGTGCGTGTGCTAATTAAATGAGTTGGCATTTGGGAAGCACCTGAAACTGTCTGGCACATGGCAAGGATATAAATAAAGTGTTAAATATTTTTTCAAGAAATGAGAGCAAAGAGCATTTCAGGGGATCAGTTTTATGCCTAGTAAATACACTCATTTCAGAGGAGATCGGGCGTGTTCAGGGTGGTATGGCCGTGGACAAATATGCTCATTTCATAGGCACAGATCTTACGGGTCACGTGTCTTCCTGTAGAAGAAAAACTAGTGTGGTGCCCAAGCTGAGTTCTGCTGCGCGTTGCTGTGCCCCCTCAGTGTCATAGCCCTTCCTGGAGGTCAGTATCTAATTCTGCTAATATTTGCTTTCCCATTCATGTGCTAAGTCTCTCTCTCTCACACACACACATCTTAATATAAATGCATAAAATATCTAACTATGGAATCAACACATAAACATATGTACGTGTATAATATATATAAACTGCCTTTATGAGAGATGAGATGTTTTAAAAATGTATTTTCTTCTCATTTGCAAGGCAGAATTACACAAGAGAAGGAGAGACAAAAAGACTGTCCATCTGCTGGTTCACTCCCTAAAGGGCCACAAAGGCCAGAGCTGAAGCCAGGAGCTTCTGGGTTCCCCGTGTAGGTGCAGGGACCCAAGTATTTGAGCCATCCTCTGCTGAGTTCCCAGATCATGAGAAGGGAGCTGGATGGAAAGTGGAGCAGCGAAGACATGAATTTGTGCCCATATAGGATGCTGGCATCACAGGCAGAAGCTTATTCTACTACTCCACATTGCTGGCCCCATGAACACTTTGTTTTTTTCACCACATGTATGTATGATTGACATGATGTGAAATTGATCACCTTAGCCAAATTTAAGTGTGCTGTTTAAGATGTCCCACTGCTGTGCTGGAACATCTCATTCTCCCACCTGTTCGCTGTTGTTTTTCTTCACTTTAAATTTACATCTAATTAGCTAATTTATTTTTACTTCATTCTTGGAGCTTTTTCTTCAGCGTTTGCACTGCTTTTCCTCACTCCTTTCCCCGCTGCTTATACCTTGCAGTGCTGTAAATAATTCTTTGAATCATTTCCATATTAGCAGACATGGAATTACTTCCAATATTTTGCTGTGGCAGGGAAACTGAGTCTTTAAAATACGTTCCTCTTTATTGCTAATAAATCATGATCCCTTCTGAGTTGGCAGAAAGACGTTTCTAAATCAGAAAGGCACGTGATCAGCGATGATTCTAGAATAATCGTCCGGACCACCACCCAGGGCCCAAAGGAGCTTTGCTTTAGCGATTGATGGAAGAGACACACCTAGGACAGAAGGCCTGTCTGCGATGATGGGGATCTGCTTTGTCCTGTTCTCTTGCCTTCCCTCATAATGCCAGGGGTGCTCAGATGTGCCCTGGGAAGGAGCGGCCTGCGGTTTGGCCCACACACCTGCTCCCTCCATGGCAACCACTGGGATTTACCTGGATCCCACCACATATGGCTGGAGCTGGCAGTCCTGTGCACAGCTGAGCTCCCACCCTTTCATGGCTGACAGTGTGTAAGAGTCTGTCTCTGGGAAGAAGGGAGCAGAGATGAGGAGCGATCCCTGAGCCCTGCACAGCTGGCTGCTCTGTGGGGCGGCTGTTGGAGTGCAGGCTGGGTACGCTCTATTGTCTGGGTTGCATTTTCATAGCAGGAGCTGCTCCAAGGAGGGTGCGTAGTCCAGATGAATTCAAACAGCAAGGGGTTGAAAAGATGATGATCATCTCAGCCTGTTGAAGATTTGTGTTGATTGTCCATGATGGGCATTAGGGCCCACTAGCTATTGTCCCTGCTTCATTACTCCTTGCTAGACTGGCTTTAGGGAGCTAGAAATGATTGGATGAGCTTCCAGCCCGTCTTCAAACATCCCTCTCTGGTGTTCCGCTTGCCTTCTCTCTTGTTTATTTGTTGGTCAGCTATGTCTTTCTGCCCCCTTTCACTGAGTGTGTGTGTGCATGCGTGCATGTGTGTGTGTGTGTGTGTAAGAGAGAGAGAAAGAGAGAGAGTGTGTTCCATGGCCCAGAACCCTGCTTCCTACCTCTCTGGCTGTAACAATTATTGGTTCAGTTTGAAACTGTAACATCCCAAGCTCTACTTTCCAGGTGCAGCTGCTACCTGCCACGCAGGGCATCCCGTATTGGAATGCTGGTTTGAGTCCTAGCTGCTCTGCTTCTAATCCAGCTCCCTGCTAATGTGACTAGGAAGGCAGCAGGTGGATGGCTCAAGCGCCTGGACCTTTGGCTTCCACATGGGAGATCCAGATAAAGTTCCTGGCTTCATTTTCAGTCCAGTCCCAACGTACAGAACTTCGGGGAATGAACTAGCAGATGAAAGATCTGTCCTTTCCTCTCCCTCAGCTGCGCTGCCTTTCAAATAAATAAATCTTAAAAACAAACAAGCAAACAAAAAAACCAGCTATGAACTTGCTGTCTGCCACTCAGGTTTGGCCGCAGCACTAAGGCGTGGGGCTGAGTAGGCTCCTGGGTTAGGAATTCTACTTCACACGTGGGGGAGAGGCACGTGGGTCCTTGCCCTGGTGGTTTTGTCATTATCATCACCAGAACCTTAGCCTGTGAATAACCTCAGGGGCAGCCTGTGCTATTGACAAACGACAGGCATGGTGTGTCTTGCAGCTTACTAGTGACAGATGGTCTCAGACAGGTGTTGCAGTTCAAAATCCCATACTCCCTCACATTTGGGACATCAGATTGCCAGTTATCAGAGCAACCCAGTGACTGACAAGAGCTTTGGACATGCCTGCCCCTGGTGTGGGTATAGTGAGGAGATGGATGGCTTGGTACTGTCATTGAGAAGGTGACCTTGTTGCTCACGTTAAATTTGGGGTTGACATTGGAGGGAGAGGATGTATGGACCCAGCCTCACTGTAGCAAGTGGGTTACCCACTGAGCAAGTGGGTAAGTGGTCTCATTTTAGAGCTAGGAGAAGTGGGGAGGAGGGCAGAGAACTTGCCCCGGTTCACATTGTAGGTATCACCCCAGAATTGCCACTCCAAACCAGGGGTCAAGAAGTAATGGCCTAGAGGCCACATCCAACCCCCATCTATTTTTTTAAACTTTACATGAGCAAAGGATAGCTTTTATATTAAAAACTATATATTTAATTCGGTTATTTGAAAGGCAGAGAGAACGAGGGAGAGAGTGAGAGCGAGCAAGAGAGAGTAAGGGATAGAGAGACCCCATCTGCTGCTCACTCCTCAAATGCTTGCCTACAGCTAAGACTGGGCCAGACTGAAGCCAGCAGTCTAGAACTTAATCCAGATCTCCCACATGGGTGGCAGGGGCTCAACCACTTGAGCCATAATGTGCTCTGTGTGTGTGTGTGTGTGTGTGTGTGTGTGTGTGTGTGTGTGTGTGTGTAGGAAGCTGGAGCAGAGAACATAGCTGGGACCTTAACACAGCCAACCAAGCATGGGATGGAGGCATCTTAAGGCAGATTTTCATCATTATACCAAGTACTTGCTCGAAATACTCAATTTTCAGATGACTTTTAGGGACACACATTTGGCATACCGGTTACAATGCCAGCTAGGACACCTGTGTTGCAGATAAAATTCAAATTTTGATGTCTTAAAAACAATGTCTTTTGGGGATCAGTTGCCCATCATTTGCTTCCATTTTGTCTAGGATTGTTCCATGCACAACAGCAGGGTTGAGTAGTTAGGACAGAAATGCAGCTGTTCTCAGTAAGACACAGTTAGATGTTTACTCTCAGGCTACTCTCAGAAAAGGAATACATGTCTCCTCCAGCTTGTACCTCAGTTACTTGCCTATTAATCATTTCTAGTCATAATAGCAAAATTTTTAAAGATTCATTTAAATTTGTTTGAATGGCAGAGTCACAGAGAGAGAGAGAGAGAGAGAGAGAGAGAGAGAGAGAGAGATCTTTCATCTGCAGAATTACTTTTCAAATAGCTCCAACAACCAGGGCTGGGTCATGCTTGTAATTGAGAGCGAGGAACTTCATCTGTGTCCTCCAACATGGGCACATAGGCCCTGGCCCTTGGACTATTCTCTGCTGCTTTCCCAGGCACATTAGCAAGGAGTCAGATAGGAAGTGGAGCAGCTGGACTTGAACGGGAGCCCTTATGGGATGCTGCCGGTGAAAGTCCAGATGTGGGCTTAGTGAATTCCGCTACCTGTGCCACAATGCTGGCCCCTTAAGTGGGTGGCATTTTAATCTATGTGCCAGCCACACACATACACCTAAACACTTCTGAGAGCACACAGGGAGGTGGGCACTGTGCTGTCCTGGAGATATCACCAGTGTGTGTCTGACAGGTGAGGTTGTAACTTCACCTTGGCAACTCTGCTATACTATTTCAGAGTGGCCACTCCTGTCATTTAGCCTCAGAGAGCTGGCTTCCCTCCTTCCTCATTCCATATCTTGCTTGCAACACATCCACCTACCCATCCATCCCAGGGAACTGAGGTTTCTATAACGATCTCATTTACATCTGGGAGAGAGGAGAAGATTTAGTTCAAATCCACGTGGGCCACTCCAGTTGCACGCCGCTTAAGCCGTGCGCTAAAGCAGGTCTTGGTAATACCGGCTTTCTCTCCCACTCAGATCTCAGCGGGCCCATTTCCTTTCAAGTCAGACAAATG
Organism: Ochotona princeps; assembly: GCF_030435755.1. NCBI lineage: Eukaryota > Metazoa > Chordata > Mammalia > Lagomorpha > Ochotonidae > Ochotona > Ochotona princeps. The sequence goes on along the minus strand of NC_080852.1, from coordinate 7,391,249 downwards.
GAGGTTCACGTGGCAGCAGTGGGAATAGATTTGATGGGCTCCCAAGGTGAGCACCCTTGGCTTTTCCTTTGAAGGCACTGCATTTTAGGACTTCCGGCCGATTCCTTGCTAGAATAGATCTAATCAGTCTCTCTTATAAGACTGCCACTGTGGTAGCAAACATAGGATGTGTTGGAAGCGTGGGAGGGGAAGAGCACTTCTCACATCCTTCTTGACCTCTTTCCCTCTTATGTTAAACAACGGCTCCCACCCTGGGCACACACCCATTCTAAGGCAATGCATGTTAATCACCCTACACCAGAAGCAACTTGGTTTAGGCTTTCGTTTGACTTCATTTCTGTTACTAGAAGTATCTCTCTCCTTTAAAGCAGCTAAGCAAATCAGATAATCCCATGGAGGCAGGAGTCTACTTTGGGAAATCTGTATGCATCTGTAGGGCTTGGGCTAGCGATGGCCAGTATGCATTGGAAATGAAAGGCCAACTGTTTTAATATGAGTTCTAGGAGAGGCAGTGGGGGACATCCTTCACTCTGTTGCTGTCCATCGACTTGTGAGCAATCAGCATTCAGAGTGGAGTGCCTTCGGGCAGGCAGAAAGGCAGGCTTGGCGAGAAGGAGGTGGGATTTGGAGCAGTCTTTGAAATAAGAAGAGATTTCCCAGGCAAGTGTCGGGTATAGATTAGCAATAGGAAGTGGGCAGCATCTTTCCGGAAATTAAAAGAAAATGAAGAAACATACTTGAGTTCCTGAAGCTGGCCGGTGAAAGCTCAGATCTGGGGTTGGTTAGTATCAGCACGAGGGGTGATTCTATCCTACAACATGGCTTTGCAAAAAGTGTTTTACAGGAGGACAGGCGCTCACACAGGTGTGCTTGGGATAGATGGCTGCTTTTGCCACATGATAGAAGTTGTAACAGACTAGGCAGTGGCCTCGCAGTGTTGGATACCTTTACAGGGAGACTGCCTCATGCTGGCACTGAGAAAGAAAGTGTGGGAGGTAGAGGGGAAGGGGAGAAAGAAGGAAGCAGTCAGAGGTTTAGAGGAGGAGCAAAGAGGAAAAGACAGGCAAATGGAGCGAGAGAGGCAGAACGCAAGAGTACCGCAAGCTTTGTTTGTGGCAGTCTGTCTTTTGGGTCAATGGGTCCCCTCTGCTGACCATGCGTAGCATGCTCACAGTACTGACAACAGCGCTTTCTGCGCTTTCTGCTAGCAGAGGAGCGCCGTGATGACAGCTTGCCACGAAGAGCTCCATGTAATTCATGGATTCAGGAATGAAAATGCAAAGGTCCTGAAAGACACAGGATGCTTGAGTGAGCACCAGCCCTGGCCGGAAGGCCAATGCTTTAGCATCCCACCTGACAAAGTCACTTATCTGGGAATTAACTCCCCGTTTTCTCACCTCCCAGAGGATTCTCTCATGTTGCAGATCAGGTAAGTAAGGGCAATGCTGAGAGAAATGAAACTGGGGGTGCTAGCCTGCTGCAGGACTTCACAGAGCCTTTAGTGGGTTTGGCAAGCCCTGGGAGCAAAAAATAAGCTGTTGCTTTTTTCGGATGCCGACCTGAAATAACTGTCATTTTAAAATAAAGCATGGATTGGGGAAAAATGACCTAGGCATAGTTTTTTAAAGGTTTTTAAAATTTCCATTCGAGAGGCAGATCTACAAAGAGAAGGAGAGACTGAGAGAGAAAATTTTCCATCTACTGGTTCATTCATCAAATGGCCACAACAGTCAGAGATGAGCTGATCTGAATCCAGAGGCCAAGAGTCAGAAATCTCTTCCTGGTCTCCCACATGAATGCAGGGCCCCAAGGCTTTAGGAATCCTCTGCTGATTTCCAAGGACATACCCAGGGAGTTGGGTGGGAAGTAGATTACCGAGACATATACTGGTACCCATATTGGGATTTCGGCACTACAAGGTAGAGGATTAGCTAGTTGAGCCATGGGACATCAGCCCCACAGCCTAGAAATTATTTAAAAAATTGTTTCATACATTCACAGAATCTTTTTAAAGATCTATTTATTTCAAAGACAGGGTAAGAGAGAGAGATAAAGAGACGGAGAGAGATTTTCCACATGTTAGTTCATCCCTTAGCTAGCTATAGTGACAGGGTCTGAGTCAGACCAAACCCAGGAGCCTGAAATTCCATCCAGGTGTCCCAAGTGGGCACAAGCATCCAACTATTTGGATCATTTTCTATTGCTTTTTCAGGCATATTAAGCAGGGTGCTGGATTGGAAGCGGGGCAGCTGTGATTTGAACTGGTACCTATATGAGATGCAGGCATTGCAGGCAGAAGTTTAATCCTCTGCGTCACAGCCCATGAAACGGAATCTCAAAAATACTATAGCCCTAAAGGTCCTATAAGAGTGCTCTGAAACTTCTTGGGAATTGAATCCAACCATACACAGGCTGAAAAGAGTCGGTGCTATGGAGAGTGAGGTTGGTCTTGGAAATTGGTTGATGGAATTTGGGTGTAGAGATCGCCTATTTGCAACTTAGAATCAACTCCCAGTCTTACTTTCAATCATCTTCTCAGTCCCTGGCTTTTTTTTTTCTTCTTCTAAGGGGGTATCAATAAAAAGGGGGATGAAATGATCAAACTTGGTAATTGGGTGCTTCAAGATCAGCCACTGGAAAATAAAGGAGGCAGCCCATTCCTCCATGGTCATGGATGATGAGTTTTGGTTCAGAAAAACCCTTGTGTTTCCAGTGGAGTACGGCCTCAGCGCTAACGGCCGCTTTTGTGGGCTTCCAGCTGAGAGCCTGGAAATGGGCTGTCAGCACGAGCCTAGGAGAAAGCTCTCCAGCCATGCTGCCACTTCAACCCGGTTCTACTTCCTTGGTGACAAGCTTTGCAAACAAGGGAGGGCTGCCCAGGAGAACAGGGGTACTGTGCCAGGCTGGAGTCACAGCTCCAGAACCAATCCAGAGTGTTTTCCTGGAGAGTCATGTCTAAATACCCTTTTCTTGGTGACTAACACACACACACACACCTTTGACAGAAAAGTACACATTTGCAGGTGGTGCAACTGGAAATGTCAACTTGTGACCCTACCTTGGAAACGGCACTGCTGGAGTGTCATTTCCCATTCTATGCAAGCATGAGGACAGTACCAATAATACATCTAATATTTAAAAAGATCAGGTGTCAGTTCATTTTTAAAGTTCTTTATTAGAGAAAGAGAGAGAGAGAGAACGGGAGAGAGAGGGAAAGAGTGAGAGAGAGAGAATGCTTTCAACTGCTGATTCATTTCCCAGATGCCTGCAGCTATTCAGAATTGAGTGAGAGAATCGTTTCTCGCCTTTTGGCTAAGATCAAGTGTAGAATTGAGTGAGAGGAAACTGGGAGCTGGAGACCCTATCCACGTCTCCCATGGGTGTGACAGGGACTCAAGCACTTGAGCACTGCTTCCCAGGAAGCTGGAGTCAGGAGGCAGAACTGCAAATCGAACCTAGGTCCCGTAAACTGGAGAACAGGTCTCTTAAGTCTTAAAGTATTTTAACTGCTGGGCTAAGCACTCACCCTGCATTTTCAAAAGTCACTATTTATTTATTTGAGAGAAAGAGAGAGATTGTGTTCCCACCTCCTGCCTCATTCACCAAATGCCTGTGGTGTTGGAGGCTGGAGCTGACAGTTCAGAATTCAACATTAGTCTCCTGCAGCTGGAAGGCAGGGATGCCACCACTTGAGCCATCCCCACTGCCCCCGACCCCAGGGTGTGTGGTAGCAGGAAGCTGAAGTCAAAAGCCAGAACCAAGACTTGAACCCACACATTCTGATGTAGGATGCAAGCATGCTAATGGACATCTTAACTTCTAGGTCAAACGCCCACCCCAGACTATTAGACTTTGCCCAACTGTCTTCATGGCTCGCTGCTGGCTCTATCCCCCGAGCAGATGCTGTTGGCTTCTCCAGGGGAGTGACCACCAATCAGCTGCTGCTTGGTGGGGAAGCCTGAGAATTGTCCAGGCAGGGAGAAGAGCTTGTCCTCAAGTCCCTGACCTGAGTTAAGTACTGGGCATACATCGTTGTAGATGCGGGTAGAGAACCTACAGTAGTGCCCTGGAGGCCATGGTGGCTTCAAGGAGCAATGTGTACAGGGGTCCAGAACACTCCCTGGTGGGCATGCACACACACACACACACTCATTGCTCAGGTCCTAGATCCCATTGACATGAATGTTCCCTCTCGCGCGCACCCTATTCCACCTGTCTCCATGACTTTCCTGTTTCTGTGCACTCAGGGCAAGTGATCTTACAAAGGGCTCTCTTGTATATGTTTTGAATGGATCAAATATCCTGACTTCTTGTTGTTCTCTGGAAGCAGAAAATTTCCTTTTGGGGATGAAGCTACACACGGATGGTCGTGTTGCATAACCCGCTGTCAGTCGTGGCGGAAAAGCAATCCAAGTAGAATTCGGAATGAATTACCTTCAAATGACCATGCTTTTGCACTGCGCTACTGTAATCTGGGATATTGCAGGGCGGCTTAATGGGCTGGGTGATGACACATGTGACCATCGTGTGGCTTTCCCTCATTGCATGCGTTGGGCGCAGCCCAAATCATAAATCTGCCAGCAGACAAAACATAAAATTTACATGCAAGATCAAATCTCCCCTGTCCCGATTTTTACACAAGGGTCACCCGTGGGTAGTAAATTAAGATGGAGAATGAAAGTTACCTGCAAGTGCCCAATCACTAGACCATGGCAGGAGCACAGAATTTTTTTTTTTTCATTAATAACGCCAGTGTTTGTCTAAACCTCGAGCCAGTGTTTGTATAAGGAAAGGTGTCCTTTGTCCCTTAGAGACCTTGGATTTCTTCTGTGAAATTCAGTTAGTTACATTGTTTTCCTAACAGCAGGCTCTCTGGTCCTAAAGGGCTGGGTTTGAAAGCTAAACCCAGGGCATCAGACACGCTCGGATAGTCTGTGGAGCTAATCGATATCGGGTTGCCAAGAAATGACACATGTATTTTAATTTCGTTAGCTTGCTGGAAATCCTGACAAAGCAGTTGCTGCCACACTCTGCTCTGGACAGTGGAGATGCAAACAGGAGTGAGTCTCATCAGGATTGTTCACTGCGGGGCCAGTGCAGGAATCAGAAGCCACGCTAGGTGCTCTAAGGAGGTGGTGAGTTCACATGGGCTCCAGAGGCCCCAGAAAGCAGTGAAGGAGGCCTGGACTCCAGAAATGTGTCTCTGAGTGCCTCTGTCGGGTCAGCAGGAGTCCGTGATCATCAGTGCTTTCAACTCTGCCACCTCCTGACACTCAGAGAAAAGGCTGTGAATTCTGGCTCTGCATAAAGCCACATTCACCTCAGAAGACCTGGAAAGATCTATGCCGTGTAAGTTTGATCCAGAGTTAGAGGGATGCAATGGGGCCATGTGAAGATCTCCCAGCTGGTGCACAATTGTGTCACACTACACAGTTGTGTGACCAAGTAGCCTCTATGTTGGAGCTACTTGCTCTTAGCACCGTGACAAGTGTTGGGAGGACTATAGAAGACATGAGGAAAGTGACGTCTGTAGGGGTTTACTCTGATAATACCTTGCAAAGGCATGCCACTTTTTAAAATTAAGATTTATTTATTTTTATTGGAAAGACAGATATACAGAGAGAAGGAGATGCAGAGAGAGAAAAATCTTCCATCTACTGGTTCACTCCCCAAGTGGCCACAAAGGCTGGAGCTAAGCTGATCTGAAACCAGGAGCCAGAAATTTTCTCTGGATCTCCCACATTGGTGCAATGCCCCAAGGTTTCAGGCCGACCTTTATTGCCCTCCCAGGCCACAAGCAGGGAGCTGGATGGGTAATGGGCCACCAGGGCATGAACGAGCACCCATATGGAATCCCAGTGCACACAAGGCTAGGACTTGACCATCGCACCAGGACAAAAGGTATGTATCTGCAAATCACAAAGTGTTTCTGAATATATGTTTCCTGCATACCTGTAGGAGGGAGCAGCAGGGAAGACAGGAGCAAAGAGGCAGTGAGTGGTCCATGTGTCTGCTCCTTCCATTTGGAAAGCCACTTGCTTCTGGCTAACAGTTTTCCATCTAGTGGAATGTGATTGCAGAATGGAAAGTTGGGGGAGCATTTGCCAGGATTTCTTCCAGGGAAAGCTCTGTGTGCACAGGTAGGCTGGCTGGCAGGATTTAGGAGGTGGCTTGGGAGGGGTCTGGGTGTTGAGAGAAGCCAGGGGTTTGCATTTGTTGTGTTTGTCAGCATCCCTTTATCTCTCGTTCAGTTCATCGGTGACAGACTGCTTAGAGTGGAGAGTGAAAGAGTGATCTTCCGTCTCCCTCAGGTGGTAGTAGGTCAGAGGAATCATGGGAGAAGGCTGGAATTAGCATAAGGATGCAGTGCAAGGAAAATAAGGATATTCAGCCACGTCCCCTAGGATGCTGTTGAGGGCTCAGCAAGAGCAGGAGTTCTAGTGTCTGAGAGGGACTCCTGCAGCCATGCAATTACTACTACGTTTATTACGGCTACTACCAAATAGTTACAATAAAAGCTGCAAACAGTTATTAAGAACATGCTACACCCCACGCACTATGCTAAGAGTTGTACCTCATCACTCCTTTCATTGGCTTTATGCATTTTAATTCTTTGAAATTTATAGGTAGTGGAATTGCAATGCAAATAGCACAAATAGGGGCTGGTGTTGTGGTGCCGTGGATTAGGCTACCACCTGCAACAAAGGCCTCCTATATGAGACTGGTTTGAGTCCTGGCTGCTCCACCTCTGATCCAGCTCCATGCTAATGCACCTGGGAAAGCTTTAGAAGATGACCCAAGTGCTTGGGCCCCTGCCATCCAAGGAGAGACCTGATTTGAGTCCAGGCTCCTGCCTGAGCCAGCTCCAGCTGTTGTCACCATTTCAGGAGTGAACCAATGGGCAGAAGTTCTTCCTCTCCTTGCTTTTCAAATGAAAAAAATACTTTTAAAAAACCTAAGTGGACATTCGTAGTCCCTGAACAACTACGCTATCACTTATTTTTTCCATATTCTTGCAGAAATATTTTTCACGAAAATTCCATTTTCAAATAAAAGTAAGATGTATCATGACTGCTTTAAATTTTGATAGCCATGGACAGATTGTTCATAATACAAATGTCTTCAAGAACCTGTTGAAGAACACTCATGCATATGTATTCAAAAGATTGTTACATCCAAACATACTGCTCTCCTAATTCCATTTTCAACAAACTTCTTAAAACACCCCTTTACACCTATGTTTCCCAAATTTTAAAAGAGTGAAAATGAACCATCTGCTGGTTGATTCCTAAAATGGTCATAACGGCTTGTACTGGGTCAAGCAGAAGTTAAGAAACAGAAATTGCACCTAGGTCTCCCACATGGCTGCAGGTGCTCACTCGGTTGGGCCGTCTTCTGCTGTTTCCCCAGTTGTGTTAGCAGGGAGCTGCTTGGGAAGTGGAGCAGCCAGGGTTCTTGATGTTGGTTGGTGTCTCAGGCGGAGGTTTAAACCGCTGCAGAAGGCCCTTCTAGTGTATATTTTTCAAACACGAGTGAATGCATTCTGTACTGCTGTTACATTTAACAATGAAGAACTTGTGGTACTTTTCAGGTCAATACCCTAAAAGCCTGTTTGGAGGAGCAGAAATAAGCCATGAGGTGTGTCAGCTCTGGGACACTGTAGCTACGATAGCCGAGAGGAGCTTCTAGGAAAAGAAAAGAGAGTGTGAGTTGACTTCACAGCCTGGAAATCCCAGTTCAGGACTGGGGGGGCCTGTTGGCCTGTCCCTGGCTGAAGGCTGACTGTGGCAGGAAGATGATGGCACGAGGGCCGAAGAAGCAGGAACACAAGCAGAGAATAGCTTCGTTCAGGGGACATGCCTCTAGTGAATTAAGACATCCCACCAAACCCACCTCTCAGATGCTATAATCAGATCATCAAGTATCCAGCCTTACTACATCAACCCTCCGCACAGGACTGTAGGGTTCCCAGATCTCCCTGAGTTTAGGGAGCCAAGTTCTGTTTGAGCCATTTGCAGGTCATTTCTCATAGACAGTGTGTGTGTAGGGGAGTACAATTCCTAGGGGTGGACTTGCCGGGTCACAGGGCATGTATCTTTCTGGTCTTGGCAGAAATTGCCAAAGTGTCCTGCTTGCTGGCTGCTTCCATTTCCACAGCCCGCAACCTCTGTTCTGCTCCGCACAACACAATAGGTTATCCAGCTTTGGCACTATTGTCAATAAGCCCTTTAAAAACAGCCACTTGGTATAATTACAATCGACAGCTCTCTTACTGTAAGTGGAATTCTTTTTGTGTGTTTGGTCACTTGCAGTTTACATTTCTATTTTCTCTCTGTTGCGGGTTGTCTCTTTGCTTTAATTTCTGGAACTTCTTATTTATGAGAGATGCTAACCTTTGGTTCGCGACAAAGGTTGCTATTGCTCCAAGTTCATTAATTGGTCTTAGGCTTTCCATTTGTGGTTTGTCCGTGCCAATTAAAAGAAAATTCATAGAACTGAGTCTTCCTTCTTCTGTGCTGCATTGGAAGAGTGTCTCCCATGGTGACCTTAAAAAAACCATTTTTCCCCAGTAAGGTTAAGGCCTCATTTTTGTGTTTCCATTGTAGTTTAGTCAGGTATGAGTTATACAGGCTCCTGCATTTATTCGTGCTTTTTTTTTTTTTCAGAGCCAGCCTGTTATCCCAATACCACTTACTGAAAACTCAACATTTCCTTTTCTCACCATTATTTCATTGAGTATTCATGGTGATGTGACAGGGTCAGCATCGTCCTCCCATCATGCAGATGAGAATACCGAGGCTCAAGGAGGCAGCCTCATGCCCAGAAAGGCGAAAGGTTGCCCTGGTGTGAGCCCACATCTGCTCTCCTGACTGATTTTCTCTGATATTTCTCTCTCAACTGTCGTTCTGGTAGTCACCCAGCCAGAAGCTTGTGCCTTTTGCTCCAGCTGCAAGGTCCTCACACCCTCCTAGCACAGCTCTTGTCTGTCTGTTGTTGGCACTGTAGTTCCCACCCACCGACATCTCTCCTGATGGCTTTTGGGCCCAAATAATCCAAGGGGATAATGATTAGGTGCAGCTGCAGCCAAACACTGGTGTATTCCTCGGGGATAGAGCTCTTCCGCCAGCCTGCCTCTGAGACCATGTCCAGCTGGTCATGCATAAATCTGCTGCCCAGGCTGTGGGCAGCCCTATTGGCTTCGCTTCCAGCAGCTGTGGTTTCCTCAAGCCGTCTAGGGGTGTGAAGGAAGCCTTGTACCTTCTCTAAACAACTCAGGACTCTCTGGGTTGTGAGTGATGGACACTCAGCTACAAATGAATGTAAACCAAGGAGAAGTTTATTTTCTCCCCTAATCAACCCTCAAGAAGGGCCATGGGCTCATGACCTGGCAATTCCAGGATTCAGGAGCTTCTGGAATACCCCATGTCTGTCTGTCTGCCTTCTCTCTCTCTCTCTCTCTCTCTGTAGCCTCATCCACCCAGAAGAAACAGTGAGCACTGAACAGTCTTACAAGCACAGAGTCTGAGAGATAGAGAGGGAGGCATGGAACTTAGGAGGGACCAGGTGACTACCACTGGGATGAGGCTGGTGGAGACAATCATGGAAATTTCTATTGAATCCGTGTGTTAGGAGTGGCAATGACTTTCCCAGAGGCCAGAGAGAAAGAATCCAGGCTGAAAAAAACAGACCGATTGGCTCCATTTTAGTCTGCCTTTCATTTCAGAGGCGAGTCAAAATAGTTTCCTTGATAGTACATAGTTTAGATCAAATACTTCTTATTACTGCTATGTTTTAATCTCTGGAAAAGACATTCTGTGTAGAAGTTATTGTGAATTTTATTTAATCGTTTTGTTTTTGAGAGGCAGGAAGACAGTCTAAGAGAAAGAAAGAGGGAGGGGGGAGAGAGAGAGAGAGAGAAAGAGAGAGAGAAAGAGAGAGAGATCTTCTGGTTCCTTTTTCAGATGCCCCCAACAACCAAAGCCAGGAGCCAGGAACTCCTTCCTCAACTCCCACATGTGTGACAGAGTGACAGAGGTCCAGGTACTTGGGGGATCTGGTGCCTTTCGAGGGAGCTAAGTGGAGTTCCTCGGATTTGAACCGACGCCTTGATAAGGGATGCTGGAATCATAAGTGGCAGCCTAATATATCATGTATGCCACAGAGGCAGCGCCAAGAATCAGTTACATGAGCCATTATCTGCTGCCTCCCAGGGGCTGTGTTAGCGGAAAGCTGGCATAGGGAGCTGCAGCCGAGGATCTGGTAGGATATGGAGCATCTTAAACTGTGTCCGAAATGCCCGTCACCGAGTGTACTATTTTGTCTATTTTCCTAAAATACTAACATGTAGAAATATTCATGAACTTTTAAAAATAGTTATATGGTATTTCATAACACATTCATTTCTTCTACGAATAGATATTTCAGGTATTAGGAATTTTAAAGTACAAGCAATGTTCATGACTATCCTTCTCCATGGTGTCTTTGTGAAATCCTAGGAGTGGGATTGCCAGGTCAAAAGACGTGCTCTGCTTTAGAAGGAGACAGAGTGGAACTGAAGAGCAGCAGCCTGGGGTTGATCACGCTCCTCTCACAACCCCCTGGGAGGCATGCACAGGCCTTTGGTGAAAACTGCTCTGAGCGGTGCCTGGTGCTGGGTAGAGAAGCGGATGCCAGCCTTGGGGCTGCCTGGTGAGTGCTCTCTCTCAGTGGGAGCTGGCACCAGGCCACCCATGGCTCCCGTCCTCGGTTGATTTCCTCTGCTGTCATGCATCAGTTTGTAGCCTGAAGCCCCATTCGCCTGTGGTGGCAGGCACAGTCCAGTGATCAAATCCCTGCTTGCCAGACAAGTGTTGATGGAGTTTTCCCGATTCTGTAATTTAGCAGCAGATTTCTTTTCTTCCTGATTCTGGGGTGAAATTTTGCTTGTGAGTTAATCTGACCCCTGCTAAACCCATGTTGGGTACTGGGCAGAGCTGGGTAGAGCTGGGCAGAGCTGGGCAGAGCTGGGCAGAGCTAGTGTGGTTCCGGAGGTAAGAGCAGATGGGTTTTATAGTGAATGGGGGAGGCAGGGGATTTTCGCCCTTGCAGCCGCCCAGGAACCCAATAAAAGAATAACAAGAGATAAATCAGGTGGCCCTTGGCTCTCCAGGGAACGGATCTTGGTGTTCCTATTCTAAAGGTCTTTCTGTACTAAACAGAGGGATTGATGTATGGCATTTTATTTAAACTGGCATTAACTCATTATGTCACCAAAGTCAGCTTTTAAATCACCTGCCCATGATGGATTATAAAAACCCGGTGGTTATGATGTCTGGGGGAAAGGCGGTCTCCTGGGATGTTTGTAGATCTCTTAACTCCTGGCTTATTTGTCTTTGGGTTTATAGAGCCTACAGAGTCACTCTATAGGGAGGCAGAGACCGGCCATGTGTCTGAGTGAGGGTGCACTCACACGCACACCCAGAGCACATGGAATAATCAGGCAACCAGAGAGTCATCGGAGGAGTTGAATCCAGGTTTCATTCAGAGCTTTTTTTTTTTTTTTTAAGTGCCCACAATCACAAATTGTACTCTGTGCAATCCATCCTGAGTTTACTGCAATTACTGACAGGTTTTAGTTTATGACAAGCGTCCATCACCCTGTGGACCACAGCGTGTGCGATTTGTGGAGTGATGCTGAGGCCAGAGCCCAGCAGATCGCCCAGGTACCAGATGGTGTGGCTGGCGGGGGTGGGAAAGCTAGAGAAGGTGCTGGTAAGCTTTTTAAAAACGTATGTCAGGGTAGAAGAGAAATCAGGTTAAGGGAATTGAGGAGCTTCTTAAAAACCTATCCCGAGAGCTAAGGGTTGTGACACAGTAGGTTAAGACACATGTGCAACCTTAGCATCCCACGTTGAAATACCAGTTCAAGTCCTGGCAGTTTCACTTTCCATCCAGCTTCCTGCTAATGTTCCTTGGGAAACAGGGTTTGAGGGCCCAAGGTCTTGATGTCCTGTGACTTACAAAGAAGACTTGCATGAGATTTCACACTGTTGACAAGCCAGGCCCAGTCCAGGTCATTGTAGCTCTTTGTGGAGTGAACCAGCAGGTGAGCAACCTCTCCTTCTCTGGCTCTTCCTCCTTCTCCCTGTTGCTCCTTAGCTCCAATAAATTAAATAAATAAGAAATTAAAAAGCAGTGTGGCTCTGAGCTATGTTTGGAGAAGTATTAAACTAGGTTGATGGTATAATTGAACAGGTGAATGAAATGAGTTTAGAGTTTGCTCTGCTTGAAGTTCTATGCTAAGTGCTTTACAGACAATGCTTCATAAACACACACGAACACCCTCTGCGGCACTGTAATGTGTCCCATTTCACAGATGACTAAGCCGGAACTGGGGAGATTTTGCATAATTCCACACCCCCACCCCCCGGACCTAGTGCTGTGAGCCGTTTATTTAAACCCAATTTACTCTAATGTCTTGGGCTATGGAGCCTGCTGGTGATTTTTGCTTTTGGAAAATAAAATACTTGCCTCAAGACAGAAAATAAACATGGGGTGAACATTTCATTAAAAAAATTACTTGAGAGGCAGAGAACTATCCGTCTGCTGGTTTACTTCCTAAATATCCCCAAAACAGCCAGGATTGGCCCAGGGTGGGAGCCAGGAACTCAGCCAGGTGTCCCCTTTGGGAAGCTGGAACCCACATGAGCCAGCATTGTTGCTTTCCAGGCAGAACCAGGAATCAAACCCAGGCAGTGTGATGTGGGATGCCATGCACCTACCCTTTTGTCTTCCTTTTAATGATGGAAAAATGCGTATTTTCTTCCTCATGGTTCCTTGTAACAACTTGAGTTGACCATGGCCCGGAAGGCCCAGCTTCTGCACTAAGACATTGATGCGTATTGTCTCATTTAGTTCCCACAAAGTTCCTAGGAAAGAGGTGTTGTTACAATCCCCACACTCTGTAAAACCAGTATCTTGGGGAAATCTTTGGGAAATGGAAACCAAGTCCTGTCTACCTTGGAGAAAGTGAAAGTAGGGGCCAGTCATGAAATTCCTTTCGGCACGCTGCCTCCTGAGAGCAAGGTTTTAACCGCCGCAGTCAAGGCGTCACGCTTGTCTGTGGCGTGTCTGTGGCTGATGTCCTAGGTTGCCCACAAAACCCACTGGTAGGGCAGCTTCAACTCTAGAAATTCATCTTTGTGTACTTCTGGGGGTCAGACATCCACGCACCGGATGTTGGCAGCTTGCCTCCTCCCAAGGCGATCTCCACGGCATGATCACAGGGCTGACCGGGTATGTTGATATCTGGCTCATCTTATTATTGCTATGGATGTTGTTTCTCTCCCAATAGTGATCTCAGTTTAAGAGATTTATTGCAGCTAAACTTTGAATGCAGGAGCATGGTAATTCAGCTACATTGCCTTAGTACAGACTGAAATAAGGTGCGGGATCAGAAAACTTATGTATTTTTAACGCAAGGTTGCAAAAGAGCTGCTCAGCATTTTTTTCCCGTTCCAATCAGTTAAATTTTCTCTCCTTTCCTGGGTAAACGATGAGGTTTTGATGTTCTTGCAAGTCATTTGATAATAAAGGCTTGGGTCTAGCCCATTTCACCTCCCTCCTTAATGGACTACAGTTGATGTTGTGATTTCTTTTTTTCGAAAAGCAGAATTTTGTTTCATTTCAGGTTCAATGTGAATTCTTCCCGTAAGAACACACACATACGTTTCTAACACTTATGGAACTCTTTTGATAAATGGCGCTATAAACCCAGGTAATTTTCTATAGCTTGTTCGTGGGCTTTTGAAATTTACGAGGCTTCTCTCTAACACAATTGTCCATGCCAGGCAGCCAACAGGCAATGTGACAGTCCACCTGTATTTATCATTAGGGTAAAAAAATTACCCTCCCCTTAGATTCTTTATTCTCTCAGGGATACAAATAATTCCAAATAAGTAACAGTATCTGGGCAACTATTTGATTAGATTGTTTTGGGGGGAAATAGCTCTTATTTTGCCAGCTGTTCACCAGCTTTCTGATCAGCACATTTCTTTGAGTTTTGAAAGGCCTGGGCCAATTAAAAAAAAAAGTCTAACACGAGTTTGACTAGTGTACACAAGAATGTCCAAATGCAGCTTTGGAGCAATCCTTACAGGACGGCAAATCCTTGGAAGTCCTTTCCCATCCTTGCCTCGGAGGCCAGAGGACAACCTGCGAGAGGGGATGAGAAGTGTTCTCCAGTGATGAGAAGTCCTCAGGGTGCAGCTGAGGTGGGTTGCACGCAGCTCACCGGGTTGCAGAACTGTCGGGAGCTCAGCTGTCCCGCTGCAGGGAGTGGAAGAGTCTGTTGGGCTATGAAGACAACAAGAGCAAGCCAGTTGGTTTCTCCACATGTGAAAACCGACCTCTTGAACAGCTTTTAAAGAAACATTTATTTTTATTCATTTGCAAGGCAGGGAGACAGAGGAGAGAACACAGAGAGAGAGAATATCTTCCATCTGCTGATTCACTCTCCAAGTGACTGCGGCAGCCAGGGCTAGGCCAGGCGGAAGCTAGAAGCCAAGGATACCATCTGGATCTCTCACATGGATGGCAGGGGAGTTTTTTCATAGTTATTTGTAGAATAGATTTTGGCTCCTCCTGCCAATATTTGCAAATGCTAAATGCATGTATAGCAGAAAACATATTATATAGGGATACTTTGAAATAGCTGTAAAAAAAAGCTGGTATTAAAACAAGTTTATTCTGGTACAAAAAATACACTGAAATTTATGTGTAGGTTTCCCTCTGATATCCATTCTCCATAATTACAGTAGCTTCAAATTATGTTGTGTTATATCTAAAGAGGTCTTGTCTTTCCTTGTTTGCTGTATAATTGATCTCATTCTCCCCATAAGCTACATGATCAAGACTATTTCAGCTTTGTATTACAGTACCCGGTCATGGAGAGATTTAAATGAGATGAAGTTAAGTTCTCTTTCATATCTGGAACTGGGAGATTTGGGGTCAATATGAGGGAGATTAGAGCATCACCAAGTACCATGGATTCTTCTAGTCATTTGTCCTCCATCCTTTGATTTTGGTTTGCTGGCAAATCACAGCCGGGTTTCAGGCAGAAATCTCTGCTCACACCTTTCAAGGAGGTTTTGCGGCAGAATCATACATAACATTTCTATTCACATCTTATTTGGCCATAACAGATTTTCACAATCCCAACTTGGGAGCAAGACAGGCTGGAATCTAATCTTTAGTTGGTTAGTAATGAACTTGTTTGGAAATTAGGATTCTGTTACTGAAAAAATGGACATCAGTTAACGTTTTTTTAACACACCCTCAGACCTGCCAAGGGAAGGACCAGCCAGATCCACGCTGTCTGAAACAGCTATTTCCAGGCTCCCTTGGTCTCTCCCGAATAGCTGCCGCTTCTCTCTGCTTTCCTTTTCGCTCCCCTCTGGGTAGCATCTGCTCAGGGAAAAGGTTAGCTTCATGGGGACAGCTGGGTGGGAGGAGGCATCACTGCTGCACCTGCTGACCCTCTGTGCCAGAAATGTTCCTGCTGTGTGTGGTTGATGGCGTCATTGTGGCAGATGCTCTGGGTGGCTGGGATGGGTCCATCCCTGAGGTTTGCACTCACCCCTTCTGCTGGCCACAGACTCAACCAGATCTTCAGGTTATGAGGTCTCTCCTCCACACCTGTCTCTGGCAGCACCTGTGCCCTTCTCAGGACAGGCAGGTCCACAGCTCTCATTACAAACATGTCTTATATAGAGTGGGAGGCTTCCCATAATTCCCAGAGGATCATCGGGGTGTCTGCCCCAGTGCCGGTGCCTCCTCCTCTCTGGGCACAGCCCTGAGGGTTGGGGCAGAAGTGACAGAGGCTTCTCTGGTCCCTGCATCTCCCTGCTCTGAGAATCCCAGCACTGTGCCTCTGTGAGAGTGGCCTTGCCCTTGTCTGATAAGTGTCCTGGCTTAGCACCCCGGGGGGAAATGCTCGCCTTCTCCAGGAAATGTCCTTCTGTCTTAGGTGCAGCAGGCTCATTTCCTAAGTCAGAAACAACTTTGCAGTGTTATGTATGATTCATTGGAGATGCCACGAAGTAGCCAGCAATAGTCCAGAGTGTCAACAAGCATCCTAGTCAAGAGGTAGTTTCGTTCAAATTATTTAAATTTTCTTTACACTGCCATCAATATACGGTTTATGAGAATGTACACTATTTTCTTTTAAGGTTTATTTATTTTTATTTTGCAAAGGACATTTTACACAGAGAGAAAGAATGATAGGAGATGGTTTTCCATCCACCTGTTTATTCCTCCAGGTCTCCCATGTGTGAGCAGAGTCCCAAGGACTTGGACCAGCCTCCCTTGCTTTTTCCAGGCCATAAGTGGGAAGTTGGATTGCAAGTGGAGTGGCTGGGACAGGAACCCATGCCTAGTGTGCTGCAGGGTGGAAGATTAGCCTGAAGAGCCACTGTGCCAGCCCAAAGAATGTGCGCTTTGTTCAGGACTGTGATATTCATTGAACTTTCAAAAAGGAGCATCACTGGGACAGGTGTTTGGCCAGTCAAGATGCTTTTGGGGATGCACACATCTGACACTGGGGTGTCCAGGATGGAGTCTGGCCTCCACTCTTGATTCCAGCTTCCTACTAAACCACACCTTTACAGGCAAGTAGGCCCAGCCATAGGGAGTTGTGTGGCAGGATGCGTTTCCTACTTTTATTCCAAATCCTGGTTCCAGTGTGAGGCAGCAATTCAAACAGAGGCTTTAAAAAAAAATTTTTTTTAAAGATTTTATTATTATTGGAAAGCCAGATATACAGAGAGGAGGAGAGACAGAGAGGAAGATCTTCCATCCGATGTTTCACTCCCTAAGTGAGCCGCAACGGGCCGGTACGCGCCAATCCGATGCCAGGACCAGGAACCTCTTCTGGGTCTCCCACGCGGGTGCAGGGTCCCAAAGCTTTGGGCCGTCCTCGACTGCTTTCCCAGGCCACAAGCAGGGAGCTGGATGGGAAGTGGAGCTGCCGGGATTAGAACTGGCGCCCATATGGGATCCCGGGGCTTTCAAGGCGAGGACTTCAGCTGCTAGGCCACGCCGCCGGGCCCTAAAATTTTTTTGAAAAAAGATTTATTTACTTTTATCCACAGAGAGGAGAGACAAAGATCTTCCATCTGCTGGTTCACTCCCTAAATGGCCACGATGGCTGGAGCTGAGCCAATCTGAAGCCAAGAACCAGGAGCTTCTTCTGGGTCTCCCACACGGGTGCATGGTCCCAAGGCTTTGGGCCATCCTCAACTGCATTCCCAGGTCACAAACAAGGAGCTGAATGGGAAGTGGAGCAACCGGGGCATAACTGGCAACCATAGGGGACCTCTGCACTTGCAAAGATGGAATTCAGCCAATTGAACCATTGCACCGGACTCCAGAGACATTATTTAAAGTGCGAAAGTGAACACACAGATACAAGATCCAGCAACCTCCCCAAGGCAGCCACTCACCACGAGTGAGTGAGTAAACATTTCATGAGGAGAGAGCTTGGGAGAAGGCAAGGTAGGTGGCAAAAAAAATTGGTCCCATTCCTGTGAGGAAGGACTGCACCCCCACACCAACTGAATACAGACCAAATGGTGTAGTTTGGGCAGGGCGTAGAGACTGTGAGATTGGGAGAGTCATGGCATCCCCATATATATTCATCCAGCTGCTTCCGCTTTTCTGCAGATGTTTGATGGGAAGTGGGCTAGGTAAGTGGAGAGAGCTGAAGTGGCAGGGCTTGCTAGACAGCAATGTGGGAAAATCTTCCAGCTACTTTTTTCCCCCCTACCGTCTGTCTATGTCAATGGCATTCCTGCCACCCACGTGGGAGACTTAGACATGAAATTCCTGGATTCTGGCTTCAGCTTGTCCCAGTCCTGGAAGTTGCAGGCATTTGGGGAACAAACTAGCTGATGAGAGATCTCTCTGTGTGCCTCTCTGCCTTCCAAATAAATAAAGTAATGAAGGTTTTAAAAGTGTTGCCTGTTGCTGCAGCCAGTGTCTCCAGATCCTGAATGAATCAATTAACCGATGAGAGAACCGCAGACATACCTGAAATGAAGAAGACAGAAGAAAACAATGGAGGCCTCTGACCACGGGTCTATTTTTTTTTTTCCGTAAAACTTAGGAGGCTCTCTCCCTTTGGCATTTTGATTGTCTTGATTCAAAGTCAGACGCCCATGCCCTGCTCAGAGGCCATGTGAAATGTACAAGTCGGCCTTTGACAGTGATTTCTTCAGGAGCATCCTTAGCCCCCACACCCCCTGCCCCCGCACCCCCTGCTGCGAGCCTGCACTTCCTGCACTCATCAGCCCTGCCCCTCACTCAGGGACCCTGTGCTGGAGAGGGCGACACTGTTGCAAAAGCAATAAACATTCTCTTGATCTGTTTCTTCTCTCATGCGGGTGGCTGTTCGTTGTAAATTTTTGTGATGTTGGGAGCAGTAAAAAAGGGCAATGAGCTTGTTTGTGTGAATTGCGGGACGTTGGGTCTGTGGCATTTATTTGTTTAGATATTTATTTATTACTTAAAATGATGTGGGGTTTTTTTGCCTTTAAAGATCTAATAAATCCACTTAAGAGACCCAAGAAGCCTCCCATTTTTTTATGAGATGGCCAAATATTAATCTAAAGATTAATAAAATTCAGCTGAGTTCCTGGGGCTATACAAGGTACTGTGATTTGGGGTCACATTTTGCTTCTTTTTTTTTTCCCAGAGAAGAAACTGCCTTATGATTTCATGAGGGCTTTATTGAAGTGTAACTGGAAGTTTGAAGCTTTATAATTCTTCCACCTAAGAGAAATGGCTGCCTTGGTATTACTGATGTAATATCTGCTGGGTTTTATTTGTGACAAACATTTGCTTTGGGGAGAAAAGGCAGGCTTTTCCTCCCTTCTGTAAGCTATTGGACGATCCCTTTGGGCCACCTGGGATCCTTGAGCAGATGGAACTAGTCCAATCTCCCAAGTCTTAAACTGTATTTTTGAGGGACCTGAAGGGGTGGCTTAACAGCTATTGCTACTTCTCCCCTACCCGACAGAGAAAGGCTGTCCCTATACTGATGTTGACCCCCTGCAAGGCGAGCTAAATATTACCTTTTAGCTCTGCCTCCCCTTAAGGTCAAAGGAGAAAAGAAACATGTATTTAAAAATAATCAGTCTTGGTAAATCATGGGTGGAAGTAGCCACTGTTACTTGCTACATAAAAGATGTTATGGGCTGTAAACCACTTGGAAAGCTGGGATGGAGGCTGGTTGGTGACAGTGCCAAGGAGAGAAGGTAGCCACTGTGTAGACCAAGGACTCTCATGCCCTGGTCATGCCTTTCAAAGAGCGAGATGATGCTCACCGGCTTCTTGAGATAAGAAGATAAGAGTAATGTAGACAGCTCTGGCCAGCTTTCATGGCGTTAGCAGATGCTAATCTGTTCACAACGCTCATAAATACAAGGGTTTAAAAACTTGCACCAAAATACACCAATCTTTCAATTCCCCTTTTTATGAACTTTCTGAATTTCTTTGGCTGTCTCCTTTTGCCACCTCCCCTGAGCCATCAGACTTGCCAAGGGACTCACTTTGGTGGTTGCATTGGCCAGATGTGTTCCTCTCTTAGCAAAGTCTTAAGGACACAGGATATGTTTCTCTGTTATCTCTCTTCTTTCTTCCACAGATACAACCTATCCCAACTCACACAGGACATGCTGCAGGAGATGAAGCAACTCAGACTTGGAGTTGCTTGTTACTGTAGCAACACTTAGCCTAGCCAAACTGATATCCTTGATATGAACTATTGCCAACCTGCTGGGGCCTGATCCTGTATTTTAAGTTTTATAAATGGATGAAACTCAAGCATCTGGAGCTGGTTGTTGTATGTTTATTTAAAGAAAAGACAGCTAGAAAATTTTATTACACTCTAGTCTCATGCTGGCCAGTACAGTAGCTACTAGTCATTTGATGTGTTCTAAGGATAAAATATACCCCACGGGATGGCACAAGACTCGGCCAGCCAATCCACTGCTTGCAGGCACCAGCATCCCATATGGGCGCTGCCCGTTAGTGTCCTGGCTGCTCCACTTCCCACGCAGCTCCCTGCTTGTGGCCCAGAACCTATAAACCCTGTATCCATGTGGGAGATCCAGAGGAGGTTCCTGGCTTCTGGCTTTAGAGTGGCTCAGCTTTGGAGTGGCCCAACTTCGGCTGTTGTGACCATTTGGGGAGTGTAACAGCTAATAGAGGCTCTTTCTCCATCTCTCCTTCTCTGTAAATCTGCCTTTCCAGTAAAAATAAATAAATCTTTAAAAATACATGTACACCAGTTTTTGAAGATGTAATGCAAACGAACATGAGAAATCTCACTTTTCATATCGAGTTAAAGTTGAAATCAAAATGTTTTCAAAATCAAATACAGTAGCAGCATCAATTTCACTTGCTTCTTTTTTTTCTTTTTAAATGTGGTGCTGTAAAATATTTTTAATTACTTATATGGACAAGTACGCTGTGTTATATTTTTCCTGGACAGCTCTGCTGTAGGCAGTGGAGTCAGACAGACACTGGTTTCTTTCTTAGCTCAGTCATTGTCTTCCAGTGCCCTTGAGGAAGTGGCTTCACGCCACATACTCACTCCTGAACTGTAAAACAGCAGAACCATACCTGTCTCCTTGGCGTAGTAGGAGGACTCAGTGAGATAATGAACATAAATTGTGCCACCCATAATAAATGCCCTTCTTCCCCTTCAAGGTCATACAAAGATGAGGGATTTTTTTTCTTGAAGTTTCTTTTTGAATTTTAATGGGTTCCTCTTTTTCTATCAGGAGGAATCAAGTGCATTTCATAACCTGCAAGGGCCCATGGACTTTGGAACATTAAAATCACAAGTGAGGCGAGTGGACGGAGCCCAAGTTCTGCTCTGAGCAATGCCAAGAGGCCTTTGCACACTGGGCTTCTCTGGAGGGTTGGGATTGTGTGGGGTTGCTGTTTGCTCTGACGCCATTGTTCACATCTTTGGAAAATGCAAATGGTCCAGGCACTCTAATGGATTACATGGGGATGCTCATCTCAAAATCGTTCATCTTTATTGATTCTGTTGACATAACACATTTGGGGTGCATGAAAAGCAACTTCCCTGTGGACCACAAATTAATTTCCTTTATGAAGCTACACAAAGATGCCAGGTTTTTTTTTTTCGTAACTGATGATTGATCCATAAGATAGATTGAGCTATTTGAAACAAAAAAATCTGTCTTATTGTCTGAGACATCTATATTTAAAGATGTCCTCCTACTTTAATTGGATAGTCAAATGTATCTATGCATATTGCAAATACTTGGAATCCTTTTGTTAGTTCTTGGCCTATGTGTGTAGCAATCCCGAATGTTCTGAAGCATTGTTTGCATCGTAAGGTTAGAGAGCCTTCACGATTGGGAGTGGTTTGACCCTATAAGGAACAGATTCTAAAGTTGTGAACTCTGTACTCTGCAAGCCAAGCTGTAGTCCTACAAGACCCTTCTTTGTGACTCTTACAGTATCTTCTAGAAAGGAATTGTTGGCATCAACAGAGCCTCAATTAAAAGGGTGGAGATCAGCTCTCTTCCTTCCTGGGAAGTACGGCACTGTCATTCCCAGTGTACCATGGTATTCAACTAGTGATTTTTCAGGGGAATTCCTCATTGCCCGTAGTCCCTGTCTGCTCATCCCTCTGCTTAAAACTGCTTCCGGGTCTCCTTAGTCACCTGTGTTGCTTAGCTTCCTGTTCAACTGCAGTGAAGAATGCCCCCCCCCCCCCCATAACACTGGTTTCACTAAAGTTGTAGCTTCTTTTGCTGTTAGGTAAATAAAGCCCTGAGGTAACCCTCCAAGGTTGCTAATGAGACTAAATTTCTTTGTATTCTGCCTCTATAATTCTTACTTCATAGTATAAAGTGGCTGCTTGAACTCCTGCCATCATGCTACAGGTCTCAGCAGAAAAGACGTCAAAGATTTTGAAGCAGGCTTTTGCTTTCCCAAAGTTGCTATAATAACTGCAGTATAGCTACACCTGAGTGGCCAGCTCTTCGCTACCTAGCTGCATCAAGCAGCTTAAGAGGTTGGACCACATCCTCCTTATCCTTAGCATCCAGGTACCTGCTAAAAAGCAGAGGTGGTTAGTTTTGTGGGCCTTATTTTATAACACCTGATTAGTCTTCGCTACTAATCAAATGAGGGAAGTAATATTATCTTAATTTCTCAGATAAGATAATGGAAGTTAAGAGTCTGCCTTTCTGCTAAAGTGAGGTTATAAAAATAAGTACTACTCTGAGATTTCGCCTAGTGAATTAGCTCTGTTACTCCCGAACTGCACAGCTGAAGAAATGTTGCATAATTTGTCCAAGGTTACACAAGGCTCAACACAAGGAAGAAGGACCAGCATTGTGGTTCAACTACCACCGTGCTGCAACTTTTCCGTTTCAGAGAGCTTGTTCAGGTCTCAGAAGCTCCACTTGCAATCCAGCTCCCTGCTAATACGCTTGGGAAAGCAATTGATGCCCCATGTGCTTGGACCTCTGCCACCCATGTGGGCAACCAGGATGGGGTTCTAGGCTGGCCACATCCCCAGCTGTTGGAACCATTTGAAAAGTGAGCCAACAGATGGAAGATATCTCTTGTTCTGTCTGTCTGTCTGTCTCTCCCTCTAACATTCAAATAAATAAGTCTTTAAACATAAAAAAAAAAAAGATATAGGAAGAGCTGGTGGTAGAATTCAATCACTTGATCACAGCTCTAAATAAACTCCCCAGCTCTTTCTCCTGTCTTTGGCTTCCTGCTGCAGCTGGAAAAGGTTGCCACACGTTCCAGGCCTGGCACTGCCCCTTCTCAGTATCTCCCTGTTCTGCTATTCCTATGTGCTGTGGCTCTACCGGCCTTCCCAGTTCCCAGGGCTGTAAGAACCTTAATTCTACTGCCTCCCGCATGCTTTAACTATGAAATGTAGTGCATCCATAGGTTCAAGGGATGGGGCTGTGGGTGTCTTGGGGAATAGACAACCATTGTTTAGCCAGCTGGGATAGAGACTGCAGCCCCAGGAGAACTGTATGTTTAACATGGCAATCTGGCACACACGTGAAACACAGAGAGCTTAAATGGGTCTCACTGAGCAATACTTACTTATTCTATTCGATTTTATTACTTCATTTTAAAGAAATGGTGGTCATGACCCAGCAAATAGATTTTGTGACCCCCAGCTTGGAAGGAACACAGCACAATGTCCCCCATTTCCACTGCCATTGCCTCCACCTGCCCATCTTCCTCTCTTGTCTGGCTTATCACAAGAGAGGACTCCCAAGTGGTGTTCATGCTTCTCTCAAGTGTCCGTCTTCCAAGAGCTGTTGGAGAGAACCCACTGATCTCTGCTCCTGGGTCCCCTTTTTGGACATGGCTGCCCCTGGCCAGGTGACTGCAACCATCATGATCACCCAGCTAAAAATCCTGCTGAGTATTTCAAAGAATATCCCCAAGTGAGATGACCTTGGACACAGGAGGGGGCAGAGCTGGCACAGTGGCCAGGCATTTGCCATCTTTGGGGCTGGTATAGGCTGTCACAGATAGCTGAAGGACATCCCTGAGAAGACACAACCAAAATAGAGGAGGAGGAAAATCCAGCAGGAATGGGTCTGAGTGTTAGGCAGAAAAAGGTGTCCTCTGTGTGGAGAATGTGGTAAGATACAGTATCTTCAGGAGGCCCGGAAAGGCAGGGAGGAAGCATGATGTTTGTCATATAGGAATACGAAAGTGAGAAGGGTACAACTCTCTCTCTTGGGCTAAAGGAATTCTGAGCTCGCTGAAGCCTGTTGCTGCATTTACAATCATTCTTAGAATCATCCAATTGTCCTCTACCAGGTACCTAGCTTCATGGGTCCCCCATTATTCTTTGTGTGACATCTGTGGGCGCCAGGACACTGGGAGGTGTGGTCATTGGGTGGATTGTGGGGGTTTGAGTTTGCCCTGAGTTTGCATCATTGGTTGGGCACCTCATGTGAGCGCTGAATCCAAGATCTTATTGCATCCCTTCACCATGCCCTTCAAGTTGTTGCAGTTGTGTCTACTGAGAGAAAGAAGTGAGAGGATCGAGGCCCAGAGAAGCCAAGAACTCAGCTTACAGAGGCAAGGCTGCTGTGTTGAACCTGGTTCCAGAGAGACAAATGGAGTGTGGGGCTAGAGGCAGGCCTGGGAGGGGTAGGACCAAGGAGAGTGTAACTGAGGGTTATTCGAACTTGAGTGTCCATCCAGATCGCCTGCAGATGCGGCATTTCCAGGGAGCAGCCAGGCCCTGCATGCCACCATGGCCGACACTGGCTAGCAGGCATGCAGCAGCCTTGAGGTGAGAGCTACACTCCGGAGAGCCTCTTGTCTCCTTAGACTCTTCCCTCCTTAGAGATCTTCAGAGATCAGGTTTCTTTGAGCAGTAAGTGCTGACAGAGCTGTAAAAGGAGTGGCACTTGGGAGTTGCGGCTCATTTTGGAAGCAGTTAGCCAACTAATTTGGTTTAATCATCTCAGGAAAAGGCAGACAGAAAGAAGTCCCGTGGCCCTCATCTGCGTCGCCGTCGTCGGAGCTGCCAGCGCTCAGGAGGCTGCGCTGGTGCTGATACTACACGGAGGATTTATACAGGGAATAAATATTCTTAAATCTTTATAAGGTGCCTAAAATATTTATGGTTGTTTTAGTTTGGTTTGCATGCCATATTGTGCTCTTACATTAAGCAGTTTTTACACCATCAAGCTTTCCCATTAATCACTTCTGCCGGTTCCCAGCTATCTTAACCGAGGGAGATCTATTACACTTGGCGACCAGAGCCAAATGATCTAATTTCTCCTTTGGCTTTTTCATCGAATGGTTCATAAACCTATGGCTATTATTGTATTAGGAAGACACATTGTGGTTCTCCAGTGTCCTGGTGACATGTTTACGTTTCTTTGTCGTAAGAGAAATCATGATTAAAATGGAATATTATTTCACAGAAGACATTTTATAACCATTCTGGCCTGATGGAATTAAAAAATAGGGAAGCAACCGATCTCTGAGAAATGCTGAATTGGTTGAATCAGTGTCACTATAAGATTAAAACCATCTTGCTCCTGTCTTCTTTGTACCTGGAATGATTTCAAGGAGGTTTTGAACACACACATATCTGATTTCTGAGAGTGCCTGTCCCCAGGGGAACACAACACGTGGTCGTGCTGAGTTTTAGGAAGCGAATGGGGGCTTAGCACAGGAGCATTCAATGGCATTACTTCTCTGTCACATAAGTCTGTACATATTCTTGAACAATAATTTTCTGGGTATTTCAGAGTCTAATTTAGCTCTTGTGACTTTGATCTTGTAATAGACAAGACCTGAAGATATCAGATAGTATTGTTAAATTCATGCTTATGCATGGAGAGAGAGCAAATTGCCTCAAGTAAATGCTGGTCTCCAGGTATTTGATGGTGTTGGTGTATGTGTTGGGGTGTGTGTGTCCTTTTAAGGAGGAGAAACGCATGAAATGCGCCTAAGCCCTGGTTAGACCTTCTTAGAAGGCCACAGATTGACTCCTGCGGAGGCAGCCCAGCAGCCCACCCGCTTTTATCAAGGGATGCTTTAGCTGTTGTAAGAAAACCAGCCCCCCTTCTACGAGAGGATACAATTACCTTAATTTACAAATCGTACCTTTGATCCTTTGCAAGTTCAAAGCTATACCTCCTCTGGAAGGAAACACCCACCGTATTCTCCACCCCGAGAAGAGGAGAATTTGTAGAGATGATCTGAGCGACTGTAGAAGTCATTTTTGTAAACAGTTGCCTTCATTCACTGTCATTACTAGCGGAGTACATGTCACACACACACACACACACACACACACACACTGCCAGCAGCATTCACCAGCATCTCTCTTCACTGTGGGCTGTCATTTTGCATTATTATAGACAGACACGAACCTCCTGCGTAGCTGTCTACCATGTAAAGCTGATTAATTTGCCACGGCATCCAAAAACACACATTGGCAATCAGGGAGGGAAATGCGCATGGAATCAAAACAAGTCCAATGGGCTGAATCCCAACTCCAGGGGCTTTCCTGGGCCTCTATGGCTGGGTCATGATGGCGAATGCCAGATGCCCTATCCGAGGGCTTTTCTTCAGTTTCAGCTTGGTCGGTGATTATTGCTGAAGACATAAGCTGCTGTTAGGGAGAGCTAACCAAAGACTAGACTAAGATCAGTGACCAAGATTCAAAATCCAACCCAAGTTGTGTCGGAGCATTGACAGCCTCAAATGGACCATTAAAATGACATGATTGCAGATGGCTGTGTGCAACCCAGTCCCAGCTGCTTGAGCCTTATGATCGGCAAGCACAGGTTCACAAAGCTCTAAGCAAAATAGGCACCACAGGGGGTGTCGTAATTTTGAGTTGATTGGCCCTTACCTCAGCCCTTCCTGCTGCCCTCTCCCACTTCTGGCATTGCAAGGATAAAACATGGCCAGGTGGATCCCACGTGACCATGATTATTTCATGATAACAACACTCCCTGGAGCAACCTTATTGGTATTATCAAAAGCATTTATGGTGGAGGAAGCCTATGTTTCTGGTGATGGCAGTGATAGCTGTGCAGAAGCATGCAAGCTGAGATTATGATGTGCACTGATGAATCTCGTTAGCCAATAAGCGCATCCTGAAGTAAGAAGGAAATTTCTAGATGGAAGCAGCTCACATTTAGAGTGAGGCCATTCCTTGAAGCCTGCCTCAAGTAGTGTCGCTTGTTCCCACGGCAGGAGACAATTATTCACGGCGATCCCTGCCCACACATGCTCAACTTCAGGGCTCCAGTTGATTCTCGAAATGTTTGCAAAGCCATAGTCCTGTCCTCTGAAAGAAGACATGAAGCTAAATGACCGCGCAGCTGAAACTAGAAGGCCTCAGGAGGGTGGGGATGTGTTCTGATCCTCTCCCCTGTGCCAGGACTTCAAAGTGAGTGAGGCCTGGACATTGTCCTCCAGCCTGGGAGGACATTATTAGGCAAGTGTGGTTTGAACCTACTGTTTGCCAGTGACCCCTTTAGCCATCAGGAGAAAGCTTAGGCCTCCTTCTCAGGACACTGCTTTAACATGTATTAATTAGGGGTCAGAGTTGTGGTACAGTGAGTTAAGCTACCACTCGTGATGGTGAGATCCTGTATCAGCGTGTTGCTTTTCATCTGACTGTCTCAACTTCCGGTGCAGCTTCGTGATACTGCACCCAGGGATGCAGCAGATGGCGTTTCTGACTCCTGGCTTTGGACTGACCCAGACCTCGCTGTTGTGGCCTTTTGGGGAGCGAACCAGCAGATGTTAGATCTTTCATTCTTATTCTCTGTGTCACCCTTCTTTTCAAATAAATCTATAAAACTAAAAAACAATGAATCTCGTTAATTACCTACAGTTGCGGCGTCATACATTAGGTCTCTAATAGATGCTCATCTTGCCTTTTGGCCAACATCTCCCCACTTCCCCGCAAGCCCTGCCGGTCACCACCTGCTCTGTTTCTAAGTTCAACGTTTTTAAATTTCACACATAAAAGAGATCTATGGTTGGTCATAGAATATTCTGTTTCTGAGATTTGCCCAACAGTAGAGTTCTCCCCCCCGCCCCACACAAGTGAACTTTGGGGTGATGGATATGCTAATTGATTGTGATCATTATTCACAATGCATACACACGTCAAAACCTTCCATGCAGTCATGCATGGCTTTATGGGGATGCATTCTGAAAACTACGCAATTAGGGAATTTCACAGTTGTGTGAGTATCTTGTGCAAATTCAGATATGACAGCCACTATGCACCTAGGTTGTGTGGTAGAGTCTATGGCTGGGTATGCCATAACCTGTACAACTTGTCATATTATAACATTATGCTAAGTATGTGTGTATCTGAACATTTTGAAGCCTAGGAAAGGTAGAGTGAAAATAAGGTATATGACTTAGACATGGTTCACCTGCATTGGGCATTTCTGGTGGTTGGGGCTGCACTGAATGAGCCCCACCATGGGTGGAGAAGGACCGTTAAGGCCTAGGGCAAGACTGCTGACTGCCATAGATCCACACACCCTATGCATGAAGAGGCTACTCTAATTCATAAGCCATTTCTTTCTTTAGTAATATACCAACCTTAGATTACTGCAATTTCTTGTAAAGTTTCAAATGTTTAACTCTTCTATCATGAGCTTTAAATACACATTATATGTAGCTATACAGAAGTATTTTCTTCATATCCTTATTATATAAAGTTTATTTCATTTTTTAAAATACTTACTTTTATTTTTTTAATTGGAAAGTAAGGTATACAGAGATGAGGAGAGACAGAAAGGAAGAGTTTCCGTTTGCTGGTTCACTCCCCAAACATCTGCCATGGCCAGAGCTGTATCAATCCGAAGCCAGGAGCCAGGAGCTTCTTTTGGGTCTCCCACACAGGTGCAGGATCCCAAGGCTTTGGGAAGCTGTCCTTGACTGCTTTTCCATGCCACAAGCAGAGAGCTGGATGGGAAGAGGGGCCATGGGATTAGAACCGGTGCTCATGTGGGATCCCCGGTGCGTGCAAGGTGAGGACTTTAGCTGCTAGGCCCAATTAATTTAATTCAGACAGAGTGATGGGGGTGGGGAGAAGAGACACATAGAAAGAAAAAAAATCTTGCATCTGCTCATGCACGCTCCAAATTCCTGCAGCAGCCAAGGCTAAGCCAGGCTGTCATTAGGAGCCAGGAGCTCCATCCGGGGCTGCTACACAGGTGGCAGGGGCTCAAGCACTTGACCATCATCTGCTGCCTTTCCAGGTACACTCTGAGGGGTCTGGATTGGAAGCAGAAGAGCCAGGAATTAAACCAGCAGTCCCACACAGGATGCCTGGGGTCATAGGCTTCAGCTTAACCCTCTGAACCACAGTGCTGGCCCTGTTTCTTTTTAAACACTAAGACACAAGGGTGAGCAGTGGGTACTGTGGTTAAGATACCATTTTGGGGCCCAGTGTGGTGGTCTAGTGGTTAAAGTCCTCATCTTGAACATGCCGGGATCCTATATGGTCACCGGTTCTAATCCCGGCAGCTCCACTTCCCATCCAGCTCCCTGCTTGTGGCCTGGGAAAGCAGTTTGAGGATGGCCCAAAGCCTAGGGATGCTGCACCCACATGGGAGACCCAGAAGAGGTTCCTGGATCCTGGCTTCGGATTGGTGCAGCACCGGCGTTGCAGTCACTTGGGGAGTGAGTCAGCAGCTGGAAGATCTTCCTCTCCGTCTCTCCTCCTCTCTGTATATCTGACTTTGCAATAAAAATAAATACATCTTAAAAAAAAATGCCATTTTGGGATGCCCACATCCCTTATCAACGTACTTGCCTTTGTGTCCCAGTTCTACTGCAGTTCCAGCTTCCTGTGAGTGTGTACCCTGGAAGCAGCCAGACTTGGAAGTGCAGCTCAAGCAACCGAGTCTCTTCCGGCCATATGGGAGACCTGGATTGAGTTTCTGGCTCTAGGCTTTGGCATGCTCAGCCCTGGTCATTGTGTGTGAAAATCCTTTATACTGTTTTTCACTCTAATAATTTCAAAAACTGTTTTGGTAGGTCAAGTGATTTTTTTTTCCTTCTCTCTTGGCTAGTGTTCATAAACTTACGTGTGCCTGGTAAATATATCGCTGATGGGATCATATGATACTCTCCTTTAATCTCACCGTTTCTTGATATTGAGTCATCTTCATGTTCCTGGGAGAGTTCCTACATGGCCATTTTTTTTTTAAAGTAACAACACGGTTTATGCCGTGAAAACCAAACTTCGACATTCAGCTCAAACGCTGTTGTCCAAGGGTTCTGGACCCCAAGGCCAGCCTCTGTGGTATTTAGGGGAAAAAATGACAAATGTCACCAAAGTTTGAAGGGGATACCTGCTCCCCTGGGATGGAAGAGGAACCGGTGTTCCAGTTTTTCGCTTACTGTTGCAAGATGCACCAGTAAGGCAGACTCTTCTGTTTGGAGGGGAAAGATGCCTCAACACAGCCCACCTGCTTCCTCAAAGGAAGCGCAATGGAAGAGCCATCCTGGTTCTGGAAGATTGAGAATAATCTCATTTCACAAAAATCTCATTTTGCTAAAATCTGGGTAAGTGGTTATATTAGCTATTTTACCTGCAATTAAGTGTCACAGATGTTATCATCTCAGTCCCTTGGCTGTTGTCAGAGCCCAGTTTGTGTGGGTCTTACAGTGACAGCTGATGGGGGAGAAGGATGGTGGTCTTCCAGCCAGCCACACAGGTCTCACATGGCAGCCGCCAGGCCTCCCAGGAAGCAAGTGTGTTTGTGGAGGTAACAGTGAGATGGACATCGCTAATCATCCATGGGGTATATTTCCACTGCTTGGTGATTGAGCTCCCCTGGCCTGCTTCCCCACAGCCTCTGGGCGTTGAGGACAGGTGGCATTTAGGACCATTAGGGAGATCTGTGTAGGGTAAACTGAGGAGTGATATCCTTGTCCTTCTTCCTTGAGAGGACGGAGACACCTCCTTCTCACCCCTCCCCCCTGCCACTGTCTCACCAGCATGTTTCCAAATACAAGGAACATTGCTCTAAGTGGTGGGTGGAAAAAGCAACAGCAGCAGCCATCAGCCTCCCTGTTGAGAGGCACTGAGCTAGAATGAAACACCAGAGAGCTCAGAGTCTCCTCTCAGGGCTGGTAATAAGCCTGCCTGTGTGTGACTCCAGTACGGGCACTCCCGCATGAGCTCGAGGGGCATTTTTTTTTTTACACTGAAAGCCCACTGCCAGGCATGATGCAGCCCACAGCTGCCATCAATGCTGCATTGATGGCATGAAGGATTCAGACAGGCAGCAGGAGCCATTGTCAGTTCAGATGAAAAGTGGAGTGGATAGCAGCACTTGATGCAACGGGAAGCAGCTTGTCCAGTAAAGAAGCAATGAGAGAACAGAATCAGGGACCCTAAGTGATCACCTTGACAGCCTGGTCAGGAAGGCAACTTGATCTTGACTTTCTCTGTGAATACCCTGAGGAGGACATGATGAAGAGCGGGTCAAACAGGTTCATCTCCATCTCCAAGGATGCCAAGAGGCTCCAGGGGTTGAAGCTTCCCCCGCCCCCTCCAGCTGTTGATGGCTCTCGGCATTCTTGCCTTGTGTCGCCATCACTCTGTTCTCCACCCCGGCCTTGTTAGGTCCTTCTTCCCGTCTTCCCCTCCACCTTTTAGAAGGACACTTTGTTGTGTCTAAGATACAGCTGTATCATCTGTGATGATCTCATCTCAAATTCCCTGATTATGCTTGGGAAGCCTCTTCCCAGCAAGGTCATGGTCCTAGGGCCTGGTGGTTAGGGTCAGGATACATCATCTGGAACCCACCCTAGTGGGGTCTTGGCTCCCCAAGAGGAAAGAGAAGCAGCTCAGCTTTGCTGGCTTCTTTGCTGCAGCCCTACAGACTGGCTTCTTTGCTCCACATTAGGATAGTGGTGGGGAGGCAGGTGAGAGAGAAGACAGGGAGACACTGACTGGACAGAAAGGACTTGTCCATTGTGGCTTCTCTAGTCACCTGGCTGTACTGGCTATGTGGCAGTGGCCATCTCAAAACGGAGTTACCTGACTTGCCATCTGACTTGTCGAGCTCTTGGCACCACGTGCGCCAAGCAAAGCACTCCTCAAAGCTGGAGAATTCTCCCCAGCTTTCAGCTCCATTTCCCCATGAGCTGTCCCCTCAAAAATAAACCAAGTTATCATTCAGAAAATGCCTGCTGATAGCCTTCCATTTGCATACCCCAGATGAGCCTGCAAAGCCATTTATCTCTCAAGAGCAGCCTGCTGTGCCTCCTTTTATTTTTTTATGGGATTGTCCTTAAATGGCTGATTAGTTTGGGGTGATTTATAAATGCTTCCAGCCTGGCAATTTCCCCCTTAATGATTGGACAGATTTGTGTCTGGCTCTAGCAGCCTTTTCTACTGTTGATGCAATGCATGGCTTCCCAGGCTTGGTGGCCTCACTCCTCCCCAGTCAAGTCAGCCTGGCCTTTTACCAAGTTCTCCCAGGGTTGAAAGTGAATGTCTGTGGCTATTTAATTTTCTGGAAAGGCAGAAGCTAAGGAGACAACAATCTCTTCCTCTTTGACGTCAAGAGAGCGAATTACACTGATCTTGGACGAGTTGTTCATCCTCTCTGGTTTACTCATTTGCTTGGTACACTTTCTGCTCCCAGGAAGCTCTCCGTAAGGCCAGGCTGCTCTTTGTACCGAGAGATCACAAGGCCAGAGACAAGCCTTGACAGGGCAGGTGTCAACAGGGAACACACGTGGGGCTCTGTGTCCTTATGATCTGCTGGCAATTGTTCTGATTTACCTTCTTTGTGGGTAGCTTCCCCGCGACATGTCTAGCTTTCCGTGTTTCTGTGATGCCTATCCTGAAAAGTTCAGTAAGCAATGTCCTTTCTTTCTTTGATGTCCTTTTGTCCTATTTTAAACGTAATTTCTGATTTTATTGAAGTTGTAAATGGAGACCAACAGTCACTTTCCCATTGCTGTATCTTTCTCTTCAGAGGCAAACCATTTTCATCATCTTTTGCTGATTCTTACATGATGTTACTGCTACATTGTTAAGAAATACACTGATGTTGCTGGACCTTTAGTTTTCTTATTGGCTGTCCAAAATGGAAGATGACAGCTTTGCTTTCTTACATACCTTCCAATGCAGGCACAAACTCATACATGAACGTCCCCTTTCTGCATGTTTCCATTGTCACAGTCTAATTTTTAGTCAGATTACTATTCTGTATTTATGTTGCTTTCATTCTGTAATTGTTGCTCCTTGCTGAGCCACAGTATGTGCTGTAGCTTACGTTTCCTTTCCTATGCAACTTTTCCTTTTTCCTGGAGTTGACAGTTGCTTTAATTTTTACAATTTTAACTGTCTTAATTTTCTATGTCTTTGCCAATATATTTTTTTTTCTCAGACATTCTGACAACGGTTAGTTCATTGGATAAAGTATTAGTTTTATATACAGAAATGCATTCTTTCTTCTCAAGCTGAACCGGCTGTGCTATAGGCCAGGTGCACAGCTATCTTTCAGAGGTTTCCTTCCACCTCAGACAGGGGCTTTCCTCTGCCTCCTGTGATTGGTGTTCTTTCTCTTGGATCTCCCAAATGCTTCTTGGCTTACCTCTTCACATATCCTCCAGTAATGGTACAAGCAGTGCAAAAATGAGGTGACTTTACATGCCTGAAATAGAAAGGCGTGTTATGACTACATCTGCATAATGATTTATTTAGGTGTGAAATTCTGGGCTGGAAGTAATTGTTACCCAGGAAGTGGAAGGCTTTGCTCTATTGCTTTTTGGTCTTCAGGTTGCCTGTGGAGGAATCAAATGCCGATTTCTGACCTTCTGTGGGAGATGTATTTTGTGCATCTACCTCTTAGGACGTTCAAAGTGCATATCTCCCTCTAATCCTTATGTTCTGAAGTGTCCAAATTAAATATACTTTAAAGTATACCCTTAGTCAGTATTTTTTGCTGCACATGCAAAGCCCCGTTTCATTTTAGAAATTTTAAATTCTGCGTCTCTGGCTCCTTTTTTTATTTTGTGTCATTTCTGCCTTCCTTTGTTTTCTCAGTTCTTTCTTTCTGAGTCTTCCATTTTGGAGTCTCTGGATTGAGCATCTAGTTTTATTTATTCTGTTCTATTTGGAAACCATTTCTGCCATCTATCATTTTGTTCTTTTTCTCCTCTGCAGTCACATTTTACATTTATAGACAGTCTCTTAGTAAGGTCCCTGCTCTTGGGGGGAGTGCTTGGCACAGCAGCTAAGATGTCCCTTGGGATCCCCATATCCTATAAAGGAGTATCTGGGCTTCACTTCCCACTCTGACTCCTGACTCCAGCTCCCAGAAAATGCAGATCCTGGGAGGCACCAGGGAACGGCGCAAGTGGTTGGGACTGCCAGGCGTTTAGGAGAATTTTGGCTTTGCTGTGGCCTTCTCTCCACTCGTGTAGTTATTTGGGAAATGAACCGAAAGATAGACTCAATCTCTCAAATAGACAAATACAAATGAAAATGTGGAACCTTTCCTTTATTTCACAGATGCAGCATCTTTTTTTTTCTGAGTCTTGTGAGCGCTGTGATCTGAGGGTATGTGTGTATGTGATAGTTATATATTTTGTGCTTGTATGCATTTGGTGTGAGTACCTATATGCTTCTTTGTGATCTACGTGTGTATTTGCTTGGGATATCTGGATTTGTGTACCTGAGAAGTGTGTGTGTGTGTGTTTGTGTGGTGTCTTTGGAGGGCTTCACTGTGAGGTAAGGAGGGGCAAGATGCTTCACTCACGTCAGTATCTAGAGGTTTCATTATTTTTTAATCTTAGGTCAGTTTTTCAGTGTAGCAACCTGTCAGTCTCTTGCCTCAGGAAGTGACAGTTATCTCCCAAGAGGCTGCCGGAAGCTACTGTGGGCAGAAGAGACAGGTAGCCTCATTTAATATGCAGACTTTCAGTTCAGCCTTGGTTTCTGTTTGCTGCCTCCTGCAAATCTGTGTTGTGCCTTGAGTTTTCATGCTTGGAAAATACCCCTGGCCTAATAATTCCAGGTATAGAATCCATGTTCTGTCTTTGGGTCAGAATGGGTCCTAACCTGGCTTTATGGAGGTATGATGGTATGTCATTCCATCAGCTGCTTGTCTCCTATATAGCTTTATCCCTCAACCCCTCTTTAGTGATATCAAGCACCTCCAATTCCTGGATTTTTCTGGGGTCCAGCAATACACATTGGAACCCGATGGGCCCTTGCCGCACATGTGCACATTCAGATCTCAGCATTTTGTGGTCTGAGAATGTTAGCTGATGTTTTTCATCAATGGGTACCTTTTCTCCTGTCCTCTCCATCCTTGTGGGTTTATATCCTTGCATATGTTTACTGCCATTTTAATGGGACTTTGGATGGAGACAGAAGTTCAGGCACTGCTTTCCCGAAGATGCAGTTACTTTTGGTGATCTCATCCTAAAAAGGCCCCCACATCACTTAGGAGTGTGGTTAAAAGTGGGAATGACAGGCCTGGTGCAGTAGCCTAGTGGCTATCCTAGCCTTGCATGCACTGAGATTCCATATTGGCATCAGTTCATATCCTGTCTGTTCCACTTCATGGGAGACCCAGAAGGAGCTCCTGGCTCCTGGCTTTGGATCGGTGAAGCTCCGGCTGTTGCAGTCACTTGGAGAATGAACCAACGGATGGAAGATCTTTCTGTCTCTGCTTCTCTCTGTAAATCTGACTTTCCAATAAAAAAAAAATAGATCTTTTTTTAAAAGTGGGGGCGACTTATGTTTTCTGTTTTTGCCTGGTTTGATTCAATATAGTAAACCTGTATAAATTTGTCCCCTTCAACGTGTGTTTACTGAGCATCTACCACTTACCAGCCACTGGAGGGGAGGTGGATGCAGAGAGTAGTGAAGGACAACTCATACTCCTGATGGCAGAGGGAAGACAGGCTGCAAATGAACAGGAGAAGCAATGTGATTGGATGGCTTTGTGTGCTTAGCAGTGACTGAACTAGATGGTGAACCGTGTGGGCAGCACTTAGGTGGGGTGGTCAGCCTGGGGAAGAAGGATCTTCAGAACCAGAGGAAGCCAGCTTTGTCAAAGGTAGCACAAAACAAACACTGGGAGCAGAAGTTCTCTTCCTCCTCCTCCTCCTCCTCCTCCTCCTACTCCTCCTCTTAATTTATTGGAAATGCAGATCAGATTTGCAGAGAGACGAGATACAGAAGAAAAAGATCTTCCATTTGCTGCTTTGCTTCCCAAATGGCCACAGCAGCTGAAGTTGAGCTGATCCAAAGCCAGGAGCCAGGAGTTTCTTCTAGGTCTCCCACGTGGGTGCAGGGTCCCAAGGCCTTGGGCCATCCTCTTCTGCTTTTGCAGGCCATAAGCAGGGAGCTGGATGAGAAGCAGAGCGGGAGGAGGCCCAGCTGGAATTCAAGAGACCTGTGGGAAACTTTGAGGAACTCAGCAGGAGTTGAGGCACCACATGGTGGGGAGCAGACCAAGCAGGGACTTGACTGGCAGGAGAGCAGGCAGGACTTGGAGAGGCATGGAGGTGGAACCAGCTGCAGGATGATGTTAGGATTACAGCACTCTTCTAGATCTTAATTTTTAGTGGTCAGTTGTTAAAACAAGGAAAAAGTTTTATTTGAGAAACAGAGACAAACAAAGAGAATGCAAGAGCTCCCACCTGCTTGTCTACATTCCATTTGCCCTTAACAGGTAGGATTGAACTGGAGTCAGATCTAGAAGATGGAAATTCAATCTGGGTATCCCATATGGGTGGAAGGAACTCAATTGCCTCAGCCACTCCGGGTTCTGTGTTAGCAAGAAGCTGGAGTCGGGAGCTGAAGGTGGGTACGGATTCTGCACACCGCATTGTGGCAGGTTTGGGTGATGTGATGGTTTTGCCACCACTGTTGCTTGTGCTGAGCTGATCTTGCTACTTGCCCGCCCATCCCAACCAGGAACAGGAATGGGAGGAGTGGATAATGTCTGTGGCAAGTGCTCAAGGAGACAGCAGAGGTCCTGGGCACCTGGACCTGGGTTTCTCCTGTCATTGACACCTGAGGGCCAGGGCAGGGCAGGGAGGGCAGAGTAGGCTCAAAGCACATAGAGGCCACGAACTTTGCCATCGGCCACAGACTG
Source organism: Ochotona princeps (assembly GCF_030435755.1). Lineage (NCBI taxonomy): Eukaryota > Metazoa > Chordata > Mammalia > Lagomorpha > Ochotonidae > Ochotona > Ochotona princeps. The sequence continues at coordinate 7,354,542 of NC_080852.1, read as the reverse complement.
TCTGCCAGAGGACGTGCTGCGTCTGTTCTCTGAGGTGTACTGGGAGCTACTTTTAGCACAATATTTATCTCACCACGTAAACCAATCTAGCTGGTTAGAAAAACAAGTTTTATTGCGTGCTTAGGTGGTGCACTTAGCTGGCTGGTCTTCTAGAAAGCCATCTGTGTCTGACAGTAGAAATAACTTATCGCCATAAAGGCTGGGTAAATTGGATTAAGAAATCACTGTGTGCTGAGAAAGTGGACAGAATAAATTTAGAACGGAAAGAGAGGAAACAAAATACAAATCAGGGAAGGAGAATGGAGCGGGCACAGAATCCCGCTGCCGGGCCAGACTGGCTCCTTGGCTAGACCAACTGTGTGACCTGGGGGACGTGCTTGGACTCTTTGTGCCTCAGGTTACCCACAATGTGAGGCAGTTAAGTGAGTGATGACGAGGACCAGCCAAATCTTTAGAAAACAGAGAGGGTTCAGTTACATCACGTTGTAACATAGATCTGTGAAAAAGTTGGGTGGTGAGAGTCGTGCAGTTGAGAAGGGACAAAGGTGATGAGGTATTCATGTTGAGGTACAAGATTTAGGGAGATAAAAAAAAACATTAGTAACCAAGATAAGCTGCATTTTAATCGAAATTTGCTGATTTTCAAAGATTTGTATATTTGAAAAACAGTTTGCCCGTATTGAGGGGGCTGAGCCAGGGACTCCATCCAGGTCTTCCTAAGTACACGGATCACCCTCACCTGTTGCCTGCCAGGGATCACATTAGCAGGACACTGAATGGGAACCACTGAAGGTGCCAGGAACTCAAACCAGGAGCTCCAATATTTTATATGATTACACCATGTGGCGGCTTAACCCACTATGCTGTAGCACTGGCCCCCAAATAAGAATCATCATCCATGATGATCAGAATATCAAAATTTCACACATAGACAATATCCGCACCTGCCTTTGTACCACCCAGACCCAATGGCCTTATCCTAATCGTGCCCCCGGCCTTTGAGCAAAATTTTCAGAAATGAGTAACTGACATGAGGGCCATAGATTTGACAGTTTGATTAGTATTGTTTTTAAATGCTTGATTTCACTTGAAAGTCAGAATTTCAGAGAATGAATGGGAGACACACACACACACACACACACACATCTTTTGTTCATCTACTGGTTCATTCCCCAAATGGCACTACAGCAAGAGCCAGGTTGGTCTGAAGCCAGGAGCCAGGAGCCAGGAGCCGGGAGCTTCTTCCAGGTCTCCCATGTGGGTTCAGGGTCCCAGGGGCCTGGGTCATCCTCCATCACTCTCCCAGGCCATTAGAAGGGAGTTGGATCAGATGGATCAAACCATGCCCATACGGGATGCCAGCGCCACAATTGGATGATCAACATGTGATGCCATCATGCCAGCCCCTGTTTATTATTTTTCTTTTTTTCAGATCATTGCATTAAAGGGATCTTTGCTTTTACTACTAGTTTGGGGGGACATCCTCTGCATTTGGGCGTACTGGTGCCTGCCTTCCTTAGAGCCTCACTTAGTCCCACAGGTATGCTCTTTCCCTCAGACTCTCCGAGAAATTCTACATCCAGGGCTGACCCTGGAACACTTCAGGGACACCCAGGAGTGTCCCTGTTAGCTGAGCAAGGCAGAATACAAATGAGAGCGTAGGGTGAGGTTTTGGGAACCGCCCCAAGGTCACCTTCCAGCTAGCCACTCCAACCGAGGTTGATTTTGTATCCTCTCCTTCTATGCCACAAAGTGCGGTTTTAAAATGACACTGAATGCTGAGGAAAAGAAGGGCATCCAAGCGGGAAGGGAGAGGGCTGGATGGAAGATTCCACAGCTGTGTTGGCTGCTCTCGCTGTTTTAACCTTCTTCTGGCTCTTCTAAGGGACGCATTTGTCAGTGATGCTACCAACTTTAGTGCCCTCCGTGTTTATGGCTTCGAACTTAATAGCGAGGACATAAACATAGCCTTTTCATCCATTTGCGCTATTACTCTCTCTGCGCAGCTGACATTAGGTAGGCTCATCATGGCCATTCCGAGTAGGTTCTTAGGGGGCCTGTGGCTTATCCTTGCCCTAGCAGAGCCATAAAGACTTGCGCCTGGGTGTGTGAGACTCACCGTTAGCATGGCGGGGCATTGCCCAAGGCCCCCACCGCACAAGGGACACTAGGATTGATTCTCTCCTTTTCAGGGCTTAAAGTTAGCCGCTTTTCACCTCTCCCCTGGCAGTGCTTACGCTTTGCAGTAAACGTGCAGAAAACACAAGGTGTAAAGTGCCTTTTTTAAAAAAAAGATTTATTCATTTTATTACAGCCAGATATACACAGAGGAGGAGAGACAGAGAGGAAGATCTTCCGTCCGATGATTCACTCCCCAAGTGAGCCGCAACGGGCCGATGCGCGCTGATCCGAAGCCGGGAACCCGGAACCTCTTCCGGGTCTCCCACGCGGGTGCAGTGTCCCAATGCATTGGGCCGTCCTCAACTGCTTTCCCAGGCCACAAGCAGGGAGCTGGATGGGAAGTGGAGCTGCCGGGATTAGAACCGGCACCCATATGGAATCCCGGGGCTTGCAAGGCAAGGACTTTAGCCGCTAGGCCACACTGCCGGGCCCAAGTGCCTTTTACAGGAAGAATAGGTTAGGGCTCACCCTGCAGTTATTGCTATGGGCCCAGGTAGCTGTAGGTGGGTCAGGGGATTGAGAAAGAGAGAGAGAAACAGAGAGAAAACGCCCAAGTAGCACCTTCAAGCATGGTCCATGGTAGAGAGACCTCACCCTCAAGCTGCTTTTAGGAGGTGGGAGGTGGAATTTCAATGGGATAAACAAATGGGGTAGGGTCGTGAAGCCTGTTGGATTTTTCGGACACTTCCATGTGGAATTTAAATTCCATGTGGTCATTGGGTTTCTGCTCCTTTGGGTCACAGATGTACGAGTGCATCCAGAGAGGATGGGCACAGGAAGTTGACAGTTAAGAGAGTTGCTGTATGGCAGGACTGCAAAACTTCTAGCTTCCAGGCCCAGCGCTGGGGCTCAGTGGTTAAATCCTTACCTTGCATGCTTTGGGAACCAATTTGGGCACTGGTTCATATCCTGGATGCTCTAATTTCCATCCAGCTCCCTGTTTGTGGCCTGGGAAGGCAGTTGAGGATGGCCCAAAGCCTTGGGACCCTGCATCTGTGTGGCAGACCCAGAAGAAGCTCCTTGCTCCTGGCTGCGGATTGGCTCAGCTCGGACAATGATGGCCACTTGGGGAGTTAACTAGTGAATGGAAGATCTTTCTCGCTGTCTCTCTTTATTTCTGTAAATCTGTCTTTCCAATAAAAAGAAAATAAATCTTAAAAAATAAAAAGAATTCTAGCTGCCTTAGTCCTAACACCCAACCTAGCCGTCCTGTGTTGTGTTCAGTCCTGTAGACCTCACTCTACAGAGAGCCAGAACGGGTGTGAGCCTTTTCTCCAGTGTCTATGAGCCTGGGCCTTTGGTCCTGTGACTGAATAGGAGATGGGATGATGGCCGTGCTCATTTCCAACCCAGGAAGGCTGGAAGTCCAGGAGTGAGGGCAAGGCCAGGAAGACAGCGATGTGATTGTCACGTCCCCTGTCGGGGCTTGGAGTGTGCACAGATGTGTACAGATGTGGACTTTGCAAAGAGATAACAGGGAACTCTGCATCCTCAGCCACACAGATTGATGTAAAGAACACGCGTGATCCAATAAAGAGAAGGAAACGACATATACGCATCCACACACACACACACTCGTCCTGGAGCAATGAGCAAATGCTGAGCCAGTGAAACAAGGGTTCATTGAGTCTACTTGCTTGTTTGGTGTCCTTTATGGGGTAGGCTGGGGGAAGAGTGCCGGCTCCTGTATGCTGGTTCAGTCCCCAGACGCCTATGACAGCTGAATTTGGGCTAAGCCAAAGCTGGGAACCAGGAACTCAATTTGGGACTCCCATGTGGAGGGAGGACACTCAAGTACACAGTCAATGTACACCTCAAGTACACCTGCCCAAGTCTGTGTGAGTGGGAAGCTGGAGTCAGGAAGCGAACCCCATCATTCTGATGCGGATGGGACGTAGGCGTTTTAACCACTAGCTGAAATGCCTATTCTAATAGCTATTTTTTTTGAAGTATTCAGCTTATTAATGTCCTAATTATTTTCACATTTTATATATCTTATGATCCTATTTGTAAATCTCACATTTTAACAATCTCATTAAAGAATCTTTGCTTACTATTTGAGCTTATTTATTGAACTTAATTAAACCTTTAAAACACTTCACACGGCATTTATTAGCTGGTACCGTTCAAGCTCATTTTTAAAGAGTTTCTATTTACTTCAATTGTATGAGTTTTCAAAACTTTGCATGAACCTAAGTAGTTCTTACAAAGTTAATAAATTAACTTAGGTTAATATGGTGAGTATTAAGGTCTCTTAAATGGTGTATTTTTAAAGATAGATTACAACCTAAGTATTGCAAGCCTAAATCAGCTTCTCCAGTACACACTTACAAATTGGAATTTATAAGGATAATACAGTAACAAGATCGGGGTAAATTCTCTTTGAAAACGTAACTATGTAAGGAACTAGCGTTGTGGTGCCGTGGGTCAAACTGTCTGATGCCGGGATCCCATGTAGGAGCACTGGCTCAGATCCCAGCAATCCTGCCTCTGACCCAGCTCCCTGCTAATGCACCTGGGAAAGCAAGCAAAGATGGCCCATTACTTAGGGTCTGGCCACCTTTGTGGGAAATGCCAGGCTGGCCCAGCCCTGGGTATTGCTACCATAGGAGGCATGAACCAGTGGATGAAAGATTTTCCTTTTCTCTCCTCTCTATCTTTGTCTCCTCTATTTTTTCTTTTAAATGAACAGTGTTTTTTTTTTATTTTGTTTTGTTTTGTTTTGTTTTAAAGAAATACAGCTTTGTTGAGTTTGGGAGATGGCGTAGCACGCTAATCCTCTACCTGTGGTGCCAGCATCCCATATGGGAACAGGTTTGTGTCCTGGCTGCTCCACTTCCCATCCAGTTCCCTGTTTGTGACCTGGGAAGATATCAAAGGAAGGTGCAAGTCTCTGAAACTCTACACCCATTTGGGAGACCTGGAAGAAACTCCTGGCTTCAGGTTGGCTCAGCTCCGAGCCACTGCAGTTATTTGGAGAGTGAAGTAACAGATGTGTATCTCTACCTTTCTGTTTAAATCTGCGTTTCAAATTAAAATAAAATGGTCCTTTTTTAGGTAAGAAAAAATGATCAGAATCCTCCGATGTAAAAATATTATACAGAGTTTTTTTTTCCTCAAAAATATTCCTTACTTCGTTCTAAATCTTTATTAAGAGATGCCCAGGAAACTGGAGTTATTTAAAAAATCTGGGCCATCCTCCACTGCTTTCCCAGGCCACAAGCAGGGAGCTGGATGGGAAGTGGGATCGCTAAGACAGGAACTGGCACCCATATGGGATACTGGCGTATGCAAGGCAAAGACTTTAGCCATGAGTCTACTGCTTGGAACCCCAGAGTCTCCATTCTTAAAGCTCTTAAAAAGCTCATCAGCTTCCATGAACATAGGCTGTCTTTGAACCTCCTCCCCAATTAATGCTGAGGTCTGAAACTCTGGCACCCCTGATGTGTCCTTATTAGGAGGCAGGATCTTGACACACGTCACACGTCAGATTGAGGTTATCTGAGCAAGCTGGAGTCCTGCAAGGCATCCTAAAGAGACACATGACAGAACAAAGATATTGTGAAAAAGCCCATGTGGTGTTGGAGTTGGGATTAGAGCCTTGCATCCATGAGCCCAGAACGCTCAGAGAGACCCAGAGTTGATTCTCTGTGGGGCCTTCATTGGGTGCGTGGAGCTGCCAGCAACTGTGTATCCAACTCCAGGCTACTTGGAACACTAAAGGAGCCCATTCCTGATGTTTGAAGCCACTCGGTTTGGAATACACTCTAGAAGTTGTCCGAATACTAGGGAGGGTCTCCCTGTGGCAGTCCATTTTAGCCAATAAGAAGTTTTCACTGGCCCAGCGGCATGGCCTAGAGGCTAAAGTCCTCGCCTTGAACGCCCCGGGATCCCATATGGGTGCCGGTTCTAATCCCGGCAGCTCCACTTCCCATCCAGCTCCCTGCTTGTGGCCTGGGAAAGCAGTCGAGGACGGCCCAAAGCCTTGGGACACTGCACCCGCGTGGGAGACCCGGAAGAAGTTCCAGGTTCCCGGCTTCGGATCAGCGCGCATCGGCCCGTTGCGGCTCACTTGGGGAGTGAATCATCGGACGGAAGATCTTCCTCTCTGTCTCTCCTCCTCTGTGTATATCTGGCTGTAATAAAAAATGAATAAATCTTAAAAAAAAAAAGTTTTCACCTCAGCTTTGCATGGTGGTGACTGCAACTATTTTTTAAAAAAATCTCCTGTTTCACTCCTGCAGAGAATTCTGCCCAGGTGCTGTCACTACCCTCAGTTCTACCTGTTGGCACCTCCTTCCCCATCACCTCCTTTGGGGGCCCCTCCCTGGCTGCTACTCCTGATGGCCGCCAGCCCTTGGATGTGCCTGCTACATGAACTCTGTACTGCCTTGTGGGTCTGAAACAATCCTGACCAGACTTGTGTTCCTTGTCTATTGCCTGTCTACTGCTGTAGCCCTCTGACACACAAGCTAACAGGCACCTGGGAAAACTTGACCCATTGATTGAGTCAACAGAAAATTCTAAATCATGAAATAACTTTCCCCTCTAGTTCTCTATCCCCTTCCCAGTTCCCTGGAAGATTCTAGTGGACAATCTGCCTCTCTGTTCCTCCCTCCCTTCGCCTTCGTCTTCTTCCTCTTCTCTTTCCACCCTCCCTTTGTCACACCTCTTCAAGCACCTGTGATCCGTTCATGCACTGTGCTAGGTGTCAGCCACGCAGTGCTGAGCAAGGAAGCCCTATGTCCTCACAGAGCTGTGAGTCTCCCATCGGGGACAGACATTAAACACATTCTTCCCACTTCCACAAACACTTAGCAGAAAGGAGAACCCCAAAGTGCTATGTGCATTTGCAAAAGGGAAACCTGCCATCTAAAAGGATCTCCAGTGAGGTAGCATCATGCCTGGAACCTGAAGCAGAAGTCACCAAAGAAACAGATGGGAAAGGGAGTAACAGAAATGGAAAGGCACCAACAGGGGAGAGAGAACTGGAAAACTAGACAGACATTGTGCAAATGGTCCTTCTGACATGGACGTTCTCTGCTGAAACATCTCAGCCAGCCCTATAGGTGTCAGTCAGCAAGGCCTTTTGGGAAGTGAGGTCTCTCAAAATGCAAAAGGAACTTTAGGAATGGAAAGTCATGACATCTGTCCAGTAACCCTTCTGCTGGGAAGGCTAGTACCACGCTGGATGTAGCCATGGTCGCAATGGCCCTGCTCAGGAAACCAATGAACATATGCTGTGTCCATGTGATGTACGTTGTGTCCATGTGATATATGCTGTGTTCATGTGATGTATGCTGTGTCCATGTGATGTACGCTGTGTCCATGTGTGCTGTGCTGTGTCCATGTGATGTACGCTGTGTCCATGTGTGCTGTGCTGTGTCCATGTGATGCACACTGTGTCCATGTGATGTGTCCATGTGATGTGCCTGTGTCCGTGTGATGCTCCCTATGTCCATATGGTACGTATGATGCACACTGTGTCTTTGTGAGAAATGGTGTTGCAGACACTTATTCATGGACATGAAAAAATGACCAAAGCACTGTTTCTAGGAGAAAAACAATACCATAGGATTTTTGGATCAATTGGTTAATCCTTCACCTGCAAGTGCTGGTTAATGTCCCAGATGCTCCACTTCCCATTCAGCTCCCTGCTTGTGGCTTGGGAAAGCTGTGGATGGTGATCCAAGTCATTGGGGCCCACATGGGAGACCCAGGAGAAGCTCCTAACTCCTGACTTCAGATCAGCTGAGTCACCTGGGCACTGGGGCATTTGGGGAACAAACCAGAAAGACGGATCTTTCTGTCTCTCCTTCCTTCTGTAAATCTACCCTTCCAATAAGCATAAATAAATCATTGAAAGAAAAGACTATAGGAGTTTGGGGCCAATTTTTGTCCATAAACAGGAAAAAAAATGTTCTCCAGCTTTGGGGCCAAGACAGAATTTTTTTTTCCAAGTGTTGTGCAAGAAACTCCATGCTGTTCTTTCACCCAAGCATGAGGCAGGAGAGGCGAGTGCTTAGGGAAGGAGCCAGGTGCTCAATTTAAGGCCAGCACCTGGCCTTGTTGTTCCTGCCTTTGGTTGCAGGTCTTTCCCTGCTGCCTAGAGACAGTCCTAGAGATGCCCACTTCTTTCCTGGATCCATGCCCTCAGTGAAGGAGTCCACACCGTGGTTTTGGTGGGATTCCAAGCGTGCTTCCCAGGCTCGCCGCTTGCTGCGCATGTGATCTCAAGCAGGTTGTTCAGTCTCACCGAGGCTTGGAAGCCCTGGATATGCACAAGCTCACCCCCTGCAGGCTTGGGAGTGAGACTCAAGGGCTCAGCTCAGTGCGTGGCACCCAGGCAGTGCTAAGGGAGTGCACAGAAATTGCTGCCACAATGTTGACACCTCCACCTGCTCCCAGGTCCGAGACAGGGTGGTCCCTAAACTCCTCTGATTTCACCTGGCTTGTATAGCCTTTGGGGACTGCTCTCACGGGAGGAGAATGTAGACACAAAGGCACTGGATTGTAAGGTGGAGCCCTTGATGTGACCTTTGGCACATTCAGCCACACTGGGTTATGTTTCCTTAGAAAGCCTGGGTCTCTCCTTCTGTGCCTGCACGGTCCACAGACCAGATAACACCCGTTTGACTATCTGGTCCTGACTTCCAGGTAGGGGCCAGTTATCTGTGTGCCCTAGGCCAGAGGGTTCTTTGGGGGAACAAATAACAAAGAATCCCGTTTCTATTTGCTTTCTGATCCTGCTGCACCTGCTGATAGGCCTGCTTAAGGCTCTTATCAACAATTTATGGTCACCTCAATGCCACACTCTTATCAGCAAAGCTAATCACATTTTAAGCTCTTTGGGTTTTTCTGCTTCTAATAATTGTTTGCTTTTACTGCCTAACAAATCTTCACGGGAGAGTTTGATTCTTTGGTGTGGGAGAGCTGAAAGCTGGTTCTGAAAAAATACTAGTTATTTCTTGTCAGGTAGAGACCTAATGATGATAAATTTCTTTCTTTTCTTTCTTTCTCTTTCTTTCTTTCTTTCTTTCTTTCTTTCTTTCTTTCTTTCTTTCTTTCTTTCTTTCTTTCTTTCCTTCCTTCCTTCCTTCCTTCCTTCCTTCCTTCCTTCCTTCCTTCCTTTATTCCCTCCCTCCTTCCTTCCTTCCTTCCTCCCTTCCCTCCTTTTTCCCCCCTCTCTATTTCTTTCTTCTGCAGACCTTGGATCTGACTCAGGATGGCTAGGTGGCAGCTGACTCCTTTTTCTCTCATGGATCTCACTTAAGAAATTATCCATTATTCAGGGCTTGGCACGATGGTCCAGTGCTTAAATCCTCCCCTTGCAAGCACCTGGATCCTATATGGGTGCCAATTTGTGTCCTGGCTGTCCTACTTCCCATCCAATTGCCTACTTATAGCCTACAAAAGTGATAGAGGATGGCCCAAAGCCTGGAACCCTATACCCATGTGGGAGACCCAGAAGAAGCTCCTGGCTCTTGGCCTCAGATCCATTCAGCTGTTGTGGCGATTTGGGAGAGTGAACCATTGGACAGAAGATCTTTCTCTCTGTCTCTCCTTTTCTCCATAAATCTGATCTGTTTTTCCAATAAAAATAATCATAATCTTTTTAAAAAGCTTTCCATTATTCAAAGTGAATTGTCAGCATTTTCTGACTATGGTTCTGACTCTGTGGCTCTGCGGTACGTGAATGAGTGTTATGGAAAGAAAAGCAAAGCAACAGAAGTTTGCACTGAAGTCTTGAGGTGTGGGACTTCCTGCTGGGCTTACTGTAGGGTTTTCCCTCCAGGCAGGAAGAAATCCAAAGGCACAGGCATATTGGTATACAGGGAGGAGGGAAGCAGGATTAATGCAGAGGAAAACAACAGTGAGAATCCAGATGCTAAGGGAAGAGACAGAAAGAGAAAGCAAACAGTCAAAATGCTAAAAGGTTCCAAACAAAGGAAGCGCGGAGCCAACAAAAAGCCGCCCAAGAAGAAGCCCTCCACAAAGGGAATCCTCCTCTCAGTCTGGCTGAACCATCTCTTTGTACCATCCAGCAGTTTAGGGGTGGTGTCAGGGGTGAACCCTAGTGGATTATTGAAAAGAAGACAGCCCCTTTTTGGGACTATGACAAGTATCATGGCATCAGGCGCATGATGGGAGTGGAAATGGCCCCTAATGTTAATTTTACGATAAAGACATTGAAACAGTCTCAAAGTAGCGGGAGGGGTACATGCTGCAGCCAAACAGGTATTTCCTCATATTGCTGGTTCCAAGTCACAATGTGGTGTGAAAGTGTGGTTTCTAAGACATGGAGCTTGCTGGGGCCTGGGAGGCAGGCCCAGGCAGTGCACAGTGGGGACTTGGCATACAGGCCAGCCAGGGTGGCACATGGACCAACCACAGCTGACCTACCATGCTTCGCCTGGAGTTGTCTAAAAGAGGCCCACATGGAACTTGTAGGGAGTTGTCTGGGACGTCACATGCCTCCCAGCTACCTATATGCCCACAATCAAATGAAAATTGGTATTTATCAACTTTCTGGATTTACAACAGGCTTTGCAATATAGACTTTGCATCCAGAAAGGAGGATCTTCTGCCTGTTAATTCACTCCCTAAGCAGCTCCAACGGCCGGAACTCAGCTGATCCAAAACCAGGGGCAAGGAGCCTCTTCTGGGTCTCCCACGCAGGTGCAGGGTCCAAAGGACTTGGACCATCCTCAACTGCTTTCCCAGGCCTCAAGCAGTGAGCTAGATGGGAAGCGGGTCTGCTGGAAATAGAACCAGTGCCCATATGGGATCCCAGCACGAGCAAGGCAAGGACTTTTGGCACTAGGCTACTGTGCCAGGCTCACACTGAATTTATTTTTAATTTTTCATTTATTTACTTGAGGAACAGAGGGAGGGAAAGAAACAAGGAAAGGAAGAAGAAGAGAGAGAGAGAGATTCCCCATCCACTAGCATAAACACCTGTCCTGGATGGCACATGTCTTCCATGTCTGTGATCCCTTTGGGATGACCCAGTAGACGGCGTGAAGCGACAGAGACAGCCTTTGGCCTGGGTTCTCCAATGTGGGAGACAGATATCATAACTAGTGCTGTGAAGAGCAATTAAATGATTTGTTTTTTAAATAGATACCCCAAAACCTGGCGATGATACTATTGGAGAGAAATCAAGAGGAGGAATAGGAAATTTCAGAAGAAATAGAGACCAAGGTGAACATTCCCCCTGTTCCATGCTTGAGCTCTGTGCCTAGGCTGGCAATAGTGAAGTTGCACAATTCCTATTAACAACAGAAAGCCACTGTCTCATCAGGTCAGGAGCCAGAAGTCCCAGGACCAGGTGCTGGCCGGGGGTGGGGGTGAGTGTCGGTTCTTTGGAGGACCATGAGTCTCTGGACTGATCTCTCTTTGGGCTTCTGAAGTTTGCTGGCAATGTCTGGCAGCTCTCGGCCTCTAGAACTGCCTCCATCTTTGCCTTTGTCTTCACATGGCACCCACCTTGTGTCTGTCTCCAAATTCCCTCCCCTCTCATAAGGTTGGATTTGAGTCCATTTGATTTCACGTTGATTTTTGTTGTAAAGACCCAAATTCCAAAGATCATACTCCTGGGCCACGGGAGGTTTGAACGTTAACTTAGGCAGGTGGAGAAGGGGCACAACTTCATCCCACCTTGGAGTTTGAGGTCTCGAGTTGTAATAATACCGCAGCTTTCCCATTCCTGATGGGAAGCTGGGAATGGGGGCTGTGGGCAGTACCTAGAGGTGAGCTGTAGGGAGCCCAGGTCATAGCTGCATAGCACCAGAAGCATGGCATGTTTTGGATGACACCGGGGCTTGCTTTGGTCACCCACCTTCCCCCCAACACTGATGTGAATTTAATGAGACAAATCCAGCAGGTAGAGCGGAACACAGTAAGAGAGGTCTTCCTGCCTGATGTCCCTCATCTGCTTTCTTTCTTATTTTCAAACTCAGACTGAATCCCAGCTCTGCCTGATTCTCGGGTGTTCTCACTGTGGGACTGGAGTTACAGTACTGCCTGGATCCCCGACTTACTGGACTCTGCCACACCCTGTGGGACTTGCCTGCCTCTGTAATCATGGCAGCCAGTTCCACGTGTTTATGTCATTAACATCTCACTGTCTCTCTCTCATATATGTAACATTGTAATCCATCATCTCTATATGTACACACACACATTATGGGTTCTGTTTCTCTAGAGAAGTCTTCATACTACATGGTTTAAGTCAGGAAATAACAGACTATAGCTACAACTCCTAACCCCAGTTCAGCCTGCTGCTCTGTCCATGGGGCTGGTGAGCTATGAATGCTTTTCACCAGTGAGTACATGTAATCATGAATTTCAGGTAAGCAAAATTTTGTTTCTCCTCTCCAGTTCTGCTCCTCTCAATAATAGACTTATATTATGAAAGATTATTATGCAATTTAGATTGTGAAAACTTGTTTTCTCCCTTCTTCCATAGGTACTACACAGTAGTCTTAATTTTGTCCTTTGGCCCATGTATGTCATGCTATTTATATATGTCCCTTTATAGAAAAAGTACACTCACCCCTCATCCAAGTTCTAATCTTTTGCAACAAGTGAGAACATTGTGGATATTGGCAGGCTATCACAGCATAATAGACCTTTTTTTTTTTTTTTATTGACTCTTCATAGCCTAAACGGTATCTCTGGTAACTATATGAAAGTGTTTTTAAACTTTAACAAACACAGCCAAGGACATTTTCCTGTTGGGCGTAATTGAGGAAAAGCTGGTGTCCTAGGCATGAAATGCCAAGCAGTGGTGGCGAGGCTGGCGGTCTCTTTGTGCTGCTTTGGCTGGCGGCTTTTCAGTGTGGACCAGCCTTGAACTACATCTGAGTGATCTAGCGTGCTTCTGCAGTGACTTGGCTCCAAGTCCCTAGCTCTGGCTCCCGTAGCTTGGAAAGTTCCGGTTATTTTTGTCACTGCTGTCTTTCTTATGCTTTCATCCACGTTTTATGATGCCATCTTGAATTTGTCTTGGAGCCGTCTTTTTTTTTTTTTTTTTTTGTTATTGTCTGAAATGAGGAGGACTGGGCTAACTTCAGAGTAAATTGTGGAAGGTCAGAGCCCCGTGCGCAACCCTACTTCCGCCTCCTTGCTCAGTGAGACACCTGGGAGTCCCTTTGTCCAGGGTCACTGGGAGTTCATCCTGCCAGGAGAACAAACCGGACTCTGTAAAGGATGCCTCATGTGCACACGGACCTCCCCTCTGTGCGGTTTCTCATGTAGTGTTGAACAAGAAAGGCGATTGTTCTCAGAGCAAAGGCAGGTGTGTCAGCAGGGAGTCAGGCTCAGAGCCCAGCCACCCCGTGTTCCTTGGATTGCAGACTCCTGAGCTTGCCTGGTCAAGCACTCTATTCCTAGAGAAAAGTTCTCACCTACTTAGGACCTTTCCTCTTGCTGTGTCAGTTAGCCTGGCATGTTCTTGTCCCCAGTTGTGCATGGCTGGCTTTTAAACGTTTGGTCTCAGCTGCAATATTTTGAGGTCTTCTGTGACAACCCATCTTAAAGTAGATCATCCCAGGTCAATTGCTTGTCCGTTTGTTTATAATGCTTGACAATGTGCCTATTATGTCTAGCAGCTGTTTGAAGAGCTAGAGTGACAAGTATGAGGGCGGGAGGAATGGTCTGTCTCCCTGTTTATTTGCAGTACTTCTCGAATTGTAGCGTGTACCCATGGGGTCATCTGGAGAGTTTGGTAGAACAGACTGCCTGTCCCTTCTCTGAGTGTCTGAATCTGGGTATCTGACTTGATATCCAAAGAAGAGCATTTCCAGGGGCAGCCCGGGAGTTGCAGCCCCAGCGCTCTGCTTTGAGACCTCCTGCTCTCATGCATGTTCTTCCCCAGGTCCTGTGCTTATTTTCTTATGATTTGCAATTCCACCTCCTTTTTTTTTTTTACCTCCTGGGGTTGGATGTAAAATGTGGCCAGTGGGTTCGCTTTGGGGTGAGTGTCCATAGCTCTTCCCAGTTCTTCACAAGACTTGGAATAATCCTGTGCTCCATCATCAATGTCATAAGAAGTCTATGTGAAGGTTACAAAAGCATGAGTTTTTAAAAATTGTGATTGTATGTTCAAGATTATGTAATGTATGCTATATATCTATAAACAAAATAGAATCTGCCATTTTAACTATTTCTTAAGTGCACAGACTGGCAGTATGAAGTTAACACTGCTATCTTTTCTCCAAAATGTTTTTATTTTCAGGACTCCAATCCTTCTTTATGATTCAATTCCGTTGCAGGTGTGTACAGCATTATGTTTATTCATGTAACTGTTGATAGGCACGTGAGGTCCCACCCCCCCATATTTTGGTTGCTGTGAATAACGCTATGATCAGCACTGCTATAAGTACATGTTCCAGATTCTGTTTTTCACTTCCCTCAGACTCGCCAAATTAAGAGGTAATTCCACATTTCATTTTTTGAAGAAGCACTACCCTGTGTTTCAGAGTGGCTGGGTGTTTCCAATCCCCAGCAATGGTGGGGGGGAACAGTCACTTCTTCTCATCTTTACCGTCATTGTTATTTTCTGTCCCCCCCCCCCACTCCCCAATAAGCCACTCCAATCGACATGATGTGGTGGTGGTGGTACCTCATTGTGGGTTGGGTTTACATGTTCCTAAATATGACCATCTTTTCATGAGTTTATTGCTCATCTCTGTACCATTTTTGGAGAAATGTGTTTTGGAATGGAGTCCTTGGCTTATGTTCTCACTGGGTTATCTTTTTATTGCCAAGTTGGATTAAGGTGTACTTGTCATCCACAATGGCTGGAGATTGTATACTCCTAATGCCAGACCCTTATCAATCATATATGGTTTGCACATATTTTTTTCATTCAATAGATTATTTTCCCATTTTCTTAATAAAGTCCTTTGTGTACAAAATGTCCACCAGTGTATCTATTTTCAGTTTCATTGCTTGTGCTTTGTGTGTCTTATCTAAGTATCTATTGCCAAGTCCAAGGTCATAAAGATGACTTTTTTTGGAATAGGAAATTGAATCATCATTTATTGTCTCTTTGCTTAATGCAGCATAGCAAGTCTGTGAATCTCCTATCTTATATGCAACATCGTGTGCATTCTCTGTAACTTCTCCTTAAATTATAAAAGTGCCTTTGTGTCAAAAATAAGAAACAGGCACCAGTGGGATGGCACAGCAGGATAATCCACCTGTACTGCCAGCATCCCATATGGGTGCAGGTTTGAGTCCTGACTGTCCCACTTCCCATCCAGATCCCTGCTAATAATGGCCTGAGAAAGCAGCAAAGGATGGCCCCAGATCCTTGGGCCCCTTACCTGTGTGTAAGACCCGAAAGAAGCTCCTGACATTGGACTGGCCCGGTTCTGTTCACTGCAGCCTTTTGGCAAGTGATTCAGCAGATGGAAGAGCTCTCCCTCTCTTTCTATAACTCTGACTTTGAAGTGAAATAAATAAATCCTAAAGAGACAAGAAAGCATTTGGGTATCATATGAGCACCTGGCTGGCTGCTGGATGACATCTCCCACAGCTCATGTGAAGGTGTGCGTCCTGGCCCACCGCTTAGCAATGCCTTGCACACGCTGATTGGCTTTGGTGGTAGATGCAGCTTCCTTGCAGATCTCTTCTCTTCACAAAGACTGAATATTGACGAACTTCACTTGTCTGGGTTTCAAGAAATCCATTCAACGCTTGGTTATGTTTCCAAGTGCAGAACATGTATAACAACATTTTTCTAGGAACAGTGTCCGAAGGACACAGATGAATGAAGAAATACACACCAAGTGTAAATTTGTAAACTGCACCTGTTGTTCATAAGGGAAACAAGAGTGTGATACTTTAGGCGGTTACTGAAGAGCTGACGGTCGGATAAAATGAGGATAGCAGAAGTGTCAGGGGCTTGCCTCGTGGTGCAGTGGGCTAAGCTGTCACCTGTGACACTGGCGTCCCATATTGGAGGGCTTGTTCCAGTCCTGGCTGCTCCACTGCTGATCCAGCTTCCTGCCTTGGAAGTTAGCAGAAGATAGTATCTGAGCCCCTGCCTCCATGTGGAAGAGCAGGATGGAGTTCTGGGCTCCTAGTTTCAGCCCAGACCAGTTGCACCTATTGGATTGTTTGGGAAGTGAATCAGTGGGTGGAGCATCTCTCTCTCTCTCTCTCTCTCTCTCTCTCTCTCTCTCTCTCTCTCCCTTTCTCTCTCTGTTTCTCACATACTAGTCTTTCAAATCAATAAATAAGCAAATTAATAATCAAGCAAATAAATAAATCTTCAAAACAGGAAGCATGACGAGTCATGGATGAAAAGGTAGAAACAGATCTCCCCATTTTTGTAAAGAGCATCACAAAGAGCATCAGGGAAAACATTGGTGGCCAGGCACCCAGAGAGCAGACATGCCCATGTTACGAAGGTAACAAAGTCTTGGTTTCAATCGGCAACTTCTGAAGGCATTGGCTATCCTGCAGATGTTTCTCATAGTAAGACCCACTTTCCCACTGCAACCCAAGCACCTTTGTTCAGCTGCTCCAAGACCCGTCAAGCAGGCTTTGTTTGCTCTGAGTAACTGTCAGGCATTTGCAAAACCCACCATTGCGTGTCTGCAGCCCCCTGCCTCTTGGAAAATGGAAAAGCTTAAATTACAATTAACTGGGAATTTATTTAGCCCTGCTGTGTTATGTGTGCACCCAATTTGCCATGTGGAGGAACTTCAGTGCCTTTGGAACCTTGTAGCCTCTGTTGATGAGGGAAGGTGGAGCTGAGCAGGTTGGCAGCAATGTAGCAAAGCTGCCCGCTTCCCTGTGGAATCCCCCACCGGACACAGCCAGGCCCAGTTCACGAGAGGTGCTTTAGGGGATGCTCTGTGAACCTAAATCCACCTAAGTGGCTGGCTTGCCTGTGTACTCCCTGGGATCATCCGATCAGTACCTTCCCCATTCCAAGAGTAGTAGAGGTAGAAAGGGCTGCAGCTGATGAGATGCAAAAATGAGCTGTGTCTGTCTCATGGGGATTGGAGCCCTGGAGAGGGAAGTATGCTCTGTCCATCTTGGCTGACTTTGTAGATAGGAGCTGACTCTGCCTGTTGAGCATAGCGTCTGCTGTTGCTGAGAAATGAGGAGCAGCATGCTTCTAGATGGAGCAAGTCCCGAGTGGGAAACAGCAGAGCATGAAGTGGTCAGCCCACGGCTCCGTGAGTCTTCCCCAAGGTGAAATCCGGGAGTGACTTGCTGCTTCCCTGCAGTGAAGTTAAGCGTTGGACAGAGTTGGGTTCCCTTCTGCCCTGGGCCACCTATCCCAGCCGGCTGATCTAAGTTGCTTTTACTTCTTTGTGTGTGAAATAATGATGACATCTTCCCTGGCTCCTGCATTACTTATGGGTAAGGCAGAAAGCCCATGAAACCCATGTAGCAGAGTAGCCTGGCACTGTTAGTGCTCCATAAATGCTACCTATGTCCAGGAGTATTCATGCTCACACAGTAGCTGGCTCCTTCTGACCCCTTCCCATCTGTTTATACCTCATGATCTTAATTCTCTTCTCCAGTGTTTCCTGGTGCCCAAGTCATGCTATTTTTGTTTCAAGTAAGACTAGTGACTGCCACCCCAGGACCTTTGCACATGACACTGCCTCTGTGTGACATTTGCTATCCTTGCCTAATTAATTCACATCCATCCACTGGCTCTCATATCAATGGTTGCAGGTTTTTTTTTCCCCCCGGGCAAACCCTCTTTAAACACACACAGTATGGGCTCATCATCTGGCCCCACTCCAAGTTTGTTGAAATGTGGGTAAGTATTGGTGGGGTGTCTGGGCTATGGCTTGCTTGCCCCCACTAGACAATAAGCTCTAGGAGGACCTCCCATGCTCCTATACCGGATGAACACATGGTAGCTACTGGCTGAAGCATTTCTGCTGGAAGCAAGAAGACCAATCTGGATTCCTTCAAGCTAAGGTTGGCTCATGAAATCCCAACGGCTGACAGACAGTGTTTGTGGCACAGCGAGTCAAGCCACTGCTTGCCATGTCAGCATAGCATTGGAGGGCTGGTTTGAGTCCCAGCTGCTCCCCTTCTGGTCCAGCTCCTTGATAATGCTCCTGGGATAGCAGCAGGAGATGATCCAAGTAGGAGGCTCTCTGCTCCAGAGGGAGTTCCTCCCTCCTGCCTTCTGCCTGGTTCAGCCCCTGGCTGCTGTGGCCCTTTGGGGAGTGACCTAGCAGATGGAAGATCTTTCTTTGTCTCTCCCTCCTCCCTGTCACTTTGCCTTTCAAATAAACAAATCAATCCTAGACAAAAACAAGGCCAAACAAGACCGAGAATGTTTGCAATGTTTGCAGGATGAAACATCCCAGCTAATTTAGCCCCGGTATATTTTTGAGACTCCAGTGAGGTCCAGGGAGTATAATTTGACTTTTGAGGATTTGTGCCAGGCTCAGTAAATTGGTGAGCAAGTTGAAATTTGCAATGGTCCCCTTGAAAGAAGGGTCATTAAATCTCCATTTTTCTTTTTTAAAAGGATGCTGAGTGCGAGGAGGTCAGCTTTCTGCCACTGAAAGGGAAAAAACCACATTAGAACCCCTGTAGGCTCTGTGCTTTCAGGATTAGCTGCAACTGGAAGCTAGAGAAAAATGGATCATTTAAGCAGAAAAGCCCGTTTGAATGAAACCCAAAGAGTCACAGTTTGTTCTGTAACTGCTTAAGGGAATTCGCATTTAATCAAAACTGAAAACTACAGCGTTTGCTGAGAGAATTCTTGCATCTTATCTTGGCTTTAGTGATTTCTTTTTAATTAGTTGATGCACCACAGAAATCCTAAAATACTTAGAACAACTGGGAAACAGAAATAAAAGCGAGAGCTGTAATTGCTGGTGGCAGAACTGCATTCGCCTCCTTGGTTTTGGGCCCCTTTGCTAACACGTAACCTGTAACCTACTTCTTTCTGAAGGCTACAAAGGGATAATTATTTGGTTAATTTTCATACTTCCATTTATAATCTTAATTAGTTCTCCGACTCGTATTCCCTAAGCAGTGCATACTTCTGCGGCATCGTATTTGTGATTTGTGCTACTGGAAAGCGCCTGTTTTCATTTAGAAGATGAAAAGCTTTTTTTGTGCTCCACATCCCTATAGTTTTCTGTGTTGTTGTGCGTTCTTGCCAAGAGTCCGTATTTTCAGTAATTGAGAACTCAAAGGGAACTGAATGAAATGCTTATCACTTTGAAATCATTTCTTCTATTGTAATCATGATTAGATTACACATATTAGCATAGTGTCAACATGCTTGCAGACGCTCCCTGGGTCCTTGGAGGCTCCGTGGTGAGAAGCAAAGGGTTTGGCATCAGGTAGATGCAAATTCAAATCACATCTCTCCACTCACAGGGCACAGTTCTTCACCGGGGTCTCCACTGTTGATCAGACCACCTGCCCTGCAGAATCGCTCCATAGAGTTAGTGAGATGAGGAGTTCAAGTGTTTTCCATGTATGTGCCTGATGCTCTCGGCTTCAGCGCTGTCTGATTGAAGTGCCGTAGATGGAGCACAACATTCCCTCACAATTCATTTTAAAAAGTAAAAGGCAAAACAGTATTACTCATAAGATTGCAGCCAACACATGCAAAATGTTATGTCAGCATGCACTAAAAATATCAAAATAAGTTCTCTTTCAACACTAGATCTTTAAAATCTACTTCATGGAATATTTTAATTCACACCAAGTGTAAATTAAAAAAGCAAAACTCTTTAGCTGAGAGGCAGAGAGATGGACAGCTCCCATTGGATGGTATACTTCTCCAATGCATGCAATTTGGCTTGGGCTGAGCTAGGAGCCGGGAACTCAAACCAAGCACGGACCCAACCACGCAAGCCACCACTGCTGCCTCCCATGCACGATGTTGGAAAGCTGCAGCTGGGACTCGAACCAAGTCCTCCAGTATGTAACACAAATACTGTAACTGCTAGGCTAAATTTCCACTCCCTAGACTAACCATATTTTAAGTGTAATGGCCAGACATGGCTGCTGTATTAAACAGTACAGTTCTAAACAACCAATGAGTTCTCCTTTCTTTCCTTCCTTTTGTATGCCAGAATTAAACTCGAGTTATCCAGCCAGTGGAAAGGCCCCCATGGAGAATATGCACTCATCCTTCCTAAATGTATTTGGCTATGTGTGTAAAAAAAAAAACCCATTTAGCGCAATGATTTCAAGAGTATAGGTAGGAATGGTTCGTTGAATTTTAATTGCCTTAAACAATGTGATTCTAATAGGAAATATGTACGTTTTTGATATTAAAAGTGGGCATTAAAATTAAATAGTCAATGCAACTGAAATCAAAAGCTTGAAAAACACGCTTCTAGAGTCACCAGCTTTAGTTGGCCCTTATGTAAATGATGTACAACTTATTTACATGTAATTCACTGTTAGCATGCACACAGACACACACACACACACACACACACACACACACTGCAAGAGAACCTGTAGTTTCCATCAGATTCTTAAGCGGGCCCACAAAATCAGGTATAGGCAACAAAGGTGGTTGAAAGTTATGTTGTAGTGTGTGTTCTGTTTGCACTGAAGGTGAGATTTCCCATTCAGGGGAAAGAAAGTTGCAAATCATCTCATCATTATTCCCCAGGTAAATCCCTTAACTTGATCACAGCTCAGAAATGTTTCTACAGGGAATTGCAACACTGGCATCCCATAAGTGCACTGGTTCATGTCCTGGCTGCTCCACTTCCGATCCAGCTCCCTGCTAACTACCTGGGAAAAGTAGCAGAAGATGGTTCAAGTGCTGGGGCCCCTGCTACCCACATGGGAGCCCAGATGGAGCTCCTGGCTCCTGGCTTCTGCCTAGCCCAGTACTCATCTAGGGAGTGAGCTAGCGGATGAAAGATCACTCTCCTTCTCTCTGCAACTCTTTCAAAAGAAACAAATCAATAGATTTTTAAAATGTGATGATTTCCAAGGTCACTTACTATGCCTTTTAGGAGCTGATCTGCTAAATCAGATTGCTGAAATCTTAGATTACTTTGCAAGTTATGACAAAGCATATCCAGATGATAAAACGATTTAAAAACACAACTTGGAATTCAAGGCTCTAGAGTTGGTGTTGAATGTTATTACCTCCATCTACCTTTTAGTTAGTGTGCAGGTTGACCCCTAAATCCAGAGGTCCCCGAGGAGCACACGGATCCTTCCACTTGATCTTGCCACTGCATCACTGTTTGGAACGGGGAAATCTTTGTTCTTGAGGTCACGTGTGCCCTTCTAACCTTTATGAAGAACACACAAGGGGAGGAAATCTGCTTCCCCAAATAAACTTGACTATTTCCATAGGCCTCATGGCAAGTTAGACCTCATCTGGCTGGTGTTTTCTTTCTGTGAAACACCAACCAGGAAAGCACGGAGAGGATCGAGGAGTGCTGGGTATGGTGGGTTGGCAGGACAATGCTCCTCCTGCGAGCTGAGGACCCATTTCTATCCGAAGATGAACCCCAGAGAGCGCAGAAAACTATGGCTCTCAAATAGACCACTGTGCAAAAATTTCACCTTGGAGGGTTGATTAGAATAATGCAGTAGACATAATTATCTTAGCAATGTGCAGTTCTGGGGGGAATAATGAACAGACATCTTAATAGCGAGGAGTAAGTGTTTCAGTGTTTTATTTTCATTAAGTTGCTTTATTATATGTGTGAGTACTAATTAGTCTCAAGATGCTGGCCCCAAAAGGAGAGGGTTTTGGTTCAAACTGGGTCTATTTTTGAGCTGCCTAAACCACTAGGTCACTGCAATCAGAACATCACTCAGATTACGGAGTAAGTCCACCAGGTGCCAGGCATCACGACAAATGCAAATGATGCCTCTCCGAATCTCCTCTTTTTAAAAACAAAACAAAAACATTTTTTCCAGTAGGTGTTATAACTGAAGTGGGTGAACACCTTATAATCAGGGAACATCACTGCTTAGAAATGCTGGCAGGTGTCTGAAAGATATCACCCCTGAATCCCTGGAAGCAATACCTAATCGGCAGGTGCATCTGACACAAGCTCCCAATCCGGAATAGTGACAGGCATAAACCAAGATTCTGCAGTCAACAGGACCCTGATGGATCAACTTGTTACAGCTCTAGCCTCTAGGCTCTTGGGCCAGGTTGGAGCTTTGCGTAAGACAGGCAGTTGGAGCGCAGGATCATATGGTGTCACTGATTGCTTATTCTTCCCTGCTAGACCGTGGCTTTTTGTCTCTGGGTTCTGGGCTGAGCGAAGGAACCAGCTTGTCTGAAAGATTTCACTCCTTCCAAAGCAGTGGGTAATGTGACCAAGGAGCAGACAGACACCATCTTACAAGCAAGAACGCAAACTGAGAAATCACAGGAAAGACATTTCAAATAGAAAATAATTTATTTTAACTTCATTTACTTAATGTTTGCGACTAAGTATGATTTCATGAACTTGTAGAAGTCTGTGCCTTCAAATCTACAAAGCCAAGGTTTACTACGATGATGAGCACTTGAAATTCCACAGTTTCCTTTGCATGCAAATTCTTCCAACGGGCTGCACTGTTTGCAAACATGCCGTAAGCTTTCATAAAGCCGCAAGATATCCTGCGTTCTTTCCAAACCTCGAGACTCTTCCGAGAAACCTCATCTCCCAACCTTTCACAGCGGCAGGCTGGTGTTCCCAGTGAGGGAGTCAAACCTGCCGCACAGGGTTCCGTGGCTTGGAGTTGAAACCTCGACCCACATAATATATTAATGGTCACTCGTATGAAACACGTTCAGCGAAGCAACGTTATAAAATAGAAGGGAGCCATTAAAAATACAGGCTGGCAATCGCATTTGTGTTTTAGGCAGGAAAAAAACAGCACGTTTAACTTTTTTTTATATGAATATAGTTTAAAGAAATTATTCTGTGAAAGCTTCATAAAAGATCTTTCTGAAATTTAAAACACTTTTATGTAAAAGGTACCAGGTAAAAAAGTACAACCGCTATTCGCAAAAAAAGCTGTTAACATTGACCTCCAAGGTAGGGAAGGGTGTGCTTTGTCCCTCCGCTTAAAATAGAGCTATGGCACCCAGCGCTGAGGGCGGTGCCCTATCTGGACTATAGACACGGTGGCCGCGCTCGTCGTATGTACAAGGAGCCTGCCGCATTGAACGAGGCAGGTGTGTGTCTCTCTTGCCCCCACCCGGAGTGGTCTCTTGGTATGTACACAGCTCCCAGGAACGCACGGCCAGTTATACCGTCGTTACCGACAGGAAGGCGTTGTACACCCTCGTGCCGTCCGGAGACTTGGTGCCGTGCGTGAGCAGTTCCTGGATGGTCATCCAGTTGTCGAAGATCTTCTTGTTCCTCTTCTTCATCATCTTCTTGTGGCTCAGTTCCAGGATGCTCAGTTCCCGGCGCTCGTCGGCCGCGTGCTGCTCGCGGAGGCAGTCCAGGCGGCTCTGCATCATGAGCTCACGCCGGCGCCGCTGCTCGCGGGCGCGCACCACGTGCTGCTTGCGCTCTTCCTTGCTCCAGTAGCGCCCGGTCTTGAGCTCGCTGGCGGCGTCGTCGTCCGTGGTGAGGCCGCTGCGTTCCTCGCGGATCTTGAGCGCGCGCTCGCGCAGCAGGCGGTCGCGGACCGGCCTCTTGGTGATGTAGCGCGTGCCGTCGCTGCGCACCTTCACTTTCCACTGCATCCTCGGCTCCGAGGCGCCGCTGGGACCCAGGTCCTTACACACGCTCAGCAGGCTCACCTGGCTCTGAGCATACTCCACGGCCGATTTCTGTTGGATCAACTGCATGTAACTCTGGTAGTGGCGTGCGTGCGCCGGGATGTGTGCGTGCTTGTAAGGCGAGTGTGGGCACGTGGCTGCGTGTGCCGCGCCCGGTGTAGGGCTGCCCGCGGGGCTGCGGCTGTTGTCGGCTGCCCTGCGCTCGTGACCCTCAGGGACCTGGCCGGGGCCGGACTCCGCGGCTGCCGAAGAGCCGTAGGTAGGGGAGCCAAGCTCGGGGTCTTCGGTGATGGCCAGTAGGCTGTTGGCAGCCGGCCCGGGGACTTCGGCGAGACCCTCGCCGCGCGGGCGGCCCAGACCCTCGGCCACCCTCCGCAGGGAGTTGTCGGGCGAGATCTCCAACGCGAGTGGTGTGCTGCGGCAGCTCTCGCCCGTGTTATAGGCGCTCGAGCTGTCCTTGTCGGACCTCTCCGGCAGCTCGGTGATGTCCGAGAGCTCGCGGCGGCGCGCATCAGCGCCAGGGTTGCAGGTGCGCAGGCCTCCGTGGGGCAGCGCCCAGGGCTCGCGGCCTGGCTCGCGCAGTGGCGGCGCCCGGTGCGCGCGGGCCAGGCTTAGGCACTCCAGCTCGATGCTGCGCAGCTCCTCGTTCAGCAGCGCCAGCTCTTGGTCCACGCTCTCGGGGTCGCTCTTGGCAGCGTCTAGGCCACTGCCAGAATAGTAGGGACTGCAGGGCCCGACGCTGCCCGCCCGGCACTTGAGCTCCAGGAGCTCGCGGAAGCGCTCGCACTCGTCCACCGGGATACCCAGGTAGTCTGCGTCCGTGCAGTCGGCTGACACGAAGGATTCGTTGCTGAAGGGCAGGTCGCCGCTGCCCAGGGTGTCCTGGCTGCAGCTGAGCTTCCTGTGGCCCGGCAGTGCCGCGGCGGATGCTGCCGGGGCATCGTCCCCGTTGTTCTCCTGCTCTGAGCTCTCGTCGTTGCGCGTGCTCTCGTCCGTGCGTCCCACCCCGCTGTCCTTCTCATGCTGGTTGGACAGGATGGTGGCAGTGTCCGTGGTTCCTCCGTCCTCCTCATGTTTCTTCTATACAAGGGAAGGCACGGAAGGGTCAGTGTGGGGCACAGCAACCTGCCCGACCTCCTGAAGGGACCCATGTTCCCGCATAGGGCAGCCCCCTAAGTTTCTAAGCCTGAGAGCAGGACTGGAATAAGCCCACCCTCCTTCTGTCTAATTGGACGTCTCTGACCCTTGGCGGTGTGGCTCCGTTTTCTCACTGTAAATGAGGGTACCAGTTGCCTTATGTCAGGGAATGTCTCTAACTACGGGGCGACTGGGTAGCAGGATGCTTGACTGGCCTCCGTTAGCTCCAAAAGGGGTTCCCCTGGGTGATGCCGAGCCTGACAATGGATGGAAGTACAGGAGGGTGAGCTCGCCAGCCCAGGTTCAACTGAGACTGCCCCTACTTTGGAAAACGCTCACATCCGCACATGGGCTTTTTAAACAGCTCTCAGAAGGTCAGCTTTAAAAGCCTGGTCACACAGAGGATCTGTTTGCATCTCCCTCGTGTTCAAGCAGCCAAGCACTTAATCTGTTTCCTTGCGGGTCTTCCGAGTCGGTGGGTTTCTGGGTCTCAGAATGGCGGCCAAAGGAAATGGAGCGGGGTGTGGGCTGGTGCGGGGCTGGCCCAGAGTTACCTGCTGGAGCATGCTGGCCGTGAACTGCATGGCCTGGTCGTGCTGCTCCTCCAGCATATCCATGTGCAGGTCATCCAGGAAGTCGTTGCGGTCGTCGTCCATCCAAGCCTCATCCAGCTGCAAGGGGAGGCGGTAGGCAACACATGTCTTGTAAGTTGCCGTTAGCTTTTCTAGTAGGTAGGTAATTAATTACAAGAAAAGAGGCTGCACCAGGGCAGGGAAAAATATTGTGGGGTTCTCTCTAGTACAGTGTGCCCTCTTTTCTGCTATAGGTTGGAAAGGCACCCGGTCCTAAGATCTCCATGAAGCTGCTATTGTAGTGCAGTGGGTTAAGCCACTGCTCACAAAACCCCATACTAGAGCACTGGTTTGAGTCCCAGCTGCTCTACTTCCAATCCAGCTCCTGGAAGGTGCTTGGGCCCTTCCACCCACGTGGGAGACCCAGAAGAAGCTCCTGGCTCTGGCCTGGCTCCTGCCATGGTTCCTGTGGCCATCTGGGGGAATGAACTAGCCGTTGGAAGATTTCTGTTTTCTTTCACTCTGTCTCTTCTCCCTCGCTCTGTCACTCTGCAATTCAGACAACTAAAACCAACCTTCCGAAAGAAACCGCCAACTCAATCTATGATGTTTGATTGAGCTTAAGCCATTTATATTCAGAGTTTAATATGCATGGATGGTACTTTGGTCCTGTCATTTTAGGAATGGGTTGTTCGTTGGTTTAGTCTTCTGTTGTCATTTTACTGGGATGTTCTTCCCATTTGCCTTTGGTTTTGTTTGGTGCTATTCCTCTTCTCTGTCAAGAGAACATCTTTAAGTATCATTTGTAGGGCAGGTTTGGAAGAGGCAAATTCTTTGAACTTTGCTTTACTGTAGAAGAATTTTATTTCATTTTCGAAGACATGACTGTGTATGAAGAAGTATGTTTTAGTAATGATATAGAGGAACTAGGTGGGGGGGAGGGACTGGGGAGGGGGCAAGGGAAATGCCAGGAGCCTATGGAACTGTATCATAAAATGATAATAATAATAATAATAATAATAATAAAAAAATGTAAAAATGAAAAAAAAAAGAAAGAAACCGCCAACCCTACCTACACCACATCTAGGGAGGTCTCTGGGGCCCAGTGTGTGTTTTGCTGGGGACACCCTTTCATCTGCATTGCCTGTCGGTGTGGCAGCCTCAGGTGGACGCAGCCAGGCCTCCTGCTTTGCTGGACCACACAAAGAGAAGCCAGAAAGAATTCCTTCTGACACAAACAGCTTGGGTGTGTGGTCTGGAGAAGAATATCTCTCTCACGAGGCCCCGACTGTCCTTGCCCCCAAAAACAACACACTCTTCAGGAGTGGTAGAAAAAGAGATGAATAAGACTCAAACATGGCCGCACCCATTCATTTCTGTATCGGCTCTGGCTCCTCTGTGCACAGGAAGAGTTGGAGCAAGCCAGACTGTTGTAACACCCAAATCAGATGCTTGTTATCTGGCCCTTTCAAAAACATCTGTTCACCCTGGACGAGGCAGATTATTGCTCAAGTTCCCTTGCAGCTCATGGCAACTGCCATCTCCAGTGAATCGGACACCCTTCATGCCACTGGTTACTTCCCACTTGGCTTTCAAATCTAAAGACAACCATGGCCTCAGACACTCCATGATGGTGGACTGGCAGGGCCACGTGGCCCAACTTCAATGTCAACCCCGTAGAAGGAGCTATCACGGCCCAGCGTCTGTGGAATCTGATTGTGGGGGCCTGACTCCCTTCAGTTTGTGTGCCCCTGGGTAACCCGGGAACCTGTGGGAAGGCAGGAGCCTTACCTAGGTGGGAAAGCCTGTGCGCTGTGCCTGACGCTGGGAGGTGGTCACTGAGTGGGAGTCATTACTGATCAATCAATATTTCTTTCATTTTGAAGGAGACATTTCGATTTCTGCCTGCTCTGTGGTTCTAAATGGGGCCCACCTTGATGTGGGCAGGAACATTTATTTGTCAGGCCCAGGAAAGCTAAATATCTTGACAGCCATGCCCCTGGCTGCTTGTTCCATCCCATTATGCTTCCTCCCCAAAGATCCCTGCATTAATGAACCTACTGGGCTTGCAGTGTTAAGTGCTAGGGTGGGAGTCTGCGCCTTCCCTAAATGGTTAAATCATGAAATGGATTTAGAGTCACTGCAAGTTTGATTACTTTTCTGGGGTGCAAAGCACCTTCAAGTTCAGAGTCGATACTCAGCCACTGTCCTGGACAGCCGGGGACTTGGGGTTTGGGTGTTAGCACTCAAGGCCTGGTCTCGTTTCCAGAAAGCCCACTCACCTGAAGTTCAGGCCTTGCAATCAGCAAGGAAAAGTTCTTGTTCTCCTCGCTGGTTAAAAGAGCCACGGCCTCTTCGCGGTTCTGCACTTCTATTCCATTAATCTGAAAGAAGAAAACAAAACAGAAGTGGAGCTGTGTAGGCAACTGCAGGGTGAGATCTTACAGAATCATTCCACCTGCTGTCAGTCCTGCACTTGTTGCCCCTCACAGCTGGACACAGGACCTCATGGAGCTGGAAAAGAAAGCTGGTTTGGCAAAAGCCTTGTTCACTGTATTGTGCTCTTCTGGTCTGGGAAAGCGCCTGCCTAAGTGCGGTTGGGGGCAACTACAAACAGAAAGGGACTGGGACCCCAGAACAGCACACTGGAAAAAAATCAGCATGTCACGCACATGGCAATATCTCGGCAGTGTTTTCAGGCAGAATGCTTGGGCAGGGGGACACATGGAATATACCACAGCATCATTCCAGGGAAGGGGGGAAGGGCAGCAACAGAACTGATGTGAACATTACTGAGGCTGCGAGTATAGAAGGGAAGAGAATTATACATAGGCTTTTGTGTTTGGAGTTTGCTATCTGGGCTTCTTTAGGCCAAGGCGGTCAATGTGAAGTGACACTCTGTCACAATCAACAGCCTTCTTGCAGGTTTTTTACTTGTTTAACCTCTCAACTTTGAACTCTGCTAGTTGTGTGTGTGTGTGTGTGTGTGTGCGTGCATGTGTGAGTCCCAGGGAAATGCTTCCTTCTGGGGACATAGCAATGATGATGTCAACGAGTTGGAGTCAAGCCCTCTTGTACTCTCTAACACCATGGAGCCAAGAGGTGGAAAAGGGGTTGACTTCATTTGAGATGGTAGCTTCCCATTCTTGGCGGGATGTACGGTTTCTGTGACACATGGAGAACTGGCCTGGAATCTGTGGGATTCTTGGTGGTACCCCGGCTCTCAGTGCTTGCATTCTCCCTAGGGTCAAAGCTCACGGAAAACCACAGCAAACAAAGTGTGTACAGGTGTCTGAGTCTTCATGGTGAAGGTCTGAGTGACTTTCCCTAAGAGACCCAGGCTCTGAAGGCTGGAGAAACACAGAATTGGAGTGGGAAAAAAAATTCCTCACAGTGAGGTATCCAGTGACAAAAACATGGGGGGTTAGAAATGAGAAAACACGAGTGTGAAGCCAAAGCTTTTAGTGACAGCCAACGCAGTCAAGACCTTCAATTTCCATGAGACCGAGGAAGGGGGCAGCTTTGGGATCGGAAGGAACGCTGATGTTCAAGGTCCTGCTGACGTGGTTTGAAGAGCGGTTCAATGAGTTTCCAGCGGTTGGTGTGCTGGAAGCTTGGCCCCTAGCACAGCAGTGCAGAGTGCTAGCAGCTTGGTAAAAGTGGGACTTAATGGAAGGAAATGAGGCCACAGGGGCTGCGACCTCAGGGGGCCTAACACTGGTCTTGTGGAGTTAGCTCTACCCTGCACACAGGGCTCCTGCTACACACCGCCATGTCTGTTTCCACAGAGTGCCACCTCATCCTGGTCTTTCATTCTCCAACATGATAAGCCTTAAAAAAAAAAAGGCCCTTTTCTGGGCCCAGCCTGGTAGCCTAACGGCTAAAGTTCTCACCTTGCACACGTGCCAGGATCCCATATGGGCACTGGTTCTAATCCCGGTGACCCTGCTTCCTATCCATCTCCCTGCATGTGACCTTGGAATGCAGTTGAGGACGGCCCAAAGCCTTGGGACCCTGCATCAGCATGGGAGACCTGGAAGAAGCTCCTGGCTCCTGGCTTCGGATTGGCTCAACTTCAGCCATTGCGGCCACTTTGGGAGTGAATCAATGGATGGAAGACCTTCCCTCTCTGTCTCTCCTCTCTATATATTTGACTTTCCAATAAAAATAATAAATTTTTTTTTTTTTAAAAAGCCCCTTTTCTTTCTAAAGTACCCAGCACTGGGTATGCTGTTACAGTAAGACAAAACAGACCAAGAGAACTGCCCTCAGAGGATGTTCCCTACTGCTGTGACAAGACGAGTCATGTAATTTAAAGGACTTCTCAGGCTCGCTAACTTCGTCCAACATGATCCTCCCCGTTTTAAGGATAAGAACTGCCTTGAAATGTCTAGTCTGTAATTAATCTTTTAGAACGTTAACGTGGGAACGATTTGGTTTACAAGAATGGATGTCTACTGAATTAGGGAAGGTAATGTGAACTGGCTCACATTCGGCAAGATACTCTTTAGGCACAGCATCTTCAGTTCGTCTCAGACCTTACTACTCCCTGTTGCACATCATCAGCCAGTCTCGCCCCCACTCATTCATTTATCTTGTCTGGCCTCATCTGAACTTGTGTTCCCTGTTCTTAGCCTCTGAGCCCTTGAGTTGCCATGAGTAGAGCAAGGCTGCCTGCTGGAAGTGGACCTACCTGGATAATGCGGTCTCCTTCTCGGATGCGCCCATCCTTGGCGGCAATGCTGTTGGGATCAATCTGAAACATACAGCACATCTCTCAGCACAGGCCTGGCCACATAGGAAAATGAGCACCAGCCCATTCCAGGGGCTGTGTCTGACCCACAGTCATGCTCATTGCCATGCTCCTATTTTCATAGAAATTTACGAGACCGAGTATGATGCGAGGACAGATATTCATGGGCTGATCAGCTTTCAAGCCTTCTCTGGGGCCTGCGTGTGGATTCACGCATGGCAGCCTCGTTACAACACCATGTGTCCAGACCCTGCCCAGCTCAGGGGGTCGAAGAGGCAGATAGCCAACTTGCCATGCAACACAGTAATGCAAATGGAATTAGTGATGTAGAACAGGTTCAAGGAGGATCATTTGTGATGTTGACTAGCAAATGCCTATATTAAATTTTGGAAAATAACAAACATTGAAATGTCATTAAGGCAAGTGCTTGAGGCTATGAAAGGTTTTCCCCACCCCCTCCCAAATCTATTCACGCTACATCAACTTGAACTTGACACTAATGTCCAGCCAATAGCATAAGTAGGTCTAGGTGGCACATCTCTGCATTCATCTCTTTGAAATGGATTTTACTTCCTGAAAATTATTGGGTTTCTCTGCTCATCAGCACGGGTGTGCACAGTGAAGCACCCATGCTTTGTACTGTGTTTTCTGGGGAGATCAAAACAGCCTCCATCTACGTACTTCGGGGAAGTTTCATATGAGTGGCATTTCACATCTATGAAATGCACTCTATGCACTCCACCGAAACAGAAAAAAAAAAAAATGAGAGAGAGCCTTTACAAAGCATAAGTGATTCCATTTACCATTCCACTCAATGAACATGAGTTGGGAAATGGGAATCTGTCGTTCCCCCGGGGTTGAACACACAAAACCATGTAAACGGCTCCATTTTATGGCCGATTCGCACGCTTCTCGAGGGTAATTCTGCCTGATGTGATGACATTGGAACTTAACCCCACGTGAAGACAGAACTCCGCGGAGTGTGATAAAGGGACGAAGTAATTCATCCGTGTCTTTCCAAAGACTTCTTGATGAGCTGAAGCTAAGGTTGGTTAACACATAAAAGGAGCAAAAACATCCTTTGGGTCTTGACAGGAAAATCGGCCCACATACCTCACTTATATAAATCCCAATGTCGTCTTCGTCATCCGTCCGGTAGCACACGGTGAGGCCGAGCTTATCCTGGCTGTTCATGCGGTAGAGGTCTACTTCCTAGACAAAGAAGGGTGATGCCGGTGAGACGCCAGCAGGCAGCCAGGGCTGCCTGGGAGGATGTCAAATGCTCTCAAAATATTTTGTTTAAATGATGAACTGGATTTCCCTGCTTTCTACTGTGGAGAGCCTGTTAACTTCCTAAACAAAGAGTGATTATGGACCCGGGATCAATGCCCAGGGCATTTCTGACCTTTCAGTCAATATAAAGTCATCTTGAAAATAGTTATTTTATTGATCCTCTGAAAGAAAAATTACCCATATTTCACTCAATGTCAAGACTTCTTGAGAAGGGTTTTTAAAAAGTATTCTTTCAGTGTTGACCACATACAAGAATATTCCCACACCCCAGCCCGCCCAGCTGGTCCAGTACAAGTGTCTCCCAACATGGTTGGTTAGATTGCTTCGTGTTGTGTTCACGGTCATGGAACTTGCAAATGGATTACACATAGGTTGATTCAAGAAAAGAGGGTAACACCATGGTGTGTAATTAATCCTTTCCACAACAGCTGTGATATTTATAGTGGAGAAATTAGTTTTAGCAGCTATTATTGCAAATTAAGTAAGATAAAAGCAAAGGAGGAGCAGGCATGGGATGCCTGAGTACTGAGACTGCTACTGTATTTGCCAGTTAGCCTGTGCTGGAGAATGAAGTCTAAACTTCAAGACTTGTGGGAGGCTCGGGAGGGCGGCTCTGGGCTCTCTGAAGTGTGCCCAGGCCGAGTTCCTCCCTACCTACTCTGCCCTTGACTCTGGTAAGTTTTTGCTTCTATAAGTTAGGGGATACCTGAACAGCCCCCTGCTGAGTTTCCCCACAGGATCCTGTTTAGTTTTCTTCAGTATTTTGCACATAAACCAGGAAAGGTAGAGGGCCCTGAGATGGGGGGGGGGTTCTGTGGGGACCATTTCTAAATGGTCCCTCTTGACGATCTTGGAGTGGGGAAGGTTGCAGCTGTCATGTAGACAAGCTCAGAGCAGTTGTGTGGCAGGGTGCCCAACACAGTGGGAGAAGAGCCTTATGTGCAAAAGCCCTGGATGCATGTGGCTAATGCCCTGATTGCAAGGCAGAGAAAGGCTCAGAGTATCCAGGCAACAGGGTCTGACCAGGAGGGGCCCCAGCGGGCAGCACGAGGATCTCAGGTCATATTTCCACACCATGGGAACCCAGCAGCAGGTTCAAGTGAGGACCACCCCATAATCTCTCAGGCCGACTCCTAGTGCATCATGCGGGGTGCAGAGTTGGGGCTACAAATCCAGGCAATTTTAGGTGCAGATCCCAACCCAGGCTATTCTTGGCATCTTGGCTATTGGGCTGGTGATTCTGTCTGGGGCTGTACATTTCATTCTTGTCTCGGGTGGGATGAGGAGACTAAGTATGCAGAGTACTGAATGCAAAGTCCTTGGTTACTGGAAGTAGGGTGATTAACCGCAAGTGTGGTTACCCACAGGTCTGCATTCACGACACTGAGGCACAGTGGACAAATTCCAACCCCTGTATAAGACATCTTTATTACATTTCTGGAAAACTGGCATGGTGGTTAATCCAATGACTTCCTAATCATGGGTTAGGAATAGGGTAAATCCTTATTCAAATCTGTGATAATTTAGCTGTGTTAGATGGGCATTGCTTCCCTCATTTCTGAGAAACATACTACGCAAAGGATTAAGGGAAGGGATTGTATTTAGCCACCATGTCAAATACTTTGGATAACCAATCTCCAGAGCACAAACATTCTAGTCATATGTCATGTGCAGTATCATCCTTCCGTTACATTCCACTGGAGAATGGGAAAGAGGAGTGCCTTCTTTGGTTTTGGCATTTCCTACTGGTTACGCTGAATCAGACACATTTCCTGACCATGTGTTGAGGTCGCAGTGCACAGCTGTGGCACAGATGCTGCCACAGTACCCCCAGCTATCACTGGGGGAGCCCTGGGATGCTGCAGCAGGTGTACGGGCAGCCAAAGCAAAGGGAGAACACTGGCAAGACTGCAGGAAGATACATGAGTAAGACAGCAGGATCAAACCTAATAATGCAAGTGCTAGCCTTCTCTGAATGACTGGTCACCAAAGCAGTCAACAGCCCCACTGAGCTCCGAGGGGGTAGGCACAGAAAGTGAAGGAAGCATTTAGAAACCTAGTGGCTGTGCAGCTGCCCAGTGTCACCAGGGACATGCTCAGCTGACTTGATCAATGAACAAACTACTGCTGCAGAGCCACATACATAGTCACTTCTGCATTCATACATGGTTGAACCACGCATGGGTCAGTGGCAAACTGAAGAGTAAACAAGCCAGCCAATCTGGTCCTCATGCTCTTTCAGCATAGCTCGACAAATATGACTGTAATACACAACTGGAGGTCCCGGCGTGGTAGTCTAGTGCCTAAAGTCCTCGCCTAGCATGTGCTGGGATCCCATATGGGCGCTGGTTCTAATCCCGGTGGCCCTGCTTCCCATCCAGCTCCCTGTTTGTAGCCTGGGAAAGCAGTTGAGGACGGCCCTAAGCCTTGGGATTCTGCACCCACGTGGGACAGCCAGAAGAGGCTCCTGGCTTCAGATCAGCACAGCTCCAGCCATTGCAGCTGCTTAGAGAGTGAATCAAAGGATGGAAAGTTTTCTTTTCTGTCTCTCCTCTCTGAATGTCTGACTTTCCATTAAAAATAAAATAAATCTTAAACAGAAGAACACAACTGGAATACAAGAGCCCTGACAGCCTCGGAAGAGGACATGTTTATAAATCCTGTCTTGGCAAACAATGGCACAAAGTTTCAGGGATTTCAAAAGATCAACACAAGATGTGTTTTATGGAGCAAACAAGAATGGGTTTCAATTTTTTTTTTTTGCACCAAGAAAAACTTATGCTTAAATTGCATTTGTGTGTTTATCTGGCTTAGTAATAAAAACTTAGATGGCCTGATCTAAAAAGTCTTTAGTATGTGACTTTGATAAAAATCTAACCTGAAAAGCATTTGATTTCATTTTTGAAAAGATTTATTTATTTAAAAGGCAGAGTTACAGAGAAAGGGAGTGGAGAGAGGTAGACAGAAAGAGAGAGACATGTGAATTTTGATGGACAAATATCAGAAGAACCATTGAACCATGAAGTTGATAGCAGTTCATTTTGCTGCTGGTAGGATAATTTTTTTTCTGTATTTTTTTTTTTCCTTTTGAAGCTGTCTATTTCTTCCTACAAACCCATATTACTTTTATAAGAAACTTTTCTAAGAGCTTTATAGCAAAACTTCAGGCTGGAATAGAAGACAGTTCAAAAGAATTTGTTGTTCTGGAATATCTTCAGCTGAATCACCAATAACTGAATCAAGATCTATTTATGCCTCTTTATTTAAACACTTTTTATATGATGTCAGTAGCCTCACCTGTAGTTAGCAGTTGGTACAGGTTTGAACACCCCTCATCTGAAAATCTGCAATCCTGAATGCTCAAAACCTGAAGGTTTTTGGGTGATAAAATGATACCTCAACTGAAAAACTCCACAACTGACCTCATGTGACAGGCCAACAGGTACAAAGAAATATCACACGAAATTACCTTCAGAGTGGGTGTAGAAGCTGTGTCTGAAATAGAAATACATTTTGTCAATAGACTTGGGCTCCATCTCCAAGATATCTCATTCTAAATATGCAAAATATTCCCAAATTTGAACTCCTCCTGGTCCTGGGCATTTTGGATGTGGTGTACTTAAATCTGTTCCAGCTTCCTACCTGCTGCCTGAGTGGCATTTTTTTTTTTTTTTTGCAAAGCTGAGAGGAGGGTTCCCCCTAGGCAGCAGCAGTATCGATGGCCTGCTGCCCCGCACTGGCACAACAGGGCAGCAGGAACAGAAACACCGCCACTTGAGCCATCCCCCTGGCTTCTCTGTGTCTGCAGGAGTGGGAAGCCGGAATCAGTAAATCAGACGTGAGCGTCCTAACTGACCTCTGTCTTCCCTGCCAGGCTGGGATGCCCACCCTGGTCCATGTTTTAAAGCAGGGATGGGAGACCTTTTTTTCTTTTTAATCCTGCCAAGGGCCATTTAGGACATCATGTTTTTTTTCATTGAGAGCATTTTATTGGCCTTTTGGATGGAAACGGGAATTTATTTGCCAGGAAGGGTGATTCCGTCATACTTCTGCTGGAACCAGCACCTGGCCGCCTCTTGGCTGTTTCTGTGTTTGGCTTCAGTACAGCCTGTCCTGTGTTTCCTTGCCTGCGATGCTGAAGCTGGGCCTGTCCAGCACCACATGGAAGCGCAGGCCGTAGATGCCAATGGTCGGGTCGTATTTAATCCCCAGGTTGATGTGCTCCTGGATCCCAAAACCAAAGTTTCCAGTGTCTGAGGAGTTATTTTTCCCCAACTCGTACTCCCACACCTTCGGACCTTTCTCTAGGATCTCATCTGCCTTGGCCTCAAGGACCATCCAGTGGATGGCGGTCTTCTCATTCCTCCGGATGCCGAAGGACCTAACTGTGTACCTGGCTTTTTATTTATAACACCATTTGTAGGTCATATAAAATGATCCATTGGGGGGGGGGGGGGAAGAGAGCCTGCTACAAATTTATTGGATTTTGAATCACGCCTGTACTTGGCTATGGGCAGGGTTGGGCCAAAGGATTTGGCAGATGTCATGTGACCTGTGGGTTAGACCCTGCTCACCCCTGCGGGATCAGTGGCATTGGGTGCCGTGGCAGCACGTGTTAAGCAGGATTACAAAGCAAAGAGCACTCCGCAGTGACCAGGAGTGTACTTGATATTGGTGTTAGGATAACATGGGTCTTCGTAAGAACCCTAAACAAAAGTCAGAAAAGTTGCATTTGGAAGGCACAGCATACTGCCTAGCCTCGGTCATTCAATTTCCAAGGGCTGGTTCAATGTCACAGAGGAGGAGTCCGGAGGCTGTTGGCTAAGCTCAGAGGGAACCAGAAGAGGTTTTCAGAAGCGCGTGGAAAACAGCCCTGCAAGAGCTGCTGTCACCTTGAGCTCCACACAGATCCACGCTTTACCTCGGTTCCTTGTAAAGAAGATTCTAGCAAGGCAACAGTCCTTTATTAATCAATTGTGCCATAAAAGCGGAGTCTAGCTTGTATGCTGTACAGTGAACATGCTCAGCCAGACTGAGTGAATGAACTTGAGCTTCCCTGGCAGGATGAAGACGCGATACAAAGTAAGCTTGGCTTTGCCATTGATGGCTGCAACTGCCTTCAGCAAGTGGCTGAATCCTACTCTAAAGCTTTAAAATAAGACACAGCAGTTTCAGGATGAGCAGAAACGGAAATTCCTGCAACTTCCTGGGTGTTTTTAGTAAACCCTCAACCTTTTTGACTCTGAGCTAGCCTTACATAATAGAGCATATTCGCTAAAAGCGTGGAGCTTATCGATACATATCTGTCCGTGATGATGGAGATAAGATTTCAAAGCAGACCATTCATCAATTGGCTATGAATAATGTATTAGCATTATGTGGATTACAGCTGCCCCCACCCCTGGTATCCTGTTGCTTACTGGTCTAGATGTGCCGCTTGATAAAACCCAACAGCTAAGCCTGACATTTCAGATGAAATTGAAACGATATTCCAATTAAGAGTATTAAGGGGGCCATTCAACCTTGGTGAGTCCAGCTCTTTCTTTTGGTATCAGCGGCTTTCATCAAAGGGTCCCTAGGACTAATTTCCATGGTTTGTTTTCCTCCAGGACAACTGGTCCCTGAAGTACAAGTCTACACCTTAGCCACTGGGGGTAGCTCTGCAAAGCATCTCATCAGTTTCTGTATTTATGTAAAGTGTTTGTGGGTGTGTGTGTGTGTGTGTGTGCGCTGATATCCCAAAACTGAATTTTCTCTGAAGGCTGTTCAATTTGAGATAGAATAACAAACCATTCATTCAGTCATTCAGCTGATATTCATTGAGCGCCTACGACATACCAGACATTGTTTAATTAGGGTGACTCTAACAGAGATTGAGTTGGACAAGAGCCCTCCCTCTCCTGAAGCTTGTATTGTAGTGGGGGTGGCAGGCAATAAGTAGAAAACGGCACTGGTGATGTGGCAATGCCTGAGGGAGAGGCCGAGGAAGCTTCTCTGGAGAGGTGACAATTGTGCAACAGACTGAGCTGTGCAGAAGTCTGGGGGAAGCACAGATGTGAAGACCCTGGACTGCATGCAGGTGGCAAAGGCAAGGATGGGGAAGATCCTCACGCCACTGCAAGAGTGATGAGAAGGCTGCCTTGAGCAGAACAGGGAAGGGTGCCTTGCCCTGCGTCACAAAGCCTGAAGAAAAATGTCTAGGTTGACTGGGAGCACCTTCGCTACCTCCAGGACAATCCCGGTTGCCTTCTCATCTACTTGGGTTACTCTATGCCACCAGATTCTGGGAGGCTATTTTATTCCCTCCTTCCCCCACCCCTAGTCGAAACTGTAGCTTCCGTATTTTCTTTCTGGTCTCAGAATTACATCATCAGAACACAGGCCTGATGACAGCGGACTGTGCAGCCTGAGAGGCGGCTGCTCCTGACTCACCTGGGAAATTAAAACAACAGATTCAGGACAGAGCCTTCCTCAGACACCTACTTTCTTTCTTAATTGCCAGCAGGAAGATCTAGAGCAGGTGTTCGGTACCTGAGAATTTACGGGTAATTATGTGACTGCTTAACCCTGGGGTATCCCTGGGGATAATCCTTTTAACATGAAGCAGTTTCACAGTAACAGGGATGTGACACATAGCTGAACATGATCATTTGGTGTACTTTCAAAGGGGACCATCTGTTTCTCCCTGAGCATTTGTTTCAATGGTATCCCGACACATTTCCCTCTAGGTTCCTCATCTACAGTGTCCGCTACACAAATGGTTCTTTGAAAGATGTTGACTTTGCTCTAATTCTATTTTGGTGTGTTCAGATTGGTCCCCGATTCAAACCAGCTGATCCTCCCAAAGACGAACCCCACAATGAGGACAGATTCGAGACGACACCGTCAACTACTCTATGACATCTCCTGGGAGACAGGTGGCAGGTACGTGCCAGCATCGCTGAAATCCAGGTCTGCTTGTTAAACTCAGGTCAGTGCCTGCTTAAAGTGACCAGGTAACCCTCTGACCCCAAGGCAGAACAGTGAAATGGGGTGGCACGGGGTGCAGCCACTGCTCTGTCCTGCAGGTCAACGGCCAAGGATTCCCTAGAAGCCTCCGCTTCACTGAGTCTATTTTGAGAGCTGGCTGCATCAGACAGAAGACAGCTCCATGTAGCTCCTGGTTTTCAGAGGTCCAAGAGTATATGGTTGTCTCTGGTGAGACAGAGAGAGAGCGAGAGAGACAGACAGACAGAGAGAGACAGACAGAGAGAAAGAGATCTCATGGCAAGACAGGAGTGAGAGCCAAATAAATGGGGTGACCTTGCTTTGCTGGTGTCTGTTCTCCCAAGAATGAACTACTTCTGTGACATCAGTGTTAATCCCTTCTGAGCAGTGCTCAATATCTACCACTGGGCCCCACCTCTTAACGATGCCACTATCTCAGCATGATGCCAGGGAGCAAGGTCCCAGTGTATGAAGCTCTGAAGGACACATTCAATCCACATCTAACCCACATCTAAGCACCAAGGCTTCCCCTCATTTAGTCCTCCTCAGTAGCCACCAAGACAGAATTTGGGACGGTCGCTCATTCAACCCCAGCTGGTGTTGAGTAAATGGGAAGGATTTGATGCCATTCCAGCTGCCCGGGTTAAACATGTGGATTTACCATGCTTGGTGGCCACGGGAGATGGCGATCCATCCACATCCTGTGTTTCTGAGAAATTACAAACTGATGTCCAATGTTGCTAAGGGTTTGGAGCTCGTGATGAACAGACAGGGTGGTGGCTTCCTGCCTTCGTGTTTCTAGTGCCAGACAGGATGTGTCACGCAGGAGGCTCAGGCTTGGCTGATGAGCAGAGTAGAAAAAAAACAAAGCCTCGGGGCAGCGAGTGGCACAACTGGTACGCGGACATCTGCATGCCACATCCAAGGGCTGGGTGTGAGTCCTAGTTTCTCTGCACTTCTGATTCAGCTTCCTGCCAATGTGCCTGGGAGGGAAAACATGCTGCCTCAAGTACTTGGCTTCCTGACATCCATGTGGGAGTCCTGGATGGAGTTCCTGCCTCTCCCTTTCTCTCTGTGTCAACCTGCCTTTCAAGTGAACAAATGAATCTCTTAAAAAAAAAAAAAAAGAAAGAAAAAGAAAAAACATTAAGGCTTGGTGCAGTAGCCTAGCAGCTGAAGTCTTTGCCTTGCACAAGCTGGGATCCCATATGGGCACTGGTTCTAATCCAGGAGGCCCCGCTTCCCATGCCACTCCCTGCTTGTGGCTTGGGAAAGCAGTCGAGGATGGCCCAAAGTCTTGGGACCCTGCACCCATGTGGAAAACCTGGAAGAGCACCTGGCTCCTAGCTTCAGGTCGGCTCAGCTGTGGCTGTTGTGGCTGCTTGGGAAGTGAATTAATGGACGGAAGATCTTCCTCTCTATCTCTCCTCCTTTCTACGTATCTGACTTTCCAATAAAAAATATTAAAAAATTAAAAATAGAGAAAAAGAGAAAACCAAGCATAAATGGGAAGTCTAGGGATCCAAGTTCTAACTTAGAAATGCTCCATTGGGGTTCCTTTGTCTCTGCTTTTTTCGTGACATTGCCTAAATCTCCCAGGGGCATGTTCATTCCTAGCCTGTGGTAACTCTGCATGAACCATGTGGATGATATTTGTGACCTGGGATACATGGTCCACTGCAGTGAAAGAAAGGCACAACCATGGCCTCCCTGAGTGAGAACAGAGGAAGTAGTAGCGTAGGGGTCCAGGCCTGAGGGACAGAACATCACCAGCCTCCATGTGCATCCCGACACCTGGGGCCTCCACTGGCACCCATACTCTGGCTCCGTGTGTCTGGGGACCAAGATGTCTCCCAGGTGTGATTAAGCTGCTGCCTGGTCCTTCCTGCTCTTCAGATAGCCAATATATGGGGGGTTTGCTGCCACCCAAGGCAAGAAGCCCCCAGGTATGTTCATACTGAGAAAGTCACTTCCAAGCTCATCTTTAATGTGAACCTATCTCCTGGGAAGAACAGGAAAGCAGCAGGGAGTAGTGGTCCACGCTCCCCAGTGTTGACTCCCGGGACTCAGTAACAATGTCTTGGGTCCACTGTTTTAAGTCTTATGAGATTTTCTATTTATGGTAATTGGTGTTGAATTTCTTTTAGAGATGGTTATACCGGGTTTCTTTCAAAATAGAATTGCCCTAGCTTAAATACACTGAGTTAAAAGGAACAAAATGGAAATTTCTGGTGAAATTCGAATATGAGGCAGAATGGCTCAACGTGGGCAGACCCGCATCTACGGGCTCAGGGACTTGCCTGAACCCCTGCAGAAGCATTCATAGGCAAGAGGAAAACATGGCTTCCATCCGCTTCTTGAAGATCTTAGAAACTAGATGAAAGAACTCGACAGTCTGACTAAATAACAATAACTGCCAAGTCTATACACCACTTCCTAAATCTTGCAACTGAGAAATGTGACAGCTTTTCAAAGAGCCGTACTCCATCATAATTATAATGATCATCACTGAGCGGGATTGTCCCATAAAGATGATTAATTAGTCCTTTCTGCAGAGTGGGGATTCTCTCACCACAAGCAGAGGAAAGGTGAGCAGGTGCCAGTCCAAAGAGGTCTGGGAGAATCTGCCTCCTGTGGTTGGTCTCTTTGCTCAGGGCATTTGGCATGCTAATGAAACAGTCAAGATTCTGCAGAGTTCTCTAGGACATCCTGTTTGGGGTTTCCCAATTGCACTGATCATGGTATCCATTAGGGAGGAAGAAGTGGTGACTACAGGAAGCACACGTCTCCACAAGGAGTCATCAGCTGCCTCACTAGCTAAGCCTTGAACCTGGGGATACTAGGACATGACAAGTACAGGGCAGAACCCTTACAGGAAGAAAATACATCACCCGGAGCGGTGATTGATGGCAGATGCATTGGCCACTGGCTGACAGCAGAAGCCATCCAGGGTTTGTACAGTTAGAGCAATGGCCAGTGCTATTCAGAGCTGATGCGTTTAAAAGACAATTTCAGAATCAAAAAAAAGAAAAGAATGTGAACATCATGGAGTCGATCATGTCTCTAGGGACTAGAGGCTTTGCTTTGCCTGTCTAGCAGTAGGCGAGCAGCAGTTAAAAGCGGCCCTGGGCACTCCTTTATCCATCCTCAGTTTCTGTTTCAGAATGAGAGCTCTTGGTGACTTGAAAGCACTGCTCCGGGAGGCCAACAATCTTGTACCACTCAGCTGTTTCTCTCACTGCACAGGGCCCCACTGCCTCTGAACAACACATCAACTTCAGAAGTGTCAGTGGGACAGCCCAGACTACACAACAGTTGGCCACAAGATTGGATATAACGTTGATGCAGTTCCCTGGGCTGACCTCCTGTGGTGCCCAAAGACTTGCCTGCCAGCATCAGGTACCTTTTGAAAACATACCCTCTGCCTCTATTCCAGAGGAAAAAAAATCAGTTTTCAGAAGTGCTCTCGTATCTTTTGAGAACACATTGAAATATGAAACCATGTTTTTCTTCTTTTCCTGGCAGTATAAATGACTCGGTCATGGATGCTGGTGTTTATAGAGGAGAAGCAGAATTATCTTGTTGTCCTCTAAATGACCGAACACCTGACAGAGGCCAATTTATATTACATCGCATCAAGAATCTCTATTTAGATTTGGCCTCAGATAATGCATAAGGGGAGTTACAGATTTGATCCAATGTTTTCAAGATCAGAATTAGAAACTCTGGAGAAACTGGTGGGCCAACTCAGCCTTTGCATCAGGGCTGATGGTACAAGACAGAAGTTAGGGGAAAGTATTTGGCCTTTGAATTAGGATGTGCCTGAGATGCCTATATCCCAAAGTGGAGAGCCTAACATGAAGTCCCTACCCTGTTCTGGAGTCCAGCCTCTTGTTAAGATTACATTGGGAGGCAGCAGGCGATGGGCCAAGTAGCTGGAACCCTGTGCCTGACATAGGACAACTCTAAATGCATTCTGAGCTCCCGATTTTGGCCTGGCCTGCTCCTGGCCATTGCAAGTGTTTGGAAAATGAACTACTGAACTACTAAAGGTGAGATCTCTGCCTTTTTACATCCACACAATGAATAAAAAGCTAGATGGTGAGGAGGCTTACCTTAATTACACGAATGTATGGGTTATATGAGAACCGAGGTTGAGAATGGCAACCTAGAGAATGTCTTATTCTTTTTTTGTCTTACTATTTGTTTTTAAGATTTATTTGAAAGGCAGAGGTACAACATGATAGAGAGTGGTGAGGAGATGGAGAGAGCTCTTCCATCTGCTGGCTTACTCCCCAAACAGCTGCACTGGGTTGTGGCTGAACCAGGCAGAGCTGGGAACCAGGATTTCTGCCAGCTTTCCCATGTGGCTACAGGGGACCAAGCACGTTGACCTGGTGCAACAGCGGAGAGCTGGATCAGAAGTGGAGTAGCTGAGACTCGAACCAGCATCTATGTGGAATGTTAGCATTGCAGCAGGTGACTTAACTAGCTATATCACAATTCCAGCTCCAACGTCTTAGTTTTTAAGTCATTAAAATAATAATAATAATAATAATAATTCAAAAACTTCAA
Organism: Ochotona princeps; assembly: GCF_030435755.1. Taxonomy (NCBI): domain Eukaryota; kingdom Metazoa; phylum Chordata; class Mammalia; order Lagomorpha; family Ochotonidae; genus Ochotona; species Ochotona princeps. The sequence continues at coordinate 7,311,320 of NC_080852.1, read as the reverse complement.
TTTCTGCATTTGTGACCTGGCTGGTAAACTGCTATGTCTTTTACAGCTATGTCTTTTGCAGGAGTGGTCAGGGTGCTTCTGCTTTTGGTATTCTTCATCAAGATCCCAAACTGAAATGCGTGCAGAAGAGAGCTTAGGGGACCTCCTGGCTTCTCCAGAACGACTCCCAAAGAGTGATGCTCTTCTTACCTCCAGCTCCAGCTCCTCCCTGTCCATCTCCTGGTGGATGTCGCCAATGTAGTCATTTGGATCATAGTACTCGTGGGCCGAGGGATGCCTGAAAAACAGTGAAAGGTCTTGAAGGCCCTGCATCCAGCAGGGGCATCACACCCTTCCCAGGGCATGGGCCTGTCCCAGCCCACTTCTCTTTGGATGTGGCTCTGAGCACAGTCCGTTCTTGCACCTTCTGCCTGCAAGTCTGCTTCTTCTGGAAGGAGGTAAGGCACACAGTGAATGGTTCTCTGTGCCAGGAGTCTGTCCCATAGCCAACTAGTGATGTGTACCATGTGACTCATTGTCAACTAAGTCACTGGGCAGGAGAGAGGCCTGTATTAAACCTGCTTGTTCTGGAGAGATGTAGGATGTAGTCCAGGCAACACTCAAACACATGTGCTGACCTCTGAGATTGGTTCCAAGAGCAGTGATTGAAATGGGGACGCACTCATCTCGGATCCTGTGTTGCTGAGCTCTCTGGACTGAATCCACAGCAAGAAACATGAGTTTCACTATACAGTATGCACGCAAGTGCTTGTTACATATGAATGGGTATAAGTGCATGTGTGTATGTGTGCACACCTATGTTTACACACACACACACACCATACCACACTCATTCTGTTAGAAGACTGGAAACTTGCTTTTCTATAAAACACACTTCTCAGAACCCACCAACTTTCAGGAGTGTCTTTAATGGCATCTTTAGGAGAAAGGTAATGGGAGGTACAACACGCTTGGTTAGCAGCTGTGAAAGCAGCTGTGGGTCCACTGTGCCAGATGCCGATGGAAAGCTGCAGCTTCCCACTGTTGGCTGGGGACCCAGACCTCATATTCTCAAAGGCCAGCACAGCAATCAGTGGGTTCTGGCCATCCCTCCCAAGCACTTAGTTCTGCAACAACAGATCAGGCATGAGTGGTCATTCAAACAAGGGCTGGCTTTCAATTTTCTGGCCCCATCAGGCAAACACACTGGCTGCACTTAAAGGGCTTTTAGTACCAAGGATACTGCTGGAAGTCTGGGCTCTCAAGCATCAAGTTAACACTCCCCATCCAACCTCCAGGCAGGCCCTTACAACTGTGTGACCTGGAGGCCACAGCCTGCAGGGGACTGACCTCTGAACTCCTCTGACATTTCTCAAATCATCCCAGGGGGGATAAGTCATGTCATGTTAACCAGATGTAAGAGGAAATCAGGGGTTTGGAATGTAAAAGACCTGTCACTGGGATGATTCAACATTTGAGACTCAGGAGTCGTCTTAAAGGCCTCATCAATAACGAGAGGCTGTTTGGGTGGGGAATGCAAGATAACTGATTTGAATTAGTGGACTCAGTGCATCGGCCAGTCGCAATGCTGGTTCCAGCTGGGACACTACAGAGTATCATGATTAAGAGCCGAGAGCTGAGGGCAACACACCTGTCTTTCCATCTGGGTGCTTCTGAGTAGGGCTGGGTGAGGCTGCAGTTCTTCACTGGTGCAGGAGAGCAAGGCATAATAACTATTCCATAGGAACCAGCAGTTAACTTGTATACCTGCGCCTTGTGGGCCATGTCAGGTGGACTCCTGGCCTTCTCTTTTATGCACTGTGAGCTATAGCTGAAATCTACTTTTAGCCCCACTTGGGGAATTCACCTTGGTTTCCAGGGACAGCCAACCACTAAAGCCAGGAGATGAAAGACAACCCTCTGTCTGGGATTTGATGGCACCGCAGGAAACACGTGCTCCTGCCAGCTATCGAGTTGCTAATAGAAGTGCAACAGGTATCGCTCAGAGCTTTTCCCTGCAAGAGGTGAAAATGCCTTTGGAAAGAATGCATGTAATCAATGATCCCAACCCAGATGGAATCAAGAAGGGAGACCATAAGGGTGGCCCTAATGTCAGCTAGAGAGATGGTACCCCCTGAAACTTACAGTCACCTGAAAAAGGCAAAATCAAACGGGACATCTCGTGAGCCAGTGAGAGTTTCTTATTCGACATTTCTTTTCTTAATATTTTCCATCAGTTACTGAATTAATGATGACAGCTGCTACCATTTATTGAGGGCTTAGCATCTGCTATGCCAAGCACTTTCCATACATTACTTCTTTTCATCCTTCTGCAAGCCTGGGAGAGGCAGACTATTTATCACTATTGTCATAAGGGGAAAATAAAGCCCTGGACAACGAAGTAGTTGCCCAAGTCCCTCAAGCAGAAATTGGCTTGAGCAGCAGGGTTTTCTCTGACTGTGAGGTGAAGAAAAGAAGGCCAGGCGTGTTGCTTCACGTTGTTATTGAAGTGGTCTACAAAGTATTTACAGGAGCCTTGTGCAGGCTGCTTGCAGGAATTTCAGTTTGAAATGAAACCAAGGAAAGCAGAATGCCCAACCCACAGAACTTTCTGTCCTTACTCTGTTGTCTAGTTAAAAGAACAATCAACATTCCCTCTAGTCGTAACTATGCAACCTTCAAATTACCATTTGCTGTGATTAAATTTTATTCTGAAACAACTTTTACAACATTTGTAAGTAATTCTGTTCTTGGAATATAATTTGAATAACTCCGCTCCAGGGTTATAATAAAGTCATTAATATGTCGGAGTGGTTTTGAGCAGGATTCAATTTATTGCCTCTATAAACAATAAAGTTAAACACAGGCAACTAGGAGGAAAATTATAAGACACATCAATTTTTTTTTCCTACCACAGGGAAAAGGGAAAGCCAACTTCATCATACTTATTGAGGCATTAGTAGCTTGGGGTCACAGTACTTACTCCTCTGGTAGGAGGTAGGGGTCCAGCACGGGTGGGCTGGGCGAGGACATCTTGGTGAGAGCCATGATGTGTTCAAAGGTGATGTCTGTTTGGGTGGCCGTGTCCACCAGCTGCGACTCTGATGGTGGCGTGAACATCTTGGTCCTTGGTGTTCGTCTCAACACCTGGACCACAATGGGCTCCTTGGCTGTCTTGAAGGCTTCCACGGCCTGATCATGAGTTGCCCGGGATAAATCTTTGCCATTGACCTGTTGAGATATATTAAGGGTAGGACAAGGTTATAACAGAGCTTATGAAAGACTGCTGTCTGGTGTGATGGCACCTGTACACCTCCGATAGGAAGATGCATGGGGAAGTGTCAGACAGACAATTTTAAGCCTCAATGTTTAGGATTCCCAAAGAATGGCTTGGTAGGCATGGGGTGAGTTGGTGGGAGCATAAGAATTTGGCATTAAATAATAAAGTTCACAGCAGGGAGGCCTTGGCTTCCTCCTGGCACATCTTTCCTACAGTTTCATCACTTGCTCATCTTGTCTGTGAGAGAAAAGACCAGCCCCAGGCTCCAAATCTTTATCAGGACAGTAACAGCTAACTAGAAATTAATTACCTTGTTATGTGTTGATGGTGTCTGTTTTGCCAGTGTGTGTCAGGCGTTGCTTGCTTTCCTTTTATGGAAGCAACAGGACTTTTGCTATTAATTTCTTTGCCTTTCTTTTTAAAGACATCCATCACAAATGCTAAGTAAATGATAGTAAAGGCTGTAAGCATAGATGGCAGATAGCACAAAGAAGAGAATCAAATGGCCAAAAGCTGGGGAGATCCAGCCAGCGTGGTGGCAATCCACTTCTCACTATTTGCAGTGCTTTGTTACCATTGTAACCCCAATGCCTGCACTTACGCACTGCCTACTATCTCCCACATTGACTTCAATAAGGACCCCTTCCCAACAGTTCTGTGATGTTGCTCATGTTGCTTGGCAAGGACAGAGGAATACTGATCTCCATTTTCAATGCCTCAGATAAACCCCATGGGCTGACTTCACTAGTTCCTGGTGGGGCAGAAGGCTGGAGGTTTGGCCAGGATTCTTTCTGTTGTATAATGAGAACTCCACCCTACTATCTTTCAAATAACTTAAGGGACAATGACGTACAAAGCAGAATCTTCCTTTCAGAAACCGGAGACATTCCAAGTTATCAGGAAAGCCCAATGGCTTCCTCCACCCTCTCCTATCCTCCTTCTCCCCCCTTGTACAACAGAAGACATTCCACTCAGGCAATTACATTAAATGTGGATAATACGCCGATATCTTGCGGTTGGCCTGCCTGAACGTATCTACCCCTAAAATATTGTCAACTCCCCAGGTGGTGTTGGTTGGCATTTTCAACCCTCGTATCGTCGCAATGGTGTGAACCTCATGCTTCCCAGAATCCATGGCTAGAGAAGTTCCCCACCTGCTCCCATCTGGGGACAGCATCACAGCTGCACGGCTGCCCCTGGATATCATAGTACCCAAGTTGCAATCTCCTAGGTTGATGCTTCAGCCTTTCCCCTTTAATCTCTTCTGCTTCCTGAGGCAGATCACTTCCTTTACCGTTGGTCCAGGCAAAACCGAAGTATTGATCACATTATCTTTTACTCTGACCCAAGAGGAATGGCAGCTCTTAGGTTGGAGTGCCTTGAGGAAGAGATGTCAGATGCTTTCCTTGTTATGAAGCACAAATGAATGGTGCCAGGGCATGCTGGGAGCGATTTGGACTTCATCAGCTTGAGTAATTTACTTCCAACATGCAGCAGTTTGGTTCGACAAGAACTGTGGGTCACAGAATGGCTGCAGTGCTCTCAAAATACAACAATGTCTGAACCATATGACTTGGACATTCCCTCTTTGGAAGATGGACAACAGTCAGGTTGAACACTGCGCTTGCCTTTCTGCCCTCTCCTTTGAGAGAACAGAATCACACAGGAATTCTCTATGTCGTTCCAAAGGACTATCTTACCCCTTCCCTGTTTAGAACTGAGAACACTCAGGACTCTGGCCGCAGGGGAAGGAAGTGGGCAATGGAGATGAGAATTTCCACGGACTGCCGTGAAATTCATCCCAGATGGAACCACCTGGGTCACACTTCCCATCAATGTGTGATACCAAGAATCAAAGGCATGTTGAGTATCCCTTATCCAAAACGTCTGTGGCCAGAAGGGTTTCAGATCTTGCAGTTTTTCAGGTTTGGGAATATTTGCTGAGTTATCCATCGAGCATCCCTGAAATGCCCTGAAAACTTTTGGAAAGGGGATGCTCTGCCTACAATCCAGGAGTTAACAGCGGGGAAAGTCTTCCTGTGGGTAAGTAATGCAGTGCTGTTCACTCTTAGGAAATGTGGTCAGAGCCAACCCCACCTTCACACCTCGGTTTTCCTCCCTGGTCTTCGTTGGGCGATAGTTTGCCTCAGATAGTTTCACTCACAAGGAACTCAGTTATTGAGCTTTTTCAGTGTGTCTTATGAGAGCTGTCCAATCTGTGCTTTCTCTGTATAAACACCAGATCTTCCGCTCAAAGAGAATGAACACATGGGTTTTCTTACAACAACATCTATTTTCTCTCAACTCCCTTGTTATCTTTAAAAGAAACACTAAGCTAAGGGAACTGAGGGAGGACCATGAAGACTCCAGGCATCTTCCAAGTGGTGTCTCTTAGGCTAGTCTTTGCACACACATGACGAAGGCTCACAATTATAATAGCAGCTTGCAATATCAGCTGCCTGGCCAGCAGACTTTCTTCTGCAAATCTTGGCATCCTGTCCTGTAACACAGCCCTCACGTTGTTTCCTCTCCACTGAGTCAGATAATCTGTCTTCTAAGAAGACTTGATTTAGCCTGTCATGGTGGTCTTATTCCTTTTGTCCAGGGGTGAACTTACTCCTGGTTTTCCCATCCCATTCCCATGTGTTTTTGGTAAGTCAGGTGGCTCCCTGTTTTATGGCTCAAGGATGGAGGAACAAGGATGAAAACTTTGGGCCCAGGCTAGGCTGGAGACCAAGCTCTTGGTTTTGGGCAGTGAAACTACTTGGAGGCAGCTTCCTCTTCTGCAATGTAATTCTGGCTGATGTGATAACAGGAGATCTGCCGGGAGGCTGGAAGCTGCCTTTCCCTGCTCCTGAGCAAGTCATGTGCATGCATTTCCTAGTCCCTTGGCCGTATTTTGGACCATATAGTAAACCAGCCTTGGAGGCCAAATTAGCACACTGAGATGGGTGGGGTGGGGAGAATGGGAGAACAGGGTCCCCGATGACATCACTAAACAAGTGAACCAACAGGCTAGAGTCTTTTGTTGCACAATTTAAAAAAAATTATATTTGGTATTACATTACTTATAATTGAAGCCACCGGACGTGGAGTTTAGCTACCTACATCCTAACAGGTGTAAATATTGCACAGAGGTGTCATAAAATTGGGTATAGGATAACATACTATCAATTATTTCAAATGATATTATTGGTGTAAAAGACTTAGTGAAAATGCTTCTCTGATTGGTGATGCACTTTAATCAGTTCTCTTAATTTTTAATGGAAAAAGTAGTGCTAATTATTGCTTTACTTAGTAGTTTTTATAATAAACCAATTCTAGAGCCCACGGCATGGGACATAGCAAACTATGCACAAAGGACCTGTTTAAATCAGTTTATGCTGGCTGGATTCCAGGGGGCAAAGAGATCCCTGTGTCCCAGTGGTTCAAGTGCAGATGAGCAGAATGGTACTTTTGCACCTGACTTTGGGTTCTGTTAAAGACAGCTGGTGTAGCAACACCTGAACATCTCTACTGCACAGAAGGCTTGGGAAAAGGAGAGGCCTGGAACTCGGTGTGTTGGAATCCCGGATGCTTTGCTTCTTGTCCACCTCCCTGCTAATACACCTGGGAAGGTAGCAGAGGATGACCCAAATGCTTGGGTCTCTACCACCCCGACGAGATTCAGATGGAGTTCCTGCCTCCTGGCCCTTGTGGTCGTTTTTGTAGAGTTAAAATGATCTTTCTCTCTGTGGCTCTGCTTTTCAAATCAATCAATCAATCAATCAATCAATCAATCGTTCAAAAAACAGTTAGCAAAAGTCATCCCAGAACATTAGTCTCAAGAGACACTTTCAGAGTGAGAGAGTTATTTCCCAGGAAGCTTGCTATACTTCTCCAGTGGCTCAGCCGCCAACACACACATAGAGAAATTTCCATTTCCAAGATGCTTTTTTCAAGGGGTGTGGGGTGGATGCATGCAACAGATAAATTTTATGGGACTTGACCCCACATCACACAAGCTTCTAGACAAGGTATTTTAGGGATCATTACATTCTCTTAAAAGACAATGAGACAAGGCAGAAGCTTACCCTCCTAAATGACCCTTTTTTTTGTTTTTGTTTTTGCAGTCAAATTTGTTTTGAATTACCTTGTGCACATAATGCTTATTACACTGTCATCTAGAGGTCACATCACCGAGAGGCAGAGCGGGTTGATGATCGTGGTGCCCGCCGGCAGCCACCCGAGAGTGGCAAGCTGTATTCTGGGTATTAACATCCCATCGACATTACGCGGAACGGAGCCGGGGCGCTCCTCCTGTGACGTTTGGCCCGGTCAAATTAAATATCATTAACTCGCCCAATTGAGCACATTGCTTTCCAGACAGTTTATGCAGCTCTAAAACCAAGCAAATGGAATGTTTTGGAACAAGAAATGCTGATTGCAAACTTTGTCTTTATTATAAATTAAATGCTTAAGTTACCCACCTAAGGCTCTGGCTGGTCCTCCAGGACTTAAGCGTGATTATGGGAAAAATTCAATCAGTTTCAAGGCAAACATCCCTGGCGCAGATGCAACCTGACAGTAAGGAACCCTAAAGAGATTTTTGCATAGCTCCTCCTGGGACCAGATAGTCATGCTCGGGGCAGGGGAAGGGGCCTACAAGGTTCCACTGAGCCTCAGCTGACACTCCATGTACTCCTGCAAGGTGGTGCCTGCAGGTGTCTTTCCTGGAGTCAGCCTTGCACACTGATGTAAAAGGTGAATTTCATTGGCAACCCATCTCTGTCTCTTGCAGCCAGTGTTCATTGATGTTATTGTGTAATCCTAGCTCTCTTCTTGGCAGAATGTGTAGGGGACACTGAAGGAATTTCTGGATGGAAATGTGAAGCCCCAGACCTGGGAGCCACTGAAGAAATGGTCAGATGATAGTACCATGAGTGGCATTTCCCCCAGACACCTTGCAAGGGGATAGATCTGACCTCTTGCTCTTGGAGTCTATACTCACTAGAATGCTGCAGATGCCTGGGACCCACAAAGAGGCTCATGTTCCACTGCCTACCTGGAAATAACATTGGCAAGCCACCGTCACTCGCTGTCACCTTTCCAAACTGCAACCTAGGTAGCTTCCCAAATTTTCCACCCTTAACACTTCGGGATAGTTTAAATGTCACCTTTGGTTAAGACAACATACACTTTTTAAATGATAGAATACGTATATAATATCTACTTACGGGGGAACCTTTCACTTCTGAGGATAAGTAGCTCCCCAATCACCTCTGTTTCTATTACAAGCCCCAACAACCCTAGCCACAGGGCTCATGCAGTTTTAAATTCAGTCCACTATAAATTAGGCTCCTGGCTAAAATCCAACATTTATAGGGTTCATTTAATTAAATACAGGGGCAGCGATTTCATTCTATAAAATATCACACCTATGTTTTCAAACTAATTAAAACTTAGATTTCACTGGAAGCAGCCACCGATAATAAACTCTGTAGCAAAAAGTAAAAGCTTTTAAGACCTGATTTAGGTTGGATAAAAAAATTAAAAAAAAAAAACTTATTCCATTCAGGAAACTGCTGTCTGTCTTAATTTATTTCAGACTTACAGCCTGCTCCATGGCTAGAGGCAGGGATGGCAACTTGTCTGAAATGTGAATATGGTACTTCCGAAGGAACAGGACTCTTCATGAACAAGGGGCATTCAAGCTAACTTGGTGTTAACATAGAAATACATCTACATCTCCACCTACAGATACACAGACAACAGATTCAGTTTCCAGAAAGTTGAAATGTCAATCTGTTTGAGGATTTGTCCATGGGGATTCCCTCCTTGCAACATTATTAACATTATTATTATTTTTTTTTGTCCATGGTACTTTCTAAATGGATTCTGATGGGATACTTGGTGTGATACTTTTACAACTGGAAAGACTCCCTTTACCCCATACAGGTGAATTTATAGCCTGTTTAATTTTAGAGGAGCCATTCTTCTCTCTCACTTAAGCATCTTATAGTTTAGAACCATTTGCCTTTTTTTCTGAAAGAAAGACTCTAACTATCCTACAGAAACAGAGGCTAGGGGGTGATATTATTTTGGGGCAGGTGAGGTCATTACCTATGACACTGGTATCCTACATGGGTTCTGGTTCATGGCCTGGATGATCCTTGCTAATGGTCTGGGAAAGCATGGGAGGATGGCCAAAGTCCTTGGGTCCCAGGCACCCACCTGGGAGACCCGGAAAGGGCTCTAGCCCAGGCTGTTGCAGCCATTTAAAGAATGAACAGTGGATGGAAGACCTTTCCCTCTGTCTCTGCAACTCTGCCTTTCGCATGAACGAAATAAAGGAAATGTGAAAAATCTTGAAGAAAAAGAAACAGAGGCTGAAAATCAGACACGTACTCTCACGATTAGAAAGTAAATGTTTGTCTTCCCATATTATAAAATACTTTCTTTCCAGATGCTAACCTCACCTGCATGATCATCCGCCTTATCTCTTTTTAAAAGCCTTGATACCATCTCATGTGAGGAGATAACATCCAAATGCCTATAAAACATCATTACAGCTGGACCATTATGCCTCTACAATTACTGTGCACATTTCATGCTGCCTTAATGGCGGCCAGTTAAAGGAGCAACCCTTTTGGATGTTAGAGAGAGGCTGTAAGTAGTTCCACAGTAGGATCTCCCCTTTTCCGGAACTCTTCATGTGTTCTCTGGGAGGTAAACAAAGACACTTAGCTGAAAGCATTTCCTATATTTTTACTGAACTACTTCTTGAAGAGATCAAAATGGCATGGGGCCTGCACTGTGGCACAGCATGGTGTTGCCATCCCATTAGGTGGGTGGTTTGAATCCTGGCTGCCCCAGCTCTCGGCTGATGACCTGGGAAAGCAGTAGACCATGGCCTCCTTGGGCTCCTGCACTCACGTGGGAGATCCAGAAGAAGCTCCAGGCCTGAGGCTTTTGGACTGGCTGAATTCTAGCCTATGGGGCCCTTTGGGGATTGGATCAGAGGGTTGAAGATCTCTATCTCCTCTCCCTGTAAGTGCCTTTCAAATAAACAAAATTTTAAAAAAATTAAGGAAAAATATGCTCTGCTTGGTGGAGAAGGGAAAAGAAAAGATCCAGAAAGGTCTTGGGGTGTCTGCATGGGAACAAAGGTGACTCCGACCAACCTCCCTGCTGCCTACAACTGCTCTGCGTGGTGGGCGGGGGCACGTCAACTGAAAAGAGACACTCCTTCATGCAGAGGAAAGCGAGAGAAACATGGAATCTGTGGTCCTCACAAATCAGAACATGCAAGATTCTCTCTCTCTCTGTATTGTGGAGTCATGCGGATTGAGAGTGAGCAAGGTACAAAGCCAGGATGTGAGTCAAGTGAAAGGCAGAGGTGCTGTGTCCGTCTTTCTCCAACTCATGCTGCATGGGTCCCACTTGCAGCTGTCTCGATGCCAGGAGGCCGGTGCAGCAGAGCCACATGACGATCTGGGCCCCTGGGCACCTGCCACTGAGCCCCAGACACACAGAAGGGGGCTGTGGGGTGGCTCAGCTGCCTCGTGTCTCCCTCCAAAGGATTTGGCAGAGATGTGTCCCGGAGTGCTTGCAGTGTGGATGGCCTGTGACAGTAAATGTCAGTGGCTGCGTCCTCACTGCCCACCTTGTCACTGAGTGGCCAAGAACACCTGGCATCAAATGGGGCGTCTCTGATGCTGCAAGGGGAGCGGTGGTGCAGCACTTCCTCCATGCCACACACCACCAGGTGCGTGCCCTACTGTATCTGGGACCCTCCAGGAGGCAGGTGTGCAGCAACTGTCATCACGTGACACAGAGCACGTGTGTGCACACTGGCAGCCGACCTGTTCAGGATGCCCATGGCTTTCCCTTCGTCTGGGCAAAGGCACGCTCAAGAGGATGATGTACTTTCCCTAAAGGTCACTTTCACCGCATTTCACAATTCACTGAGATTGCCTCCTCTCGTCCAAGCAAATGCAGCAGAGACCAAGGGAGGAAGGCGTGCTTAGGTTTCTGCAAGCATCACGCCAAAGCCTTAGGGAAGCCATTTAATTCCGTCAGGTGCAGGCCAGGAGCGTGAACCTCACACTGGCCTCCCAAATACCTCCTGCAAACTTCAATTCCCCTAATGACCAGAGGGCCCACTGAAATAGCATAGCATGTAAGAATACCCAATGGCAAGACACGGAGGAAGAGTCCTCCACAGACAGAACTGTGGCACGGAGCTGAAGAGAGTGTCACAGAGAGGCCTTAATGTGTGATAGTCATTTACATTTCAAAATGAAGAAAGGCTCCTAGCCACATGAAGTTGTGCAAGAGGTGTGTGCACTTGATGATCATCCATCGTTAGTCAAAACCTAACCCTCCAGCTCCACGGTTGGTCTGGGGTATAAGTGAAGGCTGTATCCCTCCTGTGCTGTGTTATCTTGAGCAGGTTATTATCCTGCTAGTGTCTTAGTTTTCTTATCTGTAAAGTGGGTTAAAACAACAGGTCTTAACTCATCTATGGGCAGATAAGGAATTAGGCTCTGCATAGACTAGAGTGTTCAATGAATTTGTGCAATTAATTGTCCTCCCTGGTGGAGGAATTATTGGGGAGCCCATGATGTGTTAGGGGATGATAAAGAAAAGACCATGACTCCTGACACTGGATGACAGTTGGCCACTCCCAGTTCCCAGGGAGAGATCCACTGGTGAGCACCTCTGCTGTGCCATTTGCTGGATGTGTGGTTTTAGGTAACTTCCTCTCCATGTCTGTGTGCTGCACAGCACTCAACTGAAAATGGACACGATTCAAGTGTGGGTTTCATGAGTAACTACACAATGTAATCTGTGCACAGCTCCAGGTGCAGGGTCCAGGATCTGCTGCTGTTGTAACTACTTCAGCTTGGGCAAATGGCCTCACTTCTTCATGGTTCTCGCCTGGAAAATAGAAGAATTGACACCTGGGTACAGCTCAGGCTCCCACTTAGGGAACATCATAGAATGAAAAGGACTTAATGCGGGGGAAAGTATTGTGGTACAGTGAGTTAAGCTGATGCCCGCAGTGCTGGCATTCAATATTGTGATGCTGCTTCGTGTCCTAGGTGCTTGGCTTCCCATCCAGCTCCCTGCTAATAAACCTGAGAACACAACTGAAGTTGGCTCAAGTTAGAGTCAAGTGCAAACTCTAACTACCACACCTCACACCTGCAAGTGCTGTTCCTTGACCTCAGCCCTAAAACAAAAGGGTATTCAGGAGTTGGAGTGAGCTCAGGCCATGATGGCACGGTGGCAGGAGCAGGCTTCAGCAGAAGGGGGAGGCGGACTCCAGGTAAGGGGTGTGATGGTCGCTAGCAGAGCCAAGGCTCTTGCCTGGGGAGGGGATGCGCATTGCCTGGGCCTCAGTGCGGATGCAGGGGGCTCTGCTACATGAAACAAAGCAGCCAGGTCTGCTGCCCGTTTCCAGGAGCTCATTTTGACCATTTTGCCATTTGCAATGGCATCATGTTTAAGAAACAGAGTGTAGAATACGGGATCGGGACATTCATTCCACTTCCCTTCCCCTGTGACTGAAGAAAGGATGAAGCCAAGGCAAATGCTTTTTTTTTTTTTCTCTCTCTCTCCATTCATTCCTCCTTCTGCCTGCCGCATCAAATTTCAACATGTTTGCCCTACACATGTCCTACAGAACTCTGTGAGGCCCTCACCTTGGAACATGTTGTACAATAGCACAATGGGGACAAAAGTCACATCATGTCAGTCAATTGTGCAGGTAGAATTTCTGAGTAGTTGGCGAGAGAAGACAACCGTATCTTTTTTGAAGCCCTGAGTATCAAAGAGAAATGGCAGTAAAGCAACCACCAGGAAATGTTTATCGAATGCAATGTCTTACACTTTCTTTGCTCCTTTGAGTAAGATAATAAAATTTCCTGTCTTTAAGCAACACAAAGGTTAGGTAACAAAGCCATGAGTGCCAAGAACAAATCAAAGCTGAATTTAATTCACTGTAAATACAATTTCCTGCATTTTGTGAATCCAGGCCTCAAAATTGTGGTGGAACCTAAACAGTGGTTTAGTATCTTTTTTGTTCTTTTTGTTCCCCATGCAACTAAACAAAATTATCTGTCATTAAGACCACAGTTAATTTTTGGCTCCTACGTAGCCAGCGAATTCATTCTGGGATCTGCAGACCATGTGAAAAACTTTTGTTCAAATGATTCAAATGATAGGCACCTTCGAGAAAATGTTTCAGCATCAGACTATGGTTTTAGAAGCTTAACACACACACACAGACCCAATTCAGTTGGAAAGAACCTATGGCTAGTTTGGAAACAAGACTTCCATGAATGCTGAATGAACAGGTTCATTTTTCCTCTGTGTTCCTATTGTAACACACATTCGTTAGCAACATTCAGAATACATGATGACAGAGCGTCTTGACGCCTGCACTGTCTTAAATACTGGTTTTGAAAGTTTCACATGAGGGGCAAGCTAAGTGCTGTATCCGAGCACTGAGTGGAAGGATAGGCACAATTTCAGTGTAGGGGGCGAGAGAGAAGAAGGTATTACCAAAACAGCGAAGGGCATGCACAGGTCCTAGCGTAGACGCACCTGCCAGTCAGGATGGCTGGTTGATGCTGACACTGGAGGGGTGGACAGCGGGAGACCAGGCTGACCTACAATCAGAACTTCTGTCCTTTCATTTATTTATTTTATTACATATGCTTAAGATGTACGCATGATGTTTTGATATATAAATGAAACAAAATGATTACGACAGTCAAGGCAGTTAATAAGTCACCTTTCTTTTATTCTCGTTTAAAATTAATTATAGCTAATAGCATCCTATTGTATAATGGAACTATGTCAAGGGTAGAGTTTTGGAGACTCTTGTTACCAAATCAAGCCTGTGAAAAAAGCTGATTTTGAGATGGTTGAATGGGAGGATGGAGAAGCAGCACTAAGATGACATGTACGCTCAGGTCTGTAGCTCAGAAACAGGTTCATGATCTTTGCCGGCTGCATGAAGAAAGGGCTGGACACTGCTAGGATGGCAGGCCTGGCTCAGCTGCAACAGGGATGCTGAGAAAGTGGGTCCCTCCTAATCATCATTGAGGTTCTCCTTTTTACAGGTAGCTGTGACTCCAAAGGGTGAGTGACTTGCTAATTAGACAGCAGTAGTTTGGGGAGCCAGAACGTGGTCTCTTAACTCCCAGTACGGTACTCTCTGATAACAGTGTGAAAACCCAGGCAAAACAAGAGCAGACCATCAAAGTTCAGAAACTTGAATGAAGGACCTGGATAGACCCTAGACTTCCTGAGCAGTTTCACTGTTCAGCTACTACAGCCCTAAGATACATTCTCTGCAATGGTGTCTGGGTCCCAAGTCAGAACTCCTTTTTGGGGAATGTTCTAACAAGTACACGAGCTTGGTGTGTCTCTAAGGGGATACCACAATACCACCTGCTGTCACTGTACCAACCTAAGGAACTATTTATTAAAAAAAAAACTTGAGAGGCAGATAATGAGTTCCTACTCACAGGTCACCCCCCCAGTTCCCATAAGCCCAGAAAGGGCTGTGATCTGGGAGCTCAATCCAGACCTCAGGGGTGTCAATGAGCCCAGGTCCCTGAGCAAATACTGTGCTAAAGCTGGAAAATCAGGAACCAAACCCAAGCACCCTGATGTGTCATGTGCCCATCTTAACTGCTAGCTTTGTCCATCTACTCCATTTCTTTCTTTTAAAACATTCATTCGAAAGGTAGAGTGATCTCCCATCCACTGCTTTCTTTATTCCCCACATGGCCACTGTGGCGCAGACTGGGCCAGGTAGAAGCCAAGAGCCAGGAACTCCATGCTGGTCTTCCATGTGAGTTGTAGGGGCTCAAGTTCTGAACCATCACCTGTTGCTTTCTAAGGTGCATTAGCAGGGAGCTGGATTAGAAGCAGAGCAGACAGGACACAAACAGGGTGCTTCAATATAGGATGCTGGCATAGCCGGTGGTGGCTTACCTGCTGTAGACCCAGCCCTCCCCTATCTCTTGAGCATGGTAATAACCTGCAATCCTATGTTCAAACTTTACCCCAGTATGGTATATGGGCATCTCAGCCAGCATCTCATTCGCTAGGAAAATGTTCTTTCCTAAGGTAGGATGTGTTGCTGACAATTTTGCTCCCCAAGATTCTAGAATCATACATCTTCGTCACCCATCATAAGAGTAGATTATAAGAAGCCAAGCTATTCTGCAGACTGCTCAGAAAAACCACTCAACAAGTCTGTCCAAACTGGGACACACATTCCCCAGCCCTAGGCAGGAAGGAAAGCTCTAACCACTGGCTCCCAAAATTCTTCTTTACATAAATTGTCCCACCTAGTTGCTGCTTTAGAATCATTGGAAAGCCCCAGCCATTCGTAAAACTCCTGTTTTTTTAAAAAAAATTTTGATCTTTATTGGGTATCAACTGTTCAAAGTGCTAGATGCTGAGAAACTGTCAGCATTTTCATTATGAAAATTTTTATAATCCATTTCCACTGATTTCACCCTGTGGTTATCAGGACTGCCTGTTGTCCAGAACGACAACATGGGTGTTTGCTCTATCCTCCTGACACCTAGAAAAAAGTGACTTTGGATAGTGGTGCTGGAAGTGCGTGGGCAGCATTTCATTGCTTATCTTGCCAACATACAAAATTAGAGCACAGAAACTTAGTCTGTGTGTATCCTGAACTTTAGCAAAATTTTGTATTTTTAGTTGTACATGATTGCCTAATGTGGGAAAGCTTAGACTAGTGGAGAAAATATGTGCCTTCTTTTTATTGCGTTGAGACATTTTTCTAACTTTGAATAACCTACCTCCACCTCACCAGCTCATCTCATTTGTGACTTGCATGAACATCCCATCTGGCCTGTTTCCATGCTAGAATGGAGCTGGGTGACCTTAGGTCCAAAATGGGCACAGGTGCAGGTGGCTGAGATCCTTCCTGTGACATGGAGAACTTCCACTGTAGAACTTCCAGTCAACTGTAGAAGTGGTTAGGTGTAGTAGTGGTCGCGGTAGGAAGTTAATGCAGAATTTTGAAAATATGGGTCTTGCAAGAAGAACGAAGGAAAATGGATGGCTAACAAACCCTGGAAGCATCCAAGTGGAAAAGACAGAGATGCTACGGCGATTCAGTGTACTCACAAATCAAAAGTAAGTTAACTCCGTACTTCCTCCTTCAGGATTTATACATGTGATTTACAAATGACACAAAAAGAATAATGATGACATTCTTGGATATTTATCGCCTGTAAAACAGGAAATAAAAGGACTCATCCATTCGACTTCACAGGCACTAAAATATGACCACATTATAATAATTGATCTTTGCTTTCTTGTGATTAAATTCTGGAAAGTAAAGATGGTGGAACAAATTTATATTTTAGGTGCAGTAGGTACCTGGCATATAGCAGGTCCCTGA
The DNA here is from genome assembly GCF_030435755.1 of Ochotona princeps. Classification (NCBI taxonomy): domain Eukaryota; kingdom Metazoa; phylum Chordata; class Mammalia; order Lagomorpha; family Ochotonidae; genus Ochotona; species Ochotona princeps. The sequence continues at coordinate 7,294,620 of NC_080852.1, read as the reverse complement.
TAAATTTGTTGAACTGAACAGAGATTAAAAAATGATATTTATGAAAAGTCTGAACGGGAAAGTGCAGGTGAATCAATTATCAATGCTGGGAGCCAAACAAGAAAATACTATTTACTTGTGTAAAGAAACCACTTATTCTTTCCAAGCCTCCATTTCCATATCTGTAAATTGGCAATTGAAGAGTTACTAGTATTTAGGTACACTGATGTGAAACAGCCGTCTTTCCACTTTCTACTTCTTGAACATTATGGTCAGTGGTGCCCTATGCTTGTGATTATAAAGTGAATTGAAAGAATGTTATTGCACGAATTAAAGGTTAAAAAAAAAAAGAAAGGGAGGATAAGGGTTGAGGGAGGAGGGAATGGTTATCTTCTTAGAACTCAGGCCCCTCCCTGATTTCAAGTCCTAGAGCAAGGGACAAGGGTGAGACAACACCTGGCTTGTGGTCACCTGCAGAAGGCGTACCTGAATGAGCCAACATCCTTGGTATATTCATGCACAGCAAATGGGGAAGCAACTTTGCTGACCTGGCTTACCAAAGTGCAATTCAGAAATCTCTGCTCTGTGGCTCAACTGCTTGAGTTTTACCTTTCACACTAACAGAGCTGCTTTTGTGAACTGGAGGAGACTAAACCTACTTGCAGAGCCAGAAGAAACAGCGGGTGGATCCAGAGAAAAACCTGCAGCATTTTCTAATATGATTTATTAGACATGGCTAGAATTTGCTAGAAACCTACCAGGGGCAAATCATCTGGGAAGGAATTAATGAACCAAACAAAATACTTGATAATGCAATTAGAATATGAGGCAGTGAGGGGGTTTTCAGTGAGAAAGAAGAGGGGAGAGAGAGAGAGAATCATACATAATACACAGTTCTGCTTATGTCCATCTTGACGCTGGTTGGACCAAGCACGTAACAAATTTTTTGAAAGAGTAAAGTTATCCAAGGGTGAGAGCAGACAGCAGGGGTGACATTTAGAGTGCCTATGCTGAGTGTGTGAGCAGCTGGGTGGAAAGGCACTTCCAGTTTTGCTTCAGCAAAATGCCATGCGAGTCTGAGAGAAGAGACTGCTGGCAGCAACAACCCGGGCCTGGTGGAGAGCAGCCAGCTGTGGGGCCACGCAGGAGATTTCACGGTTGCTGTGGGCAACGGTGAGTCTCCCCATTGCCCCACCCCCATTTTTGTGCGGGTCTGGATTCTTCCTATCTTTTCTTAGTCACCTTTGAAGTCAATGGTGTGAAGCTCTCGGAATGACCCATCTCATCAGGCTTGACAATGGAGCTGTGGGTTACAAGGTGGTGCCATCCAGTGCACAGTACAATCATCCAGCGCTGTCTAGCGGCGTCTACCTACTTTGCTAAGTGTTTTCATTAGTGTAAACACGGGAGTGTGTGTCCAACTTAGGTAGCCAAGTGCTATCTGAATAGGAGATGACACAAGAGACAGAAGCATGGGAAAATGTTATTCATTCTCCCACAGCTCCTCCTGCCTTGGTCCTCTGCCTGGTTGACACCCATCGCTCCACATTCCTAATGTTCAGGAAATGCAGCCTGGCTCCAGCACTGTGACTCTGCCCTGCTCTGGTGTCCCCAGCACTTTGTGTGAGCCACCCTTGGTGCACTTTGATCTGCAGGGCAACCTGTAGGTGTCGTTCTCCCTCTCTGGGTGGTAAGTGCTCAGGGGACAATGGCTCTGCTGGTTGTGCAGCCATGGTGGTTTCATCAGGCACACCACAGCACTTGGTCAACCTTCCGACAACCACATGAGTGCGTCTGAGTATTTTCTCTAAATGCAGTCGCTGTTTCTGCCCCTGCATGTGATTGGCAAGAAGCTGCTCTAAAAGCCCTGCTCTCCGCTGTTCCCTTAAAAGCAGTGGCAAGCACCAGCAGTGGCCAAGGATCCCCACATAAGCTAGCCTTTCTGAACCCATTTCCATCACTGCACCTGTTCCCAGGGCGGGGGAGGAACACACCCTTGACCCATAACTTTCAACCTGTTTCTGCCCCCACCTCTTCCACATACCCTGGCTTCCTCTTCCCTTCTCTAGTGCCCTGAGGTTGTTTTTGGTGCTAAACACACACGGGTGCTTGGAGCTAAGGCATGATATGAACTTCCAGGGACAGTATGCACAAGGACACTCTGAACAGTGTCATGGCAAATGGTATGCAAACATCTGCTTCACGTGATAGATTTTGACATTGATGTATATGAACTCTCCACACAGTTCATGGAAAAACATACAAAAAAGTATGCCAAGATTTCAAAACATCTGCTTGCTCCAAAATCAAGGTATTTTTAAATTCCATCTGCCATGAGTTTTTTTTCTGCAGTGCTTAAGAGGGAGAGCCTGTACTTGGGTGCTTTAGAGCAAGACCAAGGGTCAGAGAGGCTGAGACCTTAACACAGCCATTCAGCGGCACAGCCTAGACCCCGACTCCTCCCTTCTTGAGTGAGATCCAGGGGATGGCCAAGAGTGCTGAGGGCAGGCAGCTGCTGTGAGGCCCTCCCCCAGCTCATGGCCTGGAGAGCGCAGTAGGCACTCAGTGTCACCTGCCCTTAGGACAAGCAGGTGATGCCAGACTGCAATAACCTGTGCGTGGAATCTCCCTTCTGCTTTAAAACCCACAGGGTGTCCTTCCAGGAGCAAGGCATCACATGGAGGCTTCATTCAGCTCCTGAGGCTGCAGAATACCCTCCTTTTGCAGAGAAGAAAATCAAGCGGTTTCCTGTTTGGGTCATACCATGGTGTCTCTGAGGGTAGAGCCATGTGCCTTTGGAGGTCGCCACTCCCACGCAATTACATGCCCAAGATGAAAACATTGAATTTCTGAGCCTGTCTTTTGCTGATTGTAGGCCACATGGCAGGGGTGGGGTGTTCCTTCTCATGGCAGAACCCAATGACTGGCAAACTGCCTGAAGAAACCTGTTCATGGTCAGGTCTGCCTCAGGTCTCCCAGGCCAGTGCTGATTCCATCTTTGTCACCGACCATCTGTGCGATCCCAGATAGGTTAGCCAATGCCTCTAACCCGCTGATGTCCCATCTGAAAAGTGCCAAGTTGAACAGTGCCTCTTCTTGACTCTGGTGTTGTGGTGCAACAGGTTGAGCCCCACCTGTGATGCCAGCCTCCCCTATGGTCACTGACTAAGTCCTGAATGCTCTACGACCCACCCGCTCCCTGTTAGTACATCTGAGAAAGCAGCAGATAATGCTTGGGCTACTGCCGCCTATGTGGGAGACCCAGATGGAATTTTAGGCTCCAGGCTTTGGCCCGGCTCAACCCTTTGACATCGTGGCTGTTCTGGGAGTGACCAGTGAAAGGAAGATCTCTCTCTTCCTCCTCTCTGTCTTTCTTTTCCTCTATGTAGCTTAGTCTTTCAAATAAGTAAAATGGCTCTTTTGAGTACCTCTGCCTTAGGAGCTGTGGGAAGATGATGAGATTCTGTATGTAATTCATGGATAGAAAGCTGCACCTGCCCCAAAACCCTTACGAACGATCATCATTGTTCTTACAGAAATAACAAACACAACTATTGACCTCTCCGTTGTGGGGTTTCTCTGTTCACTTCAGGATATAAAATCTACTATGTCTTAATGGACCATGGTTGGACACGGGGTAGGGCTGCTTCTGAAACTTCATGGACAATTGTGTTAATGACTTGCTGGTGGCTCCCACCCTCCCTTCACTCCTAGGGGAGCAGCCACTTCCTCTCATATCCATTCATAGATGGACATGAATGAAGAGTTCGTGTTAATAGAATTGGGGAGGAAGAAATTACACAGACATACTGTTCTAAGGATTTAGAAAATACTGGAAGGTTTTCAGATACCTCCATTACTCCCAAACTTAGATTTAGGAATTTGTCACAGAGAGAAATTTTAAAAAGAGAAAAATAGCAAGCAAAGGATATCCCTCTTGGTGGGGAATTACTCCAAATGGGAACGCATGAATGTACATGGTTGAGCGTAAAATGGGAATATCTGGTATATAAGGTATACGGCATGAACATTACAAGGTATTTGTGGCAGACAAGCAGTCATGAGATAAGAAAGAGAATCAACCCCAGATGTGAAACACATGTGTGATTCTCAGAGGGGAACATCTGGCTTTCCTTCTCCTGATACCAACGGAAGCACTGCTGTGAAGGACCGGTCACTTCTCTCTGGTTTTGAACCTCCTCAAAGAGAAGACAACTGCTCGATAACAGAAAATGGTTCATGTTCAGTGAGTCACTCGCAATGTGGTAGGCCCACTGACACTTTTGGGCAAGGGGAGAGGGGTAGTTATTTGTCCAGTGTAGCCAAATGAAACTATTGTTCTCCTAGATGTCTGACAAATGAACTCTGCTTTCATTGGAGTAATGTGGTGAATAGTACTTGCACTATTGGGTTCATGTGCTGTTCCTCCCCTAAGAAACAAATCTTTTGTTGAAGATTTCTTTAGAGATATGAAAACTTAGGCAGTGGTCTATAACTGTAGCTGTACAGATGGTTTTTCTTTGCTATTACATCAAATGCTACAGTTTGAGAGAATTCATTGACAAGACAACTTCACAGGATTTTATGCAATGCCTTGTATTAAGAAAAAAAAAAGGCAAAGCAAGATTTTGTGCTTTGTGATGATCATTATAACCAGCTGACTCCATCTGCCCCCGTTCTTGCTATTTCTGATTTACTTTCCCTGAGAGAATGGGGTGGAAAAGACATCATAAATTTCTTTCTGGGTTCCCTCCTAATATTTCTCCTTTGGGCAATGTTTGAACTATTTAAAAATTTCAATTTAAAATTATTTTAAAATTCCCAAGGAAATTTTATTTATGTTTGCAACATTTATACATCATGGATTCACATCCTGATGGTGCTTTCAATATTCTTTAAACCAAGAGAAGATGAAAAGTCCAAGCATTTCACACAGACACACAAAAAAGTCGCAAACTATAATGTCCCAATGTCCACAAGTAAAATTAAAAATATTCAATTTCATTAATAAGCAAGGGCAAAGCAAACTCAGGCCGCAGTGTGGTACCTCTTCCTATTTGCAATGCAGGAAACATTAAGACCTGGGACAGTACCAAGTGTTGACAGAGATACAGAGCAGCAAGAACACCTCTGCCTGGAAGGGAAAGACAAGTTGACACTAGTGAAACTGAGGAGGAGTCGGCTATCAGGGGCCTCCCTCCCCTCCTCCCTCCCTCCCCGCCACGCTGCTTCACCCACCCATCAACTTCCGCACAGTGATCCAGCCGTCTCCTAGAGCAGTGGTTCTCAAACGCCAGTCCCTGGACCAACAGCAGCAACATTCAAGCGTGGAGCACAGCACTCAGGGCTTGAACACCCTTCCCCGCCCTCGCCCCACACGTCAGGTGATGCTGACTCAAGTTAGGGTTGGAGGACCGCCGTCCCAAAGGAATTATCATAGTTCAAGAGGGATCGTAAGAATGCAAGTGAAAAGTGAGATTCCATTCTCCAACGAACCTGTCTCCTCAGCAAGCTGAGTATCAAACAGGCAGAAAGGGAAAAGAAAGTGAAGGAGTAGCTTTGGTATGCAGTATATGGACCGTGCATGAGATGGACCATCAGACATTGGGGGCAGGAGGGAGGGGTCATTGCAGAGAACCTCCTTTGGAACAAGCTGGCAACAACCAGGAGGACTTGTAACCATGCCCCTGTGACACACGCCCACGTACTTCGAGACTTTTGAAGGGTCAGTGGTCGCTGCTGTTCAGTGGATGGATACAGTTGGACCATAACCTGAAAGCGCCCTAGAGGTGGAGCCTGTCCGTCATGCGCTGTCACTTCTGACTCTCATCTTTGGAAGGAGGTCTCTGCCCCCGTTTATTTCCCCCAGGAGTCTGCAAATTAGGATTCATTTGGGTAACAAGGTTCTGTCCAAAAATATGTTCCCTTCTGGCAGGGGGATTCTGTCTGTCATCATTCACATTATTGGAAATTGCTTTAATTAGATTACTTTCCCATTTACTCCCGGGAAGGGAGTGTTTGCAGGAGGACAATGTGTGGTGGAGAAAGAAAAGGGTAACTTTGGAGCCTTGGGGTGATTTGGAGAGGACAATGGTGAAATACACACACACACACACATACATACATACATGTGACACACACAACTTCAATAACCTTCCACTGTAAACTAGATAGTATTGAACAACTTGAAAAAAAGTTACCAAGCAAAATAAAATAACTCTTTGGTATTAACCAACCGAAAATGAAGTTGTCAATCTGCGTAGGTGTGTCTGGGATACAACCTCTTTGCTGCCTATTCATTCAACTCTATTCATTCAACAGAGTTAAGAAAATCAGAGGCTCCCAAATAGCAAATTCACCCTAAGTGACACTGGTGGGCCTGTGAGATGCAGACTGCTGAGCCCCACTTGCTGAGAGACCCCTCCAGGAGGGGAGAGAGAGAGAGAGAGGGAGAGAGAGAGAGAGCGAGAGAGAGAGACTCAGATATTCACATCAGTTGAGGCTGGCTGAGCAAGGATCAGGAACTTCACCTGTCCCCACTCCTATGTCTCCCACACAGGTAGCATGTACCCAAGTACCTGGACTAGTATCTACTGTCTCCCAGTTATATCAGCAGGAAACTGGATCCAAAGTGCAGAGAGTAATTAGGGCATGGACCAGGCTCTCGGATGCAGGCGTTCCAAGCAATTACTTTATCCCTTGCACCCCGAACACTCATCTCAAGTGCCTGCATTTCTAACAAGTTCCAGCCACATACTTTGAGAACAAACGGCTTAGAAGAAACTCCTGGAGGCTCTGCAGAGAGAGAGAGAGAGAGAGAGAGAGAGAAGCCGTCCCTGTTCTTGTCAAGCCTGGCGCATGGCACAACTGAACATTTTTTTTTTCACTGTGCATGATCTCAGCTTTCGCATGCCACAAGCTTGTAAGCAGAATCCGATGCATTTGAAAACCACGTTATGCTGCTGGTGGGTGACCAGTAGACAGAAACAGGGAACCCCTTTCCCCAAGATCACCAATGGATGCATGGGTCAGTGTGTCCTTGGCGAAGAAGGAGATAAGCAGGTCGCTCTCAGTAGGACGTGTCGATCCCGGACATGCGTCAGGACAGCCTGGCCTGCCTGTATCTCACCAATCCCGTGACATCTGAAACTGGCATTCACCAATGACGGGGACTGTGGGGGTTGAGTTGGTGGGGCTGTGCCTTTCCCCAGATGCTGACCGTGCCCTTGGTACCTATCCCTACCCCCTTCTTAAGCATGATCTCCAGCTGCATTATTGATGGACACAGAAAACTCGTTTATTAAAGCTGCATGCTTTCATTGTTCCATGTTCCCTTGTGCTGCCGTGGCAGGTGGGTGACAGCAATGCAGAGAGAGAGAGAGAGAGAGAGAGAGAGAGAGTCATCTCCCCTGTGACCTTGTACCACCTGCCTCAGGGCATATGCAGCTGTGTCCAGGGAGGTCATCAGCATCTGGGGACACAGACTCATTTGTCATTGCTACAAAGCGGCCCAGACCGAAGTAGGACTCGGTGGATGCATTTTTTTATTCAGAAGTTAACCTGATAAGCGTATTGTGAGTGGCGGGACCCAGGGCACCTCCTTCAGGCGGGTGATGCCTGTTCTGTTGGTGGGTGGAGGGTGCAGGCCAAAGGTGTGTTGGTTAGCAGGTGTGTGAGTGGGAGAGGTGTGAAGTGCTTGGGACACAGAGACATCAGCCTGGGGCTTCTGGGCTTTCTGAGGTCGCGGAGGGTCTCTGGGGAAAGGGCCATTGGCCTGTTCCCACGTCCTGGGAGGCAAGGAGCAAGGTGGGGTTCTGGGACTGGGAAGGGGCTCTGTAGAACCAGGGCAGGTGAAATGAGGCGGGAAGTGTACTTCAGAGGCATGAGAATGCCGTGGCCGGTTGGGCCATTGCGGTATTGTATGGGATGCTGGCAATTGCGGACAGTGGCTTAACCCACTAAGTCACAGGGCAGGCATGATGAAATAAATCTTTTTTAAAAACATAAAATAAAAAAAAACTTCCTTTGTCAGCCACGGGCAGGCTCCACCCCCATCCTCCAGCTTCATAGAAAGGGTCCCAGGCTGCTCAAGGGCTCTCACTGCCTCCTTCCTGCTCTCCCTACAGCAAAAGGCCTCGTAGAGCAAAGTCTTCGGGATTGATAGATCACTGAGGCAAATTTACTCCTCCTCGCAGGAAGACTCTGCCAGGGTCAACGCGGCTGTGTGGAAGTCAAGTTGATGTTCATCCAATTAACGGCCATGGATTCTGCCCGTACTTAATCATCCCAGGCCACGGTGGATTGTCTGTAGACTCTCGGCTGCTTGGCTCCGCTGCAGTAAACTCAGCTAATTGCGTAGTGCGTGCAGCTCATTAAATATGAAAATAGGATTGTGTACAGTCAAGTTTGCCAGACTGCGCCATAAACCTGTGGATTCTAATTAGTATTTGCCATGCAACTCTGTTTTTCTAGCCAGTTGGCTAACAGATTGATGTCGAAAGGGTCACAAACTTATCCCTCCAGTACCTCCATAGTTCTTTGGCGAGACACAGTGCTCGGCCCACGTTTTTGCTTGCCAAAACCAGCAAGTCTACGCGGCCTCAGAGACCCAAACTCCTATATTCCTTGTAATTACGCAGAGGCCAAAGGCCATGTGTTGTCTCACATCAGCCATTCAGAAGGTTGCCAGGAAGTTAATGAAACTCTGTGCTGGTCTCAAGTTCGTTTTCCTTGACCCTTGACAATGTTCTCCCGACACAAGGGATCAGAGGCCCCCACACATCCTCATTAGGAGGGCCCAAGCGGCACAGGGACCTCTGAGAGACCCTGGGGGTCTTTAGTGATACAGAGGAAAGCGTTTTTTAAAAACAAACAAACCAAGATTTCCCTGGCATGCCTGGCACCCTTCATTGACATCACTGAGAATGATTCATTTGCAAAAAGAACTCACGGACTTGGGAATCATAGTGCTTTGTTAGTTTCTCACGGGTCAGTGTCATCGCTTCTGAAATGTGACCATCATGCTCCTCTCTTCCAGCCATCGTATGCACTTGCTGGCAGAACGCGCGGTCCATGCTTAGCATGGAGACTGCTTCCGCAGTGTGACTGCGATGTTCTGAGCTGTCCCTGTCATCCTGAACAGGCCAGAGGGAAGCGTGTGAGTCTCAGTTTCCGGTTGAAAGCCTGAGAACCCACCAGAATCACTTCCCTGTAGCCTGATCCAACGGGCAGAGGCCCTCACTCTGCAGCGAGCAGCCGCTATTGCCTGCTGTGCTAACTGCCTCCAACAACAGACCCTGCCTGGCCCTGCCCTGTGTCCTGAGAGATCACAGGCGGGTCGGAGCTGGGTCTGCAGTGAAGTCAACAGGGACCAAGCCCAGAGCCACAGACCTCCCTCCTCCTCTCAGGCTTTGTCCTTGCCTACCCTGGTCCCCTAGTGACGACACTTAGCTGCAGGCTCCCTCGTCTCCTACCCAGAACACAAGAACCCTGGTGTTCAACTAATGTATCCAAGCAGAAGGCTGTGCCCTTTTGGTAACCTTATGTCGGCCTCCTGGGTTACCCATCTTGCGGTCAAAGCACAATGCAACTGCCAACCAATACTGTCATCATTCATTCATTTATTTTTTTCTCTGACAGGCACAGGTCCTGTCCCAATGCAACAGCACAAAGAACCACTGTCCTTCACTTGACCTTGTAACTCCCCCCTCCCGGGGGGTCAGCAGGAGACCTGTCTTGTCCTTGCTTGGGTAGTGTGCCAATGGTCCCCAAGAGCATCGCTGTATCCTCTGACGCCTGGCGCCTGGCACTGATGCACCAGAACTGCTTGCAAGGCCCTTTCACAGCCAGGCAACTTCACACGAGTTGTTTTTCTAATGTGATTAAAGGTACAAGCAGGTATGTGAGCGACCTGAGGCAAAGCCATTGTTTTGCATCATTAGGCTCACAGCAGCCCCCCAGAAGAAACTGCAGGCTGCTCGCCAGCGGCCCTAATGAAGAGCATCTCTTTGAATTATCTCTGGATGAGGAAAGGATCAAGTGTGAAGCCTGCAATGTTTGATCCTCTTTGTGCCGTTGTTACGAGGGCTTGCTGAAGCCAGACACGCCGGACCCGTTGCAACCGTCATTTACGGAAAGGAAACCTTCATTTTTCTGCTCTAACAAAGCTTTGCATAATCAGGGTGAGAAGTCAATTATTAATTCCTGCATGTGTTTTGTGAATTTTTTTATGCTGCGGTTCAGGACACCCAAAGAATAGAAGAGAGAAGGGGAGATTTTTTTCCTTAGCTGGCACAAGGGCAATGGGTCCGAAAACTAGTCTGACTTTCCTGAAAATAAATCTGTGTGGGCTTCCGAAATTGTTGATGAAGTTTACTCCAGATGGGAGTCACTTATCAGCAACATTAGGCTTCGGCCAGAAATATTTCCACATAAATACACCTAGTGAAAAACACACAAACAGAATCCAGGTTCCCTCTTTAGGGGGCAGTTGTGGGAGGGTGGGGAGGGCACACGAATGACAGACACTATCATCTACTGTCCCCGGGGTGGTGGAGTTCCATTGAGGAGGTGCGAGTGTGACAAATACAGCCACCCCAACCATTGCTGGGTAGATTTTTGTGCCCCGGTGTCAACAAACAAACAAACAAACCACTCAAAGTGAGTTTTCCCCAAGTTGCCTTTAGCCCACTGTGTTTCGCTGTTGCATTCGCGGAGGAGTAAGACGGAACATGAACACTCTGCTCTACTGAAGCTGGCTCGCCGGCTGGTCTCACTTCGGACACACAGGATGACCTGGCAAACCCAGGATGCCAGCACACTGCATGGTCACAGGGACCCAGGCTGGATGGCCAGGGACAGCGGCACTTTTGCCCAAGCCTCCATACTGCTCCAGACTGCTTTGAAGAAAACGCGTGCACACGAGTGAAGACGCCACTTGACATATGTGTATCTCATATCCAAGAGCCGGGGTTCAAGTCCCAGCTCTGCCTCCCATCCACCCGCCTGCTACTGTGTACTCTGCGAGGCAGTAGGTGATGGTTCAGACCTGTGGGTTGTCCCTTCCTTACCCCTGGGAGACCAGAAACACGCTCCTGACTCCATGCTTCAGGAATCCTAACTAGCTTCAGCCAGTCCTGACCATTTGGGGAGTAAACCAACAGATGGGGCTCCTTGTCTCTCTCTCTAACAAAATATTTTGTATCTAGAAAAGGAAAAATAGAAAGAAAGGAGACACATTCATCAGAGTCCTGACATTGCAGTGAGGTCAGATTTTTAAGACTTACTGAAGCGGCTTGTGACTTTGTAAAACACGTGCCTTTGGCACACAGGGGGATGAAGGCCTCAAAATGTTTTGACTCTCCCATGCTGCAGTGTGGTCTCTCACTACATCACATCGGGTTTTGTCCACAGAGGCAGTGGACTCGCTGTTACAGCTCTGCCTCGCGGCCTCGCGTTGATGGTTCGCGCCCTCTGGTGGCTCACGCAAAAAGTACATCCAGCAGCCCACCAAATTCTGCACTTTGAAATCCGGCTTTTTTCAAAAATAGGTATTCACCTGCCACTTACTGTTTTCAATCAGGAAGCACAGATCTTTTGTTTTCTACGCTTATTTTATCAACAAAACAACAACCTTCTTGTTGGGATTGTGCCTTTGATGACTAAAGAACAATTTAAAGGAGTTAGAAGGAAATCAGAGGAAAACGGAGTGAGGTTATCAATGACAGTATCTAAATCGCCAAAGAAAACACTCAATGCAGGTGTCAGATAAGTTATCTGGGTTGTGTGGTAAATAGCCCCTTTCATCTCAACTGAAATTTCACGTTGTTCGCGGAGATGTAGAAACACAAGAACTCGTCCACCTGCTGTGGACCACAGCACCCAGCATCCAGTCCCTGGCTCCTGCCGTCTGTCACTTCTCCACTGAGATGGGTACAGAATCGGCTGGTGTGCAGCCCAAACACGCGCCACACGGCCCGTCCCCACAAGTTGCTAAAAGCACCAAGCCCAAGCCGGGCAGAGGGCATGCACTCTCAACTAGCCAGGAGCGCCTTTTAACTCTTTACACACACAGGGGACAGCAACCCCGCAGGCATTAATCACCACTCGCATCTCCCTCAACGCTCCTTCAAAGCGTGCTTGACCACTTGCTGACCCCTCCAGGCCCGCCCTGGGCAGACAGGTCCGTTTATCAAGGAGTTCCGTGACATGACTGCTTCAAACACTGCTCCATGCGCACCGAGTGCCACTGGCCAGGGATCCAACAGAAAAGTCAGGCGGGCTGCCTCAGAACCCAAGATACACACGCAAAACCTCCCCCACCTCTCCAAATCCCTCCCCTGGAAAGGGACGCGGCCAGGTGCGTGCCTCCCCTTTCTGACGGCGTAAAACACCACGCATTACCTGACAAACTTCATAGAGTAATTTGTACTGTTCCTCTTGCTTCTGTAGGCTGCACAGGCTGCATCCCATGTTTCGAGCAATGGCCAAGGAAGGCTCCAGGATTCTCCAGCAGCCGGGAAAAGCAGCCCCGTCACCGGGCAGCGATGCAAGGCGCCCTTGGAGAGCTCATGGGCGACACTCTCCCCGGCTGGAAAACAACTCTCTCTCTCCCTTCCCCAATTCCCTTCCTTCCCCTGCAGCGTGCAGACGCAGGCACACACACGCGCGCACACGCACACCCCGCGCCCTCCTCCGAGGGATTCTGGCAGCTGGATTGTGGTCCAATGCGCACGCTATATATACTGCTGCTCATGCATATTAATCAGCTCTCATTGACTATTCATAACAGACGATGATACAGGAGCTCTAATTGCCCACTGTGACAGTTGAAATTTCTCTAATTAACAAGCAAGTGCTCCAGTGGTAGGGGATAATAAAAGACAGTCACAATTTTTACAAGCCATTTTCTGGCACTTACAAATAAACAGGGCTGCGTTTTCAGCCAGGTCTCTCCGGATAATTTCTGATGCATTTCAGCTAAGTTGAGATTCATTTTTAAATATATCATAAAATTTCTGATGATATAAAATATATTTAATGCTGTAGATAATGATGGCGCATAAACGGATTTTATGGACAGGACATGTTTTGAATAATGCTGTGATAATATATAGCACTTTATATAAAGTTGCATATTGGAGGGGTACTCCACATAGGAAAGCAATAGGAAAAAAAATTTAAATTGCACAACAGATCCTTGGGTAGGCAGAGGAGTGGGTGGTTGTAAGGAATGAGGCTGCCTTCCAGGTGAGCCTGCAGATCACCTCCACAAAAACTCACTTTCTGATTCTCAAAGCAGAAAAACACTTCTCAAAGGTCTGCCTGGTTAACCGCAAGAAAGTGAAGTGGACAGGTCTGAACTGTGTCCCCACTACCCATGTACACACACACACACACACACAGGTGCTGCAAATATGTACCTGGCTTGTGCTGCATCGTGGGAGAGCAGGGAGCCGTGACATGACCCACGGGCAGCGAGCACCCAAGTGCCCTGCTTGCAGGCTCCATCACCCCAAGCCACCCCCCAAAGACACGGGACTGCTCTTTAGCAAGCCTTGGTGTTTGTGAAGGGTCGCCCAGCCACCCTCAAAGGGCCCCTTTTTTCCCCCACCCAAACGGGTGATGTTGAAAGTTCTCATAATCGCCTCCTGAAGCCTTGTCTACCTCCTTCAGTCGATACACGTTTAACTGTCTGGGGAAAGACTCCCACGTCGCCCTGGCAGGAGGTGTCATGGGGCTTGGAGAAGAAGGCTCCCTTCCTCTCAGTGCTGAGACACACCTGAGACATGAGTGAACCAGCCCCAATAAAACCCGGCCTGGGATCGTGGCCAGCACATGCCTCTGGGCCCATTTCTCAGCCCCAGGAGATGAGGCACGGCCGTGTGTGTGTGTGTGTGGGGGGGGGGTGTGGTGGGGGTGGTGGCAGGGGGCAGCTAACAACCTGAATTTGCTGAGATGGGAGAATAGGGGAGTTGGAGCACTCCATTGGCAAGGAGGCCACTGCTGACTGCTGGGACACTGAAAGACCCAGTCATTGGCAGCCCAGGCCCACGCCCCACTGCCCGCCCTCATCAGCAGCCCTCACCAGGAGGGCACCTGCGCCCATGCGCCCCTCTCTGCTTCTTTCCTGTTTACCTGTAGTAGCCGCCATGCTGGGCTCTGGAAGGCATCCTCTGAGCACTCCACTGGATCCTACAACAGTGCCCTCGATGCACCGTGCAGTCCCAAAACCCGGCAGCTCACCTCCCAGCTGGTCCTGCTGTCTGCCACACCTCTTTGCTCCAAGGCCCCTCTCCTTTCCGTCCTCCAACTCCCAGGCAGCCTTGCTGAGAGAAGCCCATGCAAGTTTTCTGGGTGAACTTTCTTCCTGACCCACCTAACCCCTATGTCCTGGAGGAGGGCTGCTCCTTCCCACAACTCTGCACAGAAGCTGTGGCCCTGTGCCTGGGCCCTCCCTGGGTTAGTGTGCTTGCCCCGGCACCTTGGCAGGGACTCTAAATCTGCAGCTGTGGTTGCCTGCGCCCTCGGCAGGTGGTGAGCAGACACTCCTGAGTGGCACATCCGTCGGGTACGGTACAGGCTGGCAAACACCACCCGGGAAGGACAGAGTGCCAGGCCATGAATGCCCTCCCTGCACAGAGGGCTGGGCCTGTGCACCTTTCAAGCAGCTTCCAAGCTGCCCACCTTTCACTTGTACATCCGCAGATCCACGCAGAAATGAGCCCACTTGTAACTCCTTTCGCTTTTTGAGAATTTCAAATCTCACGAACAAGCTCAGAGAGCTCCCTGAAGGCATCTCAACAAGTTCATGGAAAATGGTTTTCAGAATGCCACTGTGCCACACGGTCAGAAAGGATGGAGAATGCAACATATTATTACTTTAAAACTTTGTAATGGACATAAAATTTTTACATATTATTTATGAGATACTGTATGATGTCTCTCTATAGAAATAGATGCATTTGCAATTGGACACTATGTAATGTCCAGTGGGATGGACAGATGTGATATGGGCTAGGTAGACAGCGGCTTCAGCTTAGAGTCACGCACTGGGAGTCCCACCTGTCAGTGACAAGACTCCTTTGTCCCTACCTGGGACCTGACGTGGGCAGTGCCATGTAGCCAGTTCCCTTTCCAGCCTCATCAGAGCCCATGCTGAGCAGTGGCCAGCTCTCTTCCTGAGGTCCATAGTAATGTGTCTCCCACCTCTCCCGTCTTGGCCCACTCTGTCCTTGAACATGGCCCACATGTACCCGTGCTGTCCTCACCCTCCCAATAAACGTGATCTCTTCGAAAGCTTTTTCTGTGTTGTAGTTTTCAAGTAAGTGGCGGGAGCCTGGGAAGGAAATATTAGGTCCAAATCTATCCCACCATAGACCTCTCTCTTCCAATATTTAATAATGTCTTACGGTAACACTATTCAAAATCTTCCATTTATCTATAAATATGGAAATATGTGCTACACCAATAACTACAGGCACCCCCTTTTGCAGCAGAACCCCAAAGTTTCTCACTCCTTGTAACTACAAGTTAGTACCTTCTCAGCCTTGTTTTCGGGATCCCTTGATTTCCAGTTGTTTTTTTTTTTTTTTTTTTGCAGCAAAATAAACTTATTTTTGGATTTCATTTTCCATGAACAATTCTCTAGTGCCCTTCTATTGCCTGTTGCCTGTCACATCAGTGGCTCTTCAGCTTCCTGGGCTTATGAATCCTATACATTCTTGAGACAGTGGTTACTGAGAACACCAACGGGCTGTTCTTCACATAGTCTGCGTCTGCCAATACTGACTGCTTACCTACCAGGTTAGAAATGATTCCAAATTCTAAAAATAGGATTTCAAGAATTCCTTTGATAATAGCAATGGCCAATCCGATAGTATTCGCTTCAGCAGCATGTGTATGGAATTGCTATCTTTTCCAAAACAATGCTTTGAGAAGAACATCATTTGACAGCTTCCCAGAGTTCTTTAGGGTCTAGTGGAATTAAAGGCAGCAGAATGGTTAACAGCTGCTTCTGCATACATTCAATGACGGGGCCATGTCTTCTCCTGGAATTGCCACTGTTCTGTCTACAGTTCAAAGCATGACAGTACGATAGGAACAGAACATCTTGATATTGTTATGAAAATGGTCTGGGCCCTGCATATTTCTGGAATCAAACACCCACGAACCCCTATGGGTGCCTGGGTCATATTTTGACAGTTGCTGTATGCACCAAGGGGCACCTCAATGAGTGTAGTGCCCCAAAGCCTCGTTGCTGGGGGTGCGGGGGAAGAATAGTGGAGGGGACCCTAAGATACAATCAATTCACGGCTGGTGCTCCACACTAGTTGTTCATCAGAGTTGTGGAGTGCAAACACACACACACACACACACACCATTATGCCCAACACTAGGCTTCCCAAAGGAATGCTGGAAACGAAGAGTGCCTTTTACCTGTGGAAACCACTTGACACACTTAGAGGGCAGCATGTATGAGACAGGTGCCTGGGAGCAAAGAGGGTTTACCTGCAGCAGGACATAGACCATGCCATTTGGGACTTCTTCCAGGGACAGGAAGCTGTTGACAACAGCACTGCGTCTCAGACAGCAGCTGTCCCCAGGCAGATGAACCAGCCCTGACCATACAAGGCACACATTGTTTGGTCAATAGGCTTCACATCTTTCCCAAACTGGTAATCACATCTTTAGAGAAAGTGCCCCCAAGAGCTCCCCAGAGCTCAGGGCACCCTTCCTGGGGGCTCAGGACCCTGAGACCCTTGCCTCTTTCTGCCAGGAAAAGTCAAGTGCAAAGAAGGGACACCCAAGGACTCTCAGGTAGACAGGCAGATGGAAGTGGCACTCAAACAAAGGGCTTGCCCAGAGAACAAGCTTTGTCAGCATTCTTGGACTCCACGTGTTGTCAGGGTTGCTGTGAGCCGTCAGCAGACATTGACATGAACTTGCCCCTGCCTGACTGCTGGGTGAGCTCTCCTCTGGAGCTCTGTCTGACTTGTGGCATGCCTGGCACATCCCTGCGCCTGACACCTGAAACAGGACCTGCTTGTGTGCCCTAGTGTCATTGGCTGAGCATGCGTCTCATCAGGCTACAGACTTCCGGTCAGTTAAGATGGATTTGGGGGATCCAAGAAGTGGGTCCAAGGAGGGGCCCAGATGCCTGTGCAGTAGTGGCAACCCGGCACAGGCACCATTAGTCCTGGGAGAGAGGGTGCCTCCCCCCAAATCTTGGAGCTCCACCTGCGGCCCTGCCTTCCCTCTGGCCCCTTCTCTCTCCTTCTGGATCACCTTGCAACACCTGCTTATCTTCTTTCGGGATCCAGCCTCATTCTGCCTCGGCTTCCTACTTAACACCATAGCCAGAATAACCCTGAACACACAGTAGATAAACTCACTTCCTTCAGACATACACCAACCCCGTGAGTGTGCCCTGCACCTGCCCTCTTTAATGTGTCCTCTAGATTAGCACATGCTACCAGCAGAACTTAGCCATGCAGGTTCATGGACACCTCTGTGGTTGGGCATGTGCTGTGGCCAAGGAGGAGCAGGGCTTGGTGGCTCTGGGACTCTGGTCAGGCTCCCAGCGACTCTGGAACTTATCACAGGCCTGAGGGAACCTCACCAAGCTGCTCCCACCAGCAAGCAGTGAGGATTCACTTGGAAGCAGGAAAAGAGAGGGAGGATCCAGAAGTCCAGGCTGGGAAAGGTTGGAAGAGAGGAAGTCTACACACTGGGAGCTGGTTGGATCAGGAGGCTGTCACAGAAGGTATCAGGATGGGATGAGTGAAGAGTCACATGGTAAACATGCCAGGATGGTGGGGGGAGTGTGGGTGTTGGGCCCAGGGTTTAGCACTTCGGTGTCCCACATCGGTGTGCTTGGGTTAGGTTCCTGGCTCTGTTTCCTGCGAATGCAGATGCTGGGAGGCAGTGATGACAGCCTAAGTAGTTGATTTCCGGTCATCCATGGGGAAGCCCTGGAGTGGGTTCCAGGCTCCCAACTTTAGCCCAGCTCCAGCTATTGCAGACATCTGGAGAGTGGGACCAATGGATGGTCTCTTTCATTCTCTTTCAAATAAATATTCTTTAAGCCCCATGTAGCTTAGCTGTGAGAAAGCAGAGAAGAGGGTGACATGATAAAACTCAAAGCTCAAGCTGTGCGGACCTGTGGATCTGTACCCTGTCTTATCATGGATCCAGAGAAGCGACTAGAATAGCATACTTGGAAATAAACACCATGGGCGTCACTGCCTATTACAGGGGCTTGAGGGACAGAAGGGAAGATGTGACCTTCACGTCCTTAAGAATGAACTGTTAGAGTCTGCGTACACTGCTGGGCTGGCACAGCCTCTTCCTACTTCTGAATTCAGTGCGAATTCCAAAAAAGCAGGAGCACTGAAAAACCAGTCTGCGACAGGAAGTAACTCAGAGATGAGGGGGAAAAAAAGATAAAAACCAGCAGCTGTTGCTTTGAGAGATATATATATATATATATATATATATATATATATATATATATATACACACACACACACACACACACACACACACACACACACACACACATACCAGCCTGTGGTCTCCATTCCTCCCCATTCCTCTCAGACTCCCTCCCTGGCCAGTGGAACCAGACACCACCTTGGAGTTGTAAAGGATCAGCACCCTGGAGTAAGACCCAACAGGAGCCTGAGGCCCAGGCTGCAGGGCCAACCTCACTCCTTCCCTCCCAAATCTTCCTACTGAAAGAAGGTGAGCTCACTTCTGGAGGGGGTGTGGGAATCTGTGCCAGGGCCCGGTCTGGGAGGTGGCGGGACAGCAGCAGGAGGCAGCAGTGCTTATGGTCTCACGCCTTCCACCTGTTTGCGCCAACCTCGCCATTAGTCATCTCTCTGAGCCAGCCATGTCTCTGTTTACTGATCAACAAAGGCACAGCAATGGCTGCCCTCCTGGGTGGCCACCACAGGCCCACAGCAGCTGCCCTGGCTAGCCTGACCCATAGCTTCTAAACGCCAGCAGCTCGCTAGCCCTGGGTCTGGGTGATGTTTTCAGTTTTGGCAGCAACTTGTGCCCGAGGCCTTTGGGCATCTGCTTTTGTGCATTCCCAACTCCCCATGGGAACAAACTCATTCATGTCCAGTTAGGGGGACTGAATGTCTCAAACTTGATATTTTTCTTGCAGGTGAATCACTTGGCTTCACTGAAGTATGTTTTTGATATAAAATCAAATCCCTATAGACTATAAGGGCAGCCACATGGACCTCAAAATAAAAGATTCCATCCTTATAAACACATATTTCTCCTCCATGTATAGCACGTTTGCAATAAACATCCACTTGGCACTGCCACTCAGCCTTTCCCACTACCTCTCCCACCTGCTTCGTTAGTCTTCCCTTTCTGCCTCCCTTAAAGTCTCCTGTGCTTGGGTTCACTGTTTTTGGGTCCACTTTTTGGATGCAAAAACCCCACCCCTGGGCCCGGCGGCATGGCCTAGCGGCTAAAGTCCTTGCCTTGAAAGCCCCGGGATCCCATATGGGCGCCGGTTCTAATCCCGGCAGCTCCACTTCCCATCCAGGTACCTGCTTGTGGCCTGGGAAAGCAGTTGAGGACGGCCCAATGCATTGGGACACTGCGCCCGCGTGGGAGACCCGGAAGAGGTTCCAGGTTCCCGGCTTCGGATCGGCGCGTACCGGCCCGTTGCAGCTCACTTGGGGAGTGAATCATCAGACGGAAGATCTTCCTCTCTGTCTCTCCTCCTGTCTGTGTATATCTGGCTGTAATATAATGAATAAATCTTTAAAAAAAAAAACCCACCCCTTTAATCCACCCTCCTAGCCCTAAATGGAATCTCATTGCCACATAGCCTTGTTGCCTGAATTGGAATCCCATCCTTCCCATCCCATCCATTGTACAGCCAGCCCCAATTTCCAACCCTCACCATTGACTGCTAGCTCGCAGGTGCTCTGCCTGAGTATCTGCTGTTCTTTGCATCCTGCCAACTCCTTGAGGGCATGTCCATCTGCCCTTCCACCCATTTACTCCAAGAAGGCCAACATTATGCTAAGGGACTGTGGCAGAAGGATGACCAAAGCCTGGCTTCTCCACCCTTCTAACTCCTACTGACAGAATCTGCACCACATTCTAGGACCAATAGCTGGAGTTCCACGTCAGTGACTGATCAATGAGCAGGGTTAATGGAGCAGCTCTGTCACATCCTGCTAACTGGTGAGACCTGAGTTCAAGGGGCTTCCTATGACTTCTGGAAAACGGGATTCCAGCAGCAGAGGGCGAACAGAAGTCACGGCTGTATGGAGTGGAGGTGGAGCAGGTGAGAAACGGTCCTTCCTCTGCCTAGGGAGAGCACTGCAACAGAGCTCCGTGGGGTCATGGGTTTGGGTTTCTTACAGTTCTACCATCTTGGTGGAGTAGGCATGATGTGGGATCGGGATAGAGACAAAAGGAAGCCAAGCTGGAGCTGTAGGGGACACCTTTCTGGCCAAGAGAAGATGCTACAGGCTCGGGCTGTGGTCGCACATGCAGATGAGGGATGGGCAGAAGTGACTCTCCAGGAAGAGGCGTGTGATTGGTGTGACACTGGAGTGAGGGAGGGGAGAGTCATCGGTGAGCGCACAGCGCAGCGATACAGACAGGGAGAGCTGGGCGTCCCCACTGACAAAGCACTTGGCGTTTTCTTTGGTTGAACCACAGCCTGACATATGGTTCTTGGCAGTTTTCCTTTTTCATTGTTGGCCAGACTCTGGGATTCAGGACATGCCCCTGTTGTGGTTTATTACTGAGTCATGAGCTACTCTATTATCCACGTCTGGGAGAGTAAGAAAGATACGGGAAGCATGAGCCAGCTGGATGACGGCAGCGTCAAAGGGCAGGTGGTTCCATATTTTAAAATCATCAAAAGATAAAGCAATTGCACAGAGGAGATTTTGGGGTAACGAAGGAGCATTGCAAAGTGAGGGTTCATAATTCCCTTGTATCTGTAAGGTTCATGTCCAATCTGAAATTAACTTACCAGGCTTATATCCTGGATTTACTTTCTATATGAGGCAGCACTTCAGAGAACAAGTAAGTAAATGCTGTTATGACCAATGGTTTATTTTAAGAGAAAAATGCTGCCACAAATGGCAATACTATTTTTTTTTAACATTCCCTGGGAAAGCATAACAACTCAATCTACTTGAGAGGCGAGGAACAACTATTGACATTGTACTTAATCTTTAAAACGGATACACGTGTGTCTAAAAGCTAATAAAGTTCCCTCCACTATAATGGGGGGGAAGCAAGGCACTATATCACAAGCAACACACTTGCTTGGGATTCTGGTCTTACGGCCTCAGCCCAAGGGCAGAAAATATTGAGGTGATTTAAAATAGTCCCTGATAGGATATATCTGACATTAGTGGGCCTGCTGAAGTGAAACAATAATATCAGAGAGATACAAAGGTATGAGACCCATTAACGTGTGTGTTAAGGTTCTGCGGCCTTGACCTCGACATCTTCCAGGTGATCTGCCCTTGGGGTAGGCAGGTGTGTTGTCTAATACCAGCCGGCAGGTTGCTAAGCAGGTAATCTGAAAATGCCACCTAGACTTTGCATCCTCCAGTGTCCACACTGCCGACACGGCTCTTCCTGGAGCATCACTTCTGTCCCATCATGCATTTGAGGACCATGAACAGCCTCTTCTACTCCACACTTATATGGGAGAGGTGTCCCTGTCAGTGTGCTGAGCTCTGCCCACCTCATCTATGTCCACCTGCCATGACCCACCTAGGACCACGCTCTGAATTACAAGGAAGAGGTAGAGTGAGTATTCTTTCAATGCTGTGCTGTACCAAGCCACAGCTTAACTCCTCTCATCCACCACATCTGGTTGTCAACAAGTGAACCACACATCACAAGCATCTTCCACATTGGTAACACTAAAGAGGCAAAATATGGAGGCCCAACCGAATGGCCAAATACACATTTTGTTTTATAAGGATTTTTTAAAAAATAATTTCCTGGTAGCTTCACTGGGGAAAAACACTTAAAGTATTACTGGGCATCATCTATGGATTTTCAAATATGATATTTTCAAAGTCTGTATTTCATAATATCTGTAACATGAATTTACATGTAATGTATTTGTAAGGCAAAACTTGTATTTCACATACGCAAAGCCTTCTTGTTTTTGTGTGAATCTCTGTATGCATTTGGCCACTACAGATATAAACAGCAACACGGCCCCCACAAAGTTAGGAAAGATCTTTTGGGCGACGTGTATCTTCTTCCACTTGAATACACACAAGAGCCAAAAAACTGACCACTTTCCTACTTAAGCTGTTACTATCAAACTGTGCCATGCTGAGCAGGCAGGTTTGCACTGAGTGTCAGCTGCATTCTGTTTTTCAAATGTATGTATTTGAGAGGTAGAGAGAAGGAGGAGGAGGAGGAGAAGAAGAAAAAGAAGAAGAAGAAGAAGAAGAAGGAGGAGGAGTAAGAGAGAGAGAAGAGAAGAGAAGAGAAGAGAAGAGAAGAGAAGAGAAGAGAAGAGAAGAGAAGAGAGAGAGCTCCTATCCAGTGGTTCACTCCCCAAATGCCTACAACGGCTGGGGTTGAAAGCTAGGAATTTGCTCCAGGTCTCCTATGTGAGCGGCAGGGTCTGAAATACACGAAGTGCCACCTGCTACCTCCCAGGGTCTGCATTAGTAGGAAACGAGTCAGGAGCCAGAGCCAGATATGGAGATCCAGCTCTCTTATCTAAGCTGTGAGTTTGACACCTACACTAAACACCATCCCTTAGCTACCATTCTGACTTACGTTTTCCATCTCAGCAGTGCCAGATGGGTTGGTCCCAGCGCCTGCCTGCTCTCCTAGGGTGACAGCGACAGAACAGCACGGAAGGAATCCTGACCAGGTCAAATCAATAGGAGTCGCCTCTTCTCTGCTCCTTCACAACCTCTTGAAAATATTTAAATAATACTGCAACCCACACACTGGTCTCTCTGCTAACTGCTCTCCCCAGATGACTTGCAACAATACAAGAAACCATCTCGGTGCCCTTCTCACCCAGTCAAAGCTTGCCCTCTCCTCCTTTCCATGGCCTGGCTCCCTTCACTCCACAGGTCAGAGGACTTTGCACAGGTCCCTGTGCTCCCTGGCAGCTGCCCTCCTCCGGTGCAGCCTGTGGAAAGCACCTGCTGCTGTGCCCCCTCCCCGGGAGAACACTTGCAGGTGTTTCTAGAGACATTCTACAGACTGTCGAATCTGCCACTCCCAATCACCCCTCCATTCTTCCTCCACTGCCATGCTTCCTGATGGAGTTGTCTGCACTCAGCATTTCTTCCTCTTCAGCCCATGTGGTTTGGTTTGCCCTACCTCCAGTAGCCAATCACACTGTGCAGAAACTAAACCCGGTAGGGTCCTGAGAACCTCTTGGGCATCGCGAGTAAGAGCCTGCTGAAAGGTCTACGAGCCAACTATCTAGGCAAGAGGAACGAGGACACTCTACCAATCCAATCACTTTGGAGATGATGATGCTGTGTCTGTAAAGGTTGGGAGCCTGGTGTGGCTGAGTAGCCCAGAAGCCTCGTGACAGACCTGAGGCATGGCATTCTGGCCGCTAGGTTGACGTTACTCATTCTCAAGGTCAGCACCTGCTTCCATTTTCCACTGCAACATCTGCAGCTTCTCAGGACCCACTGCTTCCTAGCTGCGCCCCAGTCACCTTGGCTTGTACTCACCTCTGCTGTTGCGCCTTTCCCTCCTCCAGACTCCTACATGCAGGCAGATACATCCTGACTAACAAGGCCTTTGGTACACAGCACCATACCTAGCAGGGATGTCAGGTTTCTTTTTCTGGCCTCCCTTCTCTGTGTGCCACACACAGCAGTGCAACTCATTAGACATGTAATCTGATGGGACTGGCCTTGCCACATAGCATGTTAAGCTGCTGCTTGGGATGCTAGCATGCCAAGGAGTTCCTATTGGATGCCAGCTGTGTCATCTCTGGCCCCCCTCTATGGACTTGCACAAGCCCCTAACACCGCAAACCACAGAAGTCTCAGAAACACCTGGTGTGATATGGCTACATCCAGGTACCCAAGTCAGAACAGGTGCTATTATCTTTAAGGCTTTCACCACGTCTGCGCAGCTCAGCTTCTGATGCTATTCAAAGGCTTCCCCTACACATGGCAAAGCTGTGTGGGGGAAGCCACAAGGCTGGCTTCCATGGGCCTTTGAACCTCCAGCTCCTCTCTGTGTCTTTGAGCTTCATTTTCGCCTGGTCGTTGCAGAGATGGGCAGAGACATCACTGATAATTAAAGCTTAACATATTATCATTTCATGGTGGGGCTAACAAGTGAAACTCTAAGTAATGATGTAATCCAACTTGTCAAAAAGGAAAATGAAAAGAGAAGACAGAAGGCAGGGCAGAGCCTTGGGACCCCGTGTGCCGTGTCATGTTCTAATTAACTAACTGATCCTTTAAACTGTCAAACTCGCCCAGGAACTCCATGGCCTGGCGTCTGATTAATATTCATATTTGGGCCCTAGATTCTCTGATTTAGGTCCCAGTGGTTGCAGTTAAACATCAGTCTTTAAAGAGCGAGAGAGATAAATAAAAACTAGCCTGGCAAACCAAAGTCTTTGGGATTTCCCATTCATAGGGAAATGAGGGGAGGCCACCCGAAGTCCCAAATCCATAGGGAGTGCAAATCCTCTGTGGATGCATATTGATTTCTGAATCATGATGAGGACTTGTATATTGAAAAAATGATTATTTTTCTCCTTTCTCCTGGCAGCCACACTGTTAATCATGCTGTATGGCGCATTGTTCACTAAGTGAACGACATGGGTAAAATTACATAGCGTTCGGTGATAGATGCAAGCCTTTAATTTCAAACAAAAATAATTGAATATGTAATTTAATCAAAACAGGCTAGAATCAGTCATTTAGCTAAACTGTGATAATGGGGCCACCTGGACTTTTCTTCATGGAGCCCAGGCTATAAAGGAATCCAGTCCTTCCCTTACGCTGATGTACATTGAATAAACAAAAACGCTTCCCAGGCAGGTGGTTTTTGAAAACAAAACCAGCCCCTCCGCTGTATTTGAGACACTCCAGCTGCCAACAGCTGCATGGGACATACCCTGAGCATCCTTGGGAGGATGGTGACAACAGGATAGGGCCTTAAGAGGCAGGGAGGGCACCATGTTCTCTCCTTCACTCACAGCTGACTTTTTAGGACTTGGTGATCTTTGGAGGGAGAAAATCAGTCAGTCCAATGCCACTGTGGGTGCCAATACCCTTGACTCCCAGGAAAGATTTTCTAAAAGCTTTCGATTTCATGTAAGAGAGTCTTAGCTCTCACAGTTTAAGTCTATTATTTCACATTCCTCTGTCCTAATTGGACAAGCCATATGCCCTATAAGCCTTCCCAGAAGCAATACTTCTTTGTCCCAGAGAGCTTATTAAAAGTTTTTAAGCCTTTGTCAAACTTACTATGACGTTCTTCCAACTTACATTAAAAATGGCAACACTGCTAAGAGAGATGGAGATGTGAGCATCAACCCCACGGGTACCAAAGAAGAATGGTGAGGCGCAGGGGACTTGATCACAGAGATGGAGGCCCGTGGTAACCAATGCATTAGTAATTCACATGTTCCTATTCTCTCCCGGGGGTGGGGAGTGGGGATCGGGGAATGACATGCCACACACAGAATCAGTCCTTTTTAGACAAAGGAATGGCCCACCTCCAGTATATCATTCCAGGGCCTTTCACAGATTCCTGCTAGCTGGAGTTGGAGCAGGAGGAAAGCCAGCTGGCAGCTGCTGCCCACCCTACTCCCTGGGGCCATGCGCACCTGTGGAAGATCTGCACGGCAAGCCACAGGAGCCAGAACAGCAGGGGGCTTCTTCTATCAGGACCTGGGAGTCTTTCTGTCTCCTAGCTGACAGCATCTGGATCCATGACCAGAAACGCTGTTTCTTCTGATAATCACCCTTAGGATGATCTGGAACGTGCCCCATGCTTTCAGGAAAAGAAGGTAACACAGTCCAAATTTCACATTCTCCCACTGTTTACTTGGAGTTAGTTGAGGCTCCCAAGGGGAACACCACCATGGCAGGCCAATCCGGACCCACTCGCTCTAGGTCAGGAGGAGGTAGAGTTTTGACATCTCACTTCAGGAGGTAGTTCCAGTACATGGCTTGCCCAGAAGACAGCCCAAGCCATGCTCCTAGGAGCTGCAAGGACACCTCTGGGTGGGGTACAGATTCCCGGAACACTGGAACTGGCTCCATTCCACAAGCCATCAGGTAATTAATGGTAGCTTTAGGGGGAGCAGAGTTTAAAAAAAAAGTAATTGAACTCATTTTTTTTTTTTGAACTGCTAATGAATGACTGAGACAGTCAATATTTGTGTTGTTGGGAGTGGATGTGTGGATGCACGTGTGAGAGGGAGAGGAGGAGACAGTGTTTGGGATGCAAACGCTCAGAACAGTCTATCAGCCCCGTTAACAACTCTGAGCTGCCAGACCACAAATGCTGAATATGTTGACTTTAAATGTCTAGGGGGAAGCACGTGCCATGGATCAAAGAGCACACTGATTAATCCAACAGAGACCAAAGTCTGTCACTTCGGTCATGGTGCAACGAAGAGCCAAGCAGAGTCACTAAAGACTGTAAATAAATGGGAGAAAAATATCAAAGCAAAATTGGTTTCAAAGAAGGGTTGCGCTGCCAACTACCCATCTAAATGCTACTTGATTAGGGAAACTATGTTTCCTTCCAAAGCACATCTGCCTCCTTGTGTTCAAGCGTTGTTTCCCTTTGCTGAAAATAACTACCAGTTTGCTGATACCAGGTAACCAGCACTTGTACTATAATCGCTTAATATTATGTGTGAGGTCATCAGCTTTCTTTCTATTGAATTCCACAGACTCAAGCTGCTCATCATCTATATACAAACACAGCACACAACCCTAGAACCAGAGATTTAAAGATCAACATGCTCATATGTTATTTCCTGGGAACTCAGCTCTCTGCATTAGCAGCAAGCCACTGCTAGAGTGAACACTGGACATAGAAACCTGGGCGAGCCAGACGGCTCCAGCTCATCACCAGCATATGTGAGAAATAATCCGCCATGTTTTTAGGACCAGTTAACTTGGTACGTAGCACAAGTCATAACACTGAGTCTGATGTCCATGTGAAGAGGACAAACAGCCAAAAGGCTCCAGTGACTTCTCCGTTTTCAGCCATCCTCCCACAAATACACACCCTCAGATAGGATGAGGAGCAAAACAGGTCCAAGCAAAGAGCCCTCATGGTAGGTTAGTAGAGCAAGTCCTATGTTGAAGTGGATGTGGCAAGAAAGTCTCGGATTTCGGTCACAAATGCACTTCTTTGCTTTCTCACCAATACGAGTCCTTTGTTATTTTCTCCAGGAAACCATAATGTAGCTGCCATTTGTCATTCTCCAAAACTGGCGTGGGAATATATGTTAACTTTGTAAAGGTAATTTCATTGAAGGCAGAGGTACGTGCTAAGAACTTAATGTTCACAAAGAACAAAATGCAGAACCAGACCAGTTCCAGTTGGGCTAGTCTTCTAGAATCATCTTCCTATCATCACAACTGGTGTTGTCCATGTGCTGTTTAAATAACTGGAATTCCAAAGAACAGGTGTTTCCTTTTAGCTCTTTTTGCAGAACACAAAATTTTACTCAGCTCTAAATTTTGAGTTACTCTGATACGATCCCCAAAACCACGCTAACACTTCACTAAATGGATACAGTTGAATAACTTTATTTGATAAGATATTCATGAAGCTGTGGCAGGTGCCAACAAAGCAAGCAAGCTTTCCAAAGGAAATTCTTTACCCCAGCCACGGATCTGCTTTTTCAAAAGTCCACTGCAGTTGTCCTTAACTTGTTCTTCTGCATAATTTATGGGGCAGCTGTCAAACATGTGTGTTCTCCTGTCTCATATCTGCCATTTGTACACTGATAAGTGACATAGGAAACAGGCTATGAACAAACCGACACTTGGTTACTGAATAAATGAAAGAAAGGGGATGTAAGGATGAGAAGAAAAACAGTCAAGGAAGTATGCTAGTTTCCTTTTCCATAGCAGGCAGAACTTTGCCAATTTTTGAACAGTTTTCAGAATGAACTTCCCAGATTCACCAGCTCACACAATGGCCACTACACTTCTTCTAAGAAAACCCAATCATTTCTTCATGCTGTAAGTCAATAGACATGTATCTATAATTTTATATGATCTAGGGCGATTTTATAAAATCAACAATGTTGCTAGTGTAATGTAAAACACAGTTTGAAGGTTCTGTGAGATTTCCCTTAAGAGAATGCCTAATTCCCACAAGCCGGCTAAATAATGAGATTCTGGAAAGCTCAAAAGCACGGACAATTGATTTCCATGTTAAGCCATGAAGCATTGTTCCTAAGTTAACAAACTCTTCCTTTCTGATCTCCTTCCATTTCCTGCATTGTGTTCAGCACCTCTCATCCTTGTCCAACATCAACAGCTCATTTGCACAGGGGTCAGTGCTGGACAACATTAATAGCCATTATGAAACCTCTAGTGTGTTTAAAATCAACAACCAAATTGGCCTCCACTGTTTCAGCTATAAATTCCAAACGTTTTCATGGCAGAGGGCAAGCTTGTGAAAAGTACAGGTAAAAATTGCAGTTAAATAACCAGATCCCATCAAAGGACTCCACCACAAGAGTCCCTGTTTTAAAACCAGCTGGAAAACAAACACAGATGACAGTGCTCCCTGGGCAGGGCAGTGCACCTGCCCTGTTTTAGCAAGGAGGCCAGTTTCACAAGAGTTTTGTGCACAAGGCTGAAATGACCAACATGTACACAAGCTCAAGGAATTTCCGCCAAGCCCCCCTAGAGCCAGGACACTGAACAGGCCAGAAAGACAGCTGGTCCAGTTGTCCCTTAGCTTTCCCTTCCCAGAGTTCCCCAGCAACAGATCCTGTGGAGAGGAGGCTGACACGATTTATCCAAGAGATACTGACACCTGGGTTGGGGAAGGCCAGCTAACACGCAGCCCACCCTAACTTCAGATTAACCTCTATGCCCACTTGGCCCAGGTTGTTGTTGGAATGAACTGCATCATCTAAGACCACATTTACTGCACCAAGTGTAGTGGTAGCTATGTATAAATGCTAAGGGTGACAGAATCATGCAGGCCAAGAACAGTACAGACCATAACCATGGAAGAATAACCAGATTGTGGGGTTGGCTGAGAAAAAGGGCATTCTACCAGAGTAGAGCAGGCAGACAGGAGGAGGCTTGTATCCCAACCCTGAGGACTCCCAGATCCTCACCAAGGACTATCAGTACGAGCACTGAGGACTACATCTGCCAAGGAGACCATGGGGAATTGGAGTGCCTTCGGAGGCCGAGAACTCTGAGGTCAGCCACCCCTCATTTGGATCTGCCACATGGGATGGAAGAAGCCTAAATCCTGCCTTGCAGGATCCAGGGTCATCGGAACGACAACCAGGAGCACTGAGCAGTCCGCAGAAATAGCAGAACAGTAAACTTCCTTCGGGACTAGGGAGAGGAGCTTTCTCTGGTCCGTGCCTGGTTCCGACTTTGGGCCCCCACCCTCTCTAGATGGAGAACAACAAGGAAAGCTTAGAAACAGACAGGAAACGGTCAGCGGGGATGCACTTATAACTCACTGAGTGGGACACAAAGATTAGTTACTCCTCACTGAGGTATTGAAGATTTCTCTGCACACCCCTCCTAAAACTGTTCACCTAAACTGTTGACATATGTCTTGTTAGAGTTATAGAGTTACACTACCCGAAAAACAGCCAGGTTCAGCAAATCATGCTTCAACGCTATAAACTGCTAAATACTAAAATTAAAATAGACATGAGACAGCTGAATAGTAATCTATAGCCATTTTAAGGTGTATAGAACCTGGTTGTATATAAACTAATAATTGAAATGTCAATGTAGAAGTCACAGGATGTGGTTCAGAACTTGCATTCTTCTTTTCTTTTTCTCTTTTAACATATTGGTTACTCAATACCATGTCAACTAATTCCATAACATTATAAATTGTTACGGATGTAATGTCGGGGCTTTTAATTGATCGGGATGATACTCTGCCGGCTCTACCTTCAGACCAGAGATGGTCTCCCCAAGAAATCGTTGAACTTATCTGGACAATAAGATGCTGGACTTTATGCTTGATAAATGCTTGCAATGAAAGAATCTCAACTGAATCTGAACTGTGGGAATGCAACAAGGTGGAGGAATCCACCATGGGGGGAGGGTTTGGGGAGGAGTGGGGGGAATCCCAGTGCCTATAAAACTGTCTCACATAATGCAATGTAATCATTAAAAAAAAAAAAAAGAAAAAAAGAAAAAGGGGGTTCTAGAACAAGCATGAAAAGTGTATGTATAGATAACAAGTTAGGTGGGTTTTAGAAAAGCATAAATAAATTCATGCATAACCTCTAGAAGGTGTTCGCTCCAGTTTTTTCTCTGCATATTGGAATATTAGACCATTTTCCACCTCTTCTTTATTATTAGGATGTCATTTTTTGGCATTAACGTGTTGATATGATTGGTATCTCTAGGGCACATCTTGAATGCCTACACACACTTTTTGGGGGGTGGTAATCTCTCCTGGAATTCCTTCCAGTTCCTCACCCCCTAATACAAGCATTTTTCATAGTATATATATTTTCTTGACAAACTGAACCCTTCACATTTGAGAGTTGCTCTCACAGTTTTCACAGTAGGTTTCAGTTCATATTATTAGGATAAGAAAACTGTTTTATGTTGCAAAACAGGATTGCCATGAGTTATAACCAAGGACTCTTTGAGATCATTCCCTATTTGTGTTGAGTGCTCTGCACTATGCATTATAATAATTCCATAACTCTTGGCCATCATGTTATTTTCAGCTTGTGGGCAAGAAAAGTGGGGATGGAGTGGGTAAGGGAGCCTACCCAGGAACACAGAGAAAGTACTGAAACCAGTACTGGCTCAGTCAACCCAATCATAAGGTTGTGCTTTTGACACCGGCATGGTGCCATGCAGATATTAAGAATTGGACACAGCAAAACAGCCACACTTATAATGAAGCACATTTCAGATCCACAAAGTCGAGGCACCAGCCAGCCTATAGTCTATTTAGTCTATGGAGGCTCTGAGCAGCAAGACACATGCAATGTCTTAGCTTCTATTTTCCTCACCTGCAAAACAAAAATTTTAATAAATCTTGTTCTCAGGCTGAAAAATATTTGTTTCCCCAATCCTCTGAGAGGGTAGGAGTAACACACCAATTTAAACAGTGATAGATTGCTTTGCTCTAACACCAAGCAAACAAAAGCCTAAAACTGTACTTTACGTTTTCAAACACAGATTCAGCCATGTCCAAATGTACATTTTCTTCATGAGGCCAAATGTCCTCCTCTGACCCCCTGCTAATTTTCCTGATGATGCTTGAACAGAACATGCTGATTTGGGTAATTCCATGTCCATGCACAAAAATAATCAATGACATCAGCATAGTTATGGGAATTAGACTTATTAGTTAATTACAGAACCAGCAGAGGGAGCACAAACCCTGCATAAATAATAACTTTCTTCTGAGTGTCTAAAAAAAAAAAAAAACCCAACAGGAGTGGGTACAGAAAAAAAACGTAATTATGAATATTACAAGATGGGCTTTCCTCTCTTGGAATGGTGTGAAGATAGAAATCCACTACATTGTTCACGCTGGTCTATGTATAAATGTAGAGTTCTGGGGTGTTAAGACGGAAGACGTGTGTGTGTGTGTGCGTGTGTGTGTGTGTGTCCCTTTGTTTTCATGATGACACCCCCTTACTGGTGAAGTAATTAAGGTCAGATGGTGTGACTGGCCAAGAGTTGGCCCATACTTGCTCGCCCTCAAATCAGAAGAGCTTTCTTTTTAGCTGTGTTTATCTTAACAAATTCCCAGGTGAGCCAATCTTACTCCACTAAGGTGCAATCAAGATTTGTGTTTATGGTTGAATAAAGATTTGATAGCAGAGAAACAATGTAATGCCTACTGGTATCAAGCGAAAGAAATAAAATTCACTCTTTTTAAAAGACTATCTGCCTTAAGTACTGGACTGTTAACACTTTAAAGAAATGGTCACTGGCTTTTGAATTTGAAGCCAGATGGTGTTCAGTTCATTTTTCCTTGAAGAATAAATGAGTATTAAGACAGGGCACACATATATGCCCCCCCATGAAATAACACTGTCATGTGTAAATGCAGGTTAAGATAAAGAACACCCATTTATATCCATTCATGAACAGGTGAGGCAATATACTTGGGGTCGAAAACTTCCATTACACAGATCAACATTCAAGACTAGGCCAACTGTTTAAAAGGTAGCTATAATCACAGCAAAAGCATCGATACTGCTCAATATCATGTACAGTTTAGCCAAGATGATAAGCAATAACACAAAGGACTTATTTTCTGGACTGTGTATTTCTTCTGCTAAGTCTCTGCAATGTCAAGTGACAACAAAAGCAAATCATGGTATTTACGACATAGGGCCATGTATCTTGACAGTATGTTAGGACAAAATATTTGCTTCCAAAAAGTAATGGATGTGTGGAAACATGATATGCTTTGAGATCAGTCCCACGAAGCAGCAAGTTAATTGCAACTGCGACATCTCATAAGGGTGCTGATTTGAATCCTGGCAGCTCCACTTCTGATCCAATTCCATGCTAAGGCACTTGTAGAGGATGGCCCAAATGATTGGGCACCAGTGTTTATGTGGGAGACCCAGGTGGAGTTTCAGGTTCCTGGCTTTAGGCTGGCCCACTGCAGCCGTTTAGGGAGTGAACCAGCAGATGGAAGAACCCTCTCTCTGTTTCTGTCTTTCTCTGTTCAACTCTGCCTTCCCTAAAAGTAAACAAAATCTTAAAAAAAAAAAAAAAATCACCTGTGTTGGTAGGATAAGAGAAGCCTCAGAGAGCTCTCTCAACCTCTTCTACCATGGGAGCACATAGCAAGAGGGGGTTATCTATGAACCAGGAGGCAGAACCTCCCCAGACAATATGACAGCGCCATGATCCTAAACCTCCCTTACAGTAGCTAAATGGGTAATGATAGACCTGGAACGGTAGAGTCAGCATTACTCATGCTGTGGGGACAGAAGAGGCATGTTGGGTTCAGAGACAGGGCTTTGGTTATGCGTACATGGGGGAGAGGTGACCTCCCAGCTATGTTCTTCCTTGGAGGACTGAACACAGTGGACCCTCCATAGGCAGTGCTTGCCATTTGTTTTCTTCATCCACGTGACCTGAAAACAGCAGGCAGCAGAATGGCTCCTTGTGGGCAGATTCTTCTGTGGTGGAACAGCAGGTGCCAATCAGAGCTGCTAAGTGACTGTTCGAAAGCCTAATGTCAATAGCTGTCTTTTGGAGACTGCTCACTTCTGAGAATTGGTTTCTTCTTCTGCTTTGAAGAAAATCCAAATGGATTGGTCTTACAGGGTCAGCTAACTCCTACAAACAGGTCCTATGCCTCAGTGCAGGCACCTGTGCTTGTTTTCCACTTAAAATAATTTTCTCCAACATTTTGTGCTTATTTGAAGTTTTAACGGCAGACTAGATATTTATCGAACACTCTATGAGGGTACGCTAGTGAGTTTGTGAGAAAATAGAATTTAAAATACATTTGTTGGCTGCTAAAACCCTTGAAATCCATGCCTAGTGTTTTCATAATGCACATTTTTTCTTAATTTATTGAAGACCCCTTAGTACACAAACTTTTTTCTGCATTGATCACGTTGTAGCACACCAGATTCAGCCACTGCCTGCAACACAGGCATCCCTTCTGGCCACTGGTTCGAGTCCCATTTGCTCCACTTTGCTCCCTACTAATGCTTCTGAGAAAGCAGCAGAAGATGGCCCAAGTCCTTGGGCCTCTGGGTGGAGATCTAGACTCCTGACTTTGGTTTGGCCCAGCCCTGGTGCTGCAACTGTTGGGAGAGTGAACTAGCAGAAAGAAGATACTTTTTATAGTCCTCTGTATTTGTGCCTTTGAAATAAATAAATCTGAAACAAATTTTCTTTGCACCAAGACAAATACATCTTCTACCAACTTCTTTTGAAGTACATTTGTGGCTATGCATCATGTTGGAAACTTTACCTACAAGATCTCACCAATTAAGCACAAAAGAACCCTGTGCCTGGTGTGATAACCCAGTGGCTAAATCCTTGTCTTGTATGCACCGGGATCCCATATTGGTTCGTGCCCCTGCTGCTCCACTTCCCTGCCAGCACCCAGACTCTGGCCTGGAAAAACAGTAGAGGGTGGCCCAAAGCCTTGGGACTCTGCACCTGTGTGGGAGACCTGGAAGAAGCTTCTGGCTTCTGGCTTCAGATTGGCTCAGCTCCACCTATTGCGGCCACTTGGGGAGTGAACCAGCGGATGGTAGATGTTTCTGTCTCTCCTTTTCTATGTAAATTTGCCTTTCCAATAACAAAAATCCTAAAAAAAAAAAGAAAGAAAGAATCCTGTCCCTGAAAGAATCCCAGTAGATGAGAGGCCACTGTGTGAGCAAGTCGTAACTGCAGCTGACATCTCTCGTGTGCTCCTGGGGCGGTGAGTAATGAGTCCTGGACTTTCCTTCCCATTGCACTGGCTGGAGGTACCCACCTAGCCCACTGGTGACTCGAGTAGTTTTTAAGACCTGAATACATGGGGCCAACACTCTGAGGCCTCAGTGGTGGACTCAACCCAACAATCCATTGGAAAGTAGGTTTCTTATGAGTTCAGAAAGGAAGATCCTCCTGCAAACATGTTCTGCAATCACGATAGAAACACACTCCTAGTCAGATTCCTACATAACAAACTGATGGGGGGCAGGGTGGTGGTGGTACTTTGGCACAGCAGGAGATCTGACTGCCTGAAGTGCTGGCATCCTATGGAGGCACGGGTTTGTGTTCCGGCTATCTCACGTCTAATCCAGCTCTCTATTAACGTGCCTAGGAAAGCAGTGCAGGATGGTCCTCAAGTCTTTGGGTTCCCGAACCCAGGTAGGAGACCCGACAGAAGCCCCAGGCTCCTGGCTTTGGTCTGGCACAGTCCTAGGCATTGCAGTCATCTGGGGAGTGGATAAGTGGATTGATTATCTCTTCCTCTGTTTCTCTCGCACACGAAACTTTGCCTTTCAATTAAATAAACACATTTTTCTTTTTTTAAAGTCAACCGATGAAGGTTGAAGAAAACAAATTCACAGCACTTGTTTTTCATCTGTAAAATGAATTTAACTCAGTCTGGTCTCTGATTAGGCACAGACACAATGATTCACTTTACACTGGTTTTTACTCACCAGAAAGGTATCAGTTGGTCTTCGAGTGAATGAATCATGGAGTATCATCCTATCATAGGAAGAGATGGCTAAGAATCTAAAACCTGTCATTTATTCCAGGGAAGAGAGCTATGCCTAAAAAGGGCTATTAATCAGGCCCATTCTTTCATTTTGAGCATTTCACAGCCATGCATTTGCAGGTAACTCAGAAAGCTGCACACACCCAGGATGGGGAGCAGGGGTTTGTGAATTCCAGTCCCAGAAATTGTAGCAAGAATGACTTGTTACTTCTGGTTAACTCGGCCCAGAGGGATCCATGTTTGGGAACCCATCTTGTGAATCTATGAGTGTATTAATGTTACAAATGAATGCTTATTGGTTTAGGGACACCATTTCCCAGCTCACTCTCCAACAGCAGAGTTCTTGTAATAATCTGAATGTGAAACAGAAAACTTTGCATGTAAGTTATTGATTTTTTTTCTCAAAGTGAGATCCGTAGATAGTATTAAGTCATTGGGATGGTTCTGTGGGTAGCAGGTGCATCAAGTCAGACGCATGTCACTCGGACGTGAAAAAGTACATGTCACAGCAAGGTTCCCCAAGGACAGGGGTTCGGCCATGGGGTGGCCAGAGAAAGAGTCACGATTCACTCTGGAGGGGCCAGGGCCTGGACACAGCTGTCTTTAATTGCTGGGTTGTCATGTCCCAGATACTCCTGGGTGACATTGTGCCTAGAGTAATGAACAAAATAAATACACAGGATCTCATATACTAGTCCTCGATCTTGAAATGCTCTATTTATTCGCTCAATATTCATTAATGAGAAAAAAAGAGTTCATCTTTCATGGTATGCATCGATACCATATATCATTTTTATCTTGAGTGT
Organism: Ochotona princeps; assembly: GCF_030435755.1. NCBI lineage: Eukaryota > Metazoa > Chordata > Mammalia > Lagomorpha > Ochotonidae > Ochotona > Ochotona princeps. Next base: position 7,258,405 of record NC_080852.1, on the reverse strand, counting down.
CAATTGGCATATTATTTTCTTTCAATTATACAAAAAGCAAAATGTCCAATACTTTAGGTGTTTGCAAGAACTCTGTTCTTTATCTCGCATATTTGTGATGATGAAGGTTTGCAGTTAACAGGTAAGAAGGAGTATTCTTAGAACCACCTGAAGGGTGGTTTTGCTCCAGATGCATAAAGATCCCTATTTTACCATCATAGAGCCTGCTCAGAAGGGAACCTGAAGGGCAGGCATTTGGTCTAGAGTGTAGACACCTCTAACGCTGGGGTTCCTGGGTTCTCTGTCAACTACCTGGGAGACCTGCACTGTGTTCCTGGCTCCTGACTTTGGTCCAGCCCAGTTTCAGTCATTGAAGAGTGAACCAAAGAACAGGAGATCTGTTTCTCATATAAAATACATTTTTTAAAAATGCAAGAAATGGACTCTATTTAAGGTTGAGACATTTCCCTTCCAGGGTTTAAGGTGGCAGGGAGTAATTCTGAAACATTTCAGTTAGACTAGGATGGCACGTCAGGAAGAAACCAAGACCTTCTGCTTGCACCCGTCATCCATCTGCTGGCTTTGCAATGGAGTGATCCTCTCTCTATGCTAGCAAGGCTGTAATCACTGGTTAAGTGGTCACCAGACCCCAGGTCCTTACTCTGCTAGATACTGTGCACACTGTACCATTCAACCTTCTCAATAGTTCTTTGGATATGATCAACCACACTTTAAAAAACAAATGCGAAAAGCAACCTTAATGGAATTAATTCTTAGGCCCAAAGTCAAGATTCCTGCCTAGGACCATCTTACTTGCAACCTTGTGCAGCTGACCACCAAAATCCACCACCTGCTTTCACCACCCTGCTTGTTTTATGACTCCCGACTGTCAGGACCACCACTGATCCAAAGAAGAAGGAGGAGAGTTTCCAGGATAAACTGTACACATGGAAGGGGAGCTTGGCAGTCATGTGCGAAGTGAAGACAAGCTGCGAGCAGAGGCGGGCGGAGGGAGTTCCTGCACTCCTGGGCTCCTTGCAATGTGACCTCGGGCAGCCTTAGTCTCTATTTCTGCAGGACTGGGAAAGGAAAGAAATGCTGAAATCATGAAGCAGAGTGCTCACACTCTGGGGCAGAAGAGGCCGAATCTCAAATGAGGGTGTTTGGGAGACACTGAGGGATGAGGCCCTTAAATGATGTAAGACACGAGGACCACCAGGAGCTTCCTTGTCACTTATACAGCACTACTTATTGTGACAAATCCCTACTATTTGGAAACTTCATGTCACCCATTTACCATTAGGGGCATTTATAACTTAGGAAAGGGTGCCTTGTTTTCTAGCCAGAACCCAAATGCTGCTCTGCTAAATTTTTGAAGACTCTGGTCACGAGTTTCAATTGCTAAGCTGTGGATTAACTGCGATGCGTTGTGCATGAATGATACTGGAATGGAGTCGGCATGCTCTCTTCATCCTGTTAGGATGCACGTACAGGCAGAGTTGGTGTGGTAGTCATCCCTAGGCCCCTGGAGCCCAGTCCAGTGTCTGCCATCTAGCAGGTGCATGGAATCTCGGATGATGAAGAGTTCCTTCTCGGGTGTTCTTTAGTTTCTGCGATTCAAATTTCAGCCTCTCCTTTTCTGAAAATCTCCCTTCCTTCACAAGGCAAATTTCTGAAGAGACAGGAGCTGATGCACAAAACCTCACCTGCATAGAAGGGCAGAGCGAGCGGGGTCCGACGCAACAGCCACGCTTTCTTGTTGCACATTATTTGTGCTTAGTGATGGAGACACAGTTCTCTTTTCTGCAATATCTCTGCCCCAATAAAATTAAGAACTTAGCGTACGATCCAAATTCCCTCCAAAGGAGGTAGCTTAAAAAAATTTATTGGCTTTCCTGCCACAGGGATTTATGGTTTCTTTTTTAATAGTTACGGTCTGCTATGCCATACGTTTCTCTGGTCACTAGACAGGATTCATTTATCTTTTCTTTCGAAACATGCACTAAACATTTTAAGCAAATTCTGGCCCTTCGATTGATTGGATTTTCCAATGAGGATTGAATTGCAAGATGGCTTTGGAATACGTCTCCAAAACAAGAAGGCCTTAAAATAAAAAACAGATACTGAAGACTGTATTCTTCTGATTGTCAGTCAAGCTAATTATGCCTTACTCGAAGGCTCTGCCTATCAGGCAAGAAAGGAGAAGGCAATTGGAGGCCCTCTCCCCGCACAGCCTGATGTCTGGGAATATAACACCAGTTTATTCACAGCAGGAGGCTGCTGTAATTGGCAGTTCCATTTCTCCCTACTAGTGGGTAATTCTCCAGTGAAGAAAACACAATGTTAACAAGATTTTACAAATTTGACATATGGTGTCCTATCTGAAATGACCAACCAAAAAGTTCCTGCTCTCCCTAGCTTGGCATGGTGATTGCTGGGTAGGGCTACCCAGAATGATCAAAGAGGATAAAAGCTCTCCCTGAGTTCTGTTAGGGGTGGTGTTCCTGCTCCTAACACAAAGCCCGAGAACAACAAAAGGTAAAACACAGAGGGCGAATATGTCTCTAAGACATTGGGGGATGAAATGATAACAAAAACCTCACCTGAGAGAGCGTGACAGCCGATCACAGCCAGGGCCCAGCAGAGATGACATGGGGAGTCCACAGTAGGGTTAGGGTGGGGCGTGGACATGAAGTGAGCCAGTGGTGGAACCACAGTTGACACACAGGGTCTAGCCATGGTTTGGGCTTACAACCACCCACTGCTTAAATCAGAGAAACTCCAGGGTGGAGGGTCCAGTTGTCTGATGCGAATCTGAAAGTGGCTGCTTCATCACAACTCTTATACAAAGCCATCCACCCCAATGAGACTCTGGATTCCATTTTTAAGTAACAAAAGAATAACAACAACAACAAAAGACTATTCTGGACCCTAAGAACTAGGCAGGAATGCATGGGCATATTAAATGATGCATATTTCATTTTTCATGGTATGTATTTGGGAACATTTCAGAGAAGGACAAAAATGGGTCCCCAGGAAGTCTGCCTGGATCTTCTGTCTAGATATCCATGGTTCCCTGTCTCCAGCCATCATCCAGCGATGGCCTCTGACTTTTGCACATGCTCCTGACCGCAGCTGCTGAGATGGTGCGGGAAACCAAGACTCAATTGAAGTCTGGTGATCTTAAGGGCATTGCATGAAGGGATTCATGAGCAGCTTCCGAGCACCAGGTACTGGCTGCGAAGCAGAGGCAGCTTAAGTCCTCATTTTCATGGGGCAATTAAACTGCTTTTGAAACCACCTGGCGACATGTAATTCACAATCAATTAAAATGTGCCAGGTGACAGAAGATGTAGGACAGTAGGGTCATTTTTTTTTTTAATTTACAAACTGCAGCACCAAATAACAAGATAAGGAGAGATGGAAGGAGGAAGGGAAAAAGAGAAGAGAGAGAGAAAAGGAAGGAGGCAAGAGAGAGAGATTTTCCATCTGCTGGCGCATTCTCCAAATGGTCACAATTGCCAGAGTTGGGCCCGGCTGAAGCCAGGAACTTTTCCCAGATCTCTCACATGAGAGATGGCAAGGGCCATCTTCCTCTGCTTATCCCAAGGTGCTGGATTGGCAGCCAGGACTCCAACTGGAATCCTGATATAGGACGCCAGTGTCGCAGGCAGTGGCTTAATATGATACCCACAAGGCTGGCAGGGCCAACTTTTGATTCAGATACTCCTGGACTGTCTCCTCAGGAACATATCTGCTTATTCTCTTAGACGATTATCTCACTCACAGTTCCTGCCCACTGCTTTCCTGCCTGGTTTTTCTGCCCAGTACCCTCCCCGTCATCTCCTGAGATGTTTCTAAGTAATCCAGGGACAGACGGGCCTGAATCCCATGGCCAGAGAGCATTGCTTCTTCCAGGTCTTGCTTTCCTGCAGATACGGGCCTCTATTTGGCACTGCTCTGTCCTGTGCATCTTGCTGATCTCAGAGCAAATGCCAGAGAGTGGAAGCAGCTGGCAGCACACCATGGGCTTCTTCGTGTTTGTCTTACTGGATATTCCCTTGACTCATGACAAGTATTACTGTCTTTTCTCTTAATCTGAAAAGAAAGAACATTTTTCTCCGAACAAGTAAAGTAGCAATTTCTGTGTGATTTGTCTCCTATGAGGCACCCAGAGCAGTCAAATTCACAAAACCAGGAAGTCAAGTGGATGTCACTGGGCTCAAGGGGGAGGAAGCAATGAGGAGTCATTATTTATCGGGGCCAGGAATCCTCCCTTACGGGTCAGAAACATGGAGTACAAAATTTCAGAAATAAACCATGGTAAGTTTTAAATAGTTTTCATTACTGCACACTGTTGTAAGTATCCTATTTTCGTAGTTCTTGCTGTTAATCTCTGACTGTGCTTAACTTGCAAATTAGATGTTACCATAAGTATATATTAGTATAGACAGGAAAAAGCATAGTGCGTGGATATTCAGGATGAGGTGCCAGCTGTGGGGTCCCCATCTTAGAAGGCGTGCTTCAGGGATGAAGATGACATAGTGCTGGGGATTGCTCAGTAATGTCATGAACTCTACCAGCTCAGGTGGCAGCATGCTACACGTTTTCTTGGGAGGGGCAGGAGAGGGAGGCAGAGGAAGCTGAGAATAAGGAAGCCAGGCAGAAGGGATGTACGCTTCTGACTTTGAAGGTGGGCAGAGGGCAGGTTTGTGGGTACAACACTTTAAACTGTTGCCTTGGTTGCTGGAATCCCATAAGGATATTCGTTTGCATCCCAGCGGCTCCACTTCTGATCCAACTCACTGCTTACGGCCTGGGAAAACATTGGAAGATAGCCCAAATTCTTGGGACCCTGCCCCCATATGGGAAAACTGGAGGAGACTCCAGGCCAGAAGCAAGGGAAGTGAGCTCTCTCTGGAAGTTGGGACAGGCAGGAAGGCAGACTCGCCTACAGAAGGCAATACAGCCCGCTGATGCCTCAGGTTTGCTATGGTTAAACACACTGCACTTCTGGCTTTGCAGAACTCTCAGAGAAGAAGTCTGTATTGTTCACAGCACCTTCCTTTTTTGTCTACCTGCTAGCATACTGCAGTTACTTAATGTTTCTTCAGATCAGTTGAAACATATCTGGAGTTGATAGCACTGCAGTTCCAGGCTAGAGAAACAATGTGAACAAGGCCTGGGGCACCTGTCAGGTGGTGAACACACACCTTCTGTGGGCAAGAAGGCAAGCTGCGTGTTCTGGGACTACCTCAGAGGCATCAGGACCACAGGGATAGACGGAACAAGTGTTCAACACACCTGGCATAAACTCTACCTTAGTCAGCACCTTTCATTTTCATTTGCCCTCAAGCCCCTTTGCTGTGCAGGGGAAGTGCCACTAGGTATTCAGAGCTGGCAAGCCCAGACTTAATATGGGTTCTCCCATGGACCAGCTCAATAAACTTGGCTTGTCACCTGACCTCAGAGCCTCTGCTTCTGCATCTGTGGAATGGCACAATTTGCACCACCCACTCCACAGAGCCATCCTGAGACTTGGGCATAAAGATGCATGCCAACTTTTGGCTCAGGGTGGTGCTATGAAGAGCTCAAGTAATACTGTCTCCTAGGATGATGCTGGTTCTATGAGTCCTCGGCATTTTGATTTTACTATAGAACTATTTTCCTTTAAACAACGGGTTTTCATCCTATATTCTGAGTTGGGAAATGATCGATGCCATGCAGTCAACCTTCTGATGTTGTGAAGATGGCCTTGTATGGAGGGCGGGTGGCTTCAGAAACCTGCTGGGCTGGCGGAGGTGGGCTCTTGGAGCTAGCAGCATTATTCCTCGGCCTGCTTGGAAGAGAAATCACCTGTGCTCTGAGTTCCCTCACTGTGCCATCCCTCGCAGTTTCAAACCTGCTCTCCAAGCCAGGATTGGCCACAGTTTCATGCAATATCTCATGGCTATAGACTTATTAAGTGTACACTGACTTCAACTGTGGGCTTTTTTTTTCTTGCCTAGCATCAGGAAATACTCTTCCTGATTTTAATAGTTTCCTTGGTAGTGTGGAATGAAGAAAACAAAACAAAAAAAAGCACCATTTCTAGGACATCCATTTTCAGATTGGATGCACTGATTCAAGGTGAGCACTTACTCATGAAAATACTTGGGTAGCTTCGGGCTGAGGCTCTCCACTCTAGCATTATTGACATCTACAGCCACATCATCTGAGGTCAGGGGAAAGAGTGTGGTGATGTGTGCATCATAGGCTGCCTAGCTCATCCACCACTGGTTGCCAGCGGGAGCTCCCAATTCCCTCTAGCATGACACTGAAAAATGTCTTCAGACACTGTTGAATGTCCTCGGGGTGGGGGTGGTAAAATCACTTCCAAGTGAGAACCACTATGTTGGGGTTTAATAACAGCTCTGAGATCATGGACTGTGGTTGTTGGCTAATAATAATAATTGAAACATTGAACACAGCCAGCATCATAGTGATGACAACCTACAGGTGGTGAGTAATTCAAAAGAAGCATTTTTATAATTTTAAAGGTGTCTCTCAATCAATAGATATAAATTAAATGTGATAATGAGTGAAAGTGCTTTGTAAACTGTGTAGCGTTAATGATTATTGAAACGATACCAGCATGATCTGGGACTATATAAAGAATGAATGCTGGGAGAAGAAACTGTGTGCCAAGTGCTTTTTGTCAAGCTACCTTGACTGAGTTTCAGCCTGATCTTCACTTTTTTTTTTCAAGATTTATTTGGAAGGCAGAATGACAGAGAGAAAGAGAAACAGAGAGCGAGAGGGAGAGAGAGCGAGAGGGAGAGTGAGCAAGAGCTAGAACGAGCAAGTGAGCGACCTTCCAGCTGCAACAGCTATGGGTTGGCCAGGCCAAAGCCAGAAGCCGGGACCCAGAGGTCAAGAACTCCATCCAGGCCTCTCACGTGGGTGATCAGACCATCTCCACCTCCTTTCTAGGCACACTAGCAGGACAGTGGATGGGAGCAAAGCAGCCAGGCCTCAAACCAATCTCTACAACATGATGCCAGTATCATAAGCTGTAGTCTAACCCTCTACCAAATAGTACTTCCCCACAAAATGCTTTCTCAAGTGAAACACTTGAGGCTGCTTGTGATGTTGCGACAGAGCTGATGCCCGAGATGCCGGAATTACCTATGGGTGCTGATTCATGTCCCAGCTGCTCCACTGCCAATCCAGCTAATGTGCTCAGGATAGCACTGGAAGATGGCTCGAGTCAACGGACCTCTGACCCACTGTGAGACCCAGAAGCCACTCTTGGCTCCTGGTTTTAGATGAGCCTAGCTCCAGCTGTTGTAGCCATTTGGGAAGTGAACCAGCAGTTGGAAGATCTTTCTTTGCATTTGAAACATATATACATACATAGGAAAAGGCGGAATGTCCTCACATAATAAGGAAAGAAAAAGACTCACATGCTGACATTGGTAATATCTTTGAAAAAAAAATGAATCTTCTACTTGGGAAATGATGCATTCAATAAGAGCCCATGCTAATTTTTCATCATACCTCAAATTGCAAAACTTATGACCATAGTGTGTGCTAAGTGTTTAGTTCAGACAAGCAAAAAAAGATGTATTTTTTGTACATGTGTATGGGGAAAACCATGATATTTGAGGGGTTTGGGGTGCTACCTCCAGTTTCAAACATCCACCAAAGATCTTGGAATACGTGTCTCGTGCATTAGAGAAGACTATTGCTTGTAACGTTTGTCAGTGTTAAGCAAATGGAGTTTTCTAAGAAGACCTCTCAATGGGATGTGCATGTCATACGCAGTGTTGGGCTCACGGCCACACAGTCACAGAGGCCTCCCTGACACCTCCTGGCAGCTGGGCCTCTGCCAATGTTACTCAATGGCTTTCCCCTCCGAGAGGGAGGGGCTCCCTTACTGTCAGTCACTGACTCCTTCTACTTCTTGCTATGTCTGCCAGAATCCTGTCTTCTAGGTCCCAGGCCAAAAGGCATTAACCCCGTAGGTTTAGAATGTCGATTTCTATGAATTCTAGCAGGTTCACAGGAATCGCACCTTAGGTCACAGCATTGTCACATGACAGCGTCATGAACAGGTTCAGGGAGCCACTGAACCCTGAAGTGGTCCTGATGCTCACACCCATGTGGACTGCAGGCAGACTGGGGTGGGTTAGGTGACTGTGGGAGCAAAGCTGGACAGCAATGCCTATTCTCCAAATTGTCCTCACAGAAAGTGTCATGCCAGCTTGCTGTGGTGAAGCCGCTACGGTGGAAGGAAACTGATGAGAAAAGTTAAAAGGTTCAAATCTGGCATTAGTAAGGGCAATGCTGAATCCAAGGTGGGCAGCTCGCGCTCCTCCTTCCTTGGGGAGGTGGTGGCCGTGAGCAGGTTCTTTCAATCCTGGCTTTGTTAAAGCTGCCAGTACCGCATTTGTTTACAGGTGTCCTTTCCTGCAAATCCACCCGCAGGGGCTCACCCCTGTCATTTGTCAGGGGCTAAATGGCCTGAGGCCAAGAATAGACACTTACTTACAGAATCCTCAGACTCCTTTAAATAGGCCTCTGGGATTTCACTACTGACCATCCTGCAGCAGGAAGCTTCCGGACACCTTGCTAGATGTTACTTTTAATTGACTACCCTCCAAAGCCCCGGTAACCTGCCTGTGCCCTCGGTCTGAAGCTTCTAATGACCTTTCTCTGGCCCTCAACACATATGGCTGAGACAATGCAAACATCATTTGGAAGATGAGTAAATTCAATAATTCAATTACAGCTGCTCCAAAGCTCCATTTATCAAACTCGGACCGCAGCACTTTGTCTCTCTTAGCCCTCTGGTTTTCCACTGCCAGGCATTTGGGGAAAGTTGCTAATCAATTTAGGAATGATTAAATTGAAATTTGTAACACTTTCCATTATTAAACCTTCAATCTTCATTAAGGCAACTTAATGATTACATCATGGTTGAGAAAAACAAATTATGGATAGCTGGTATCATTCAGATAGCCGAAGTAGCAAGGAAAGTCACAAATACCCAGAGTCTAATATGTGTGGGTATTTGATGCATGGAAAGGAACATCCAGTTGCAGGTCACTTTCTGAGAAAGACTCTGTAGGTTGACTTTTACTACAGTCTTGATGTCTGCATGGAGATAGAGTTAACTAGCCCAGAGTGGATAGAAGGGACCTGTGGATGTCTCAACTTGAGGCAAACTTGGATATGAGCCCAGGAGCCTTATTCCAAGGATGGTTCCTGCATCCCATCCTATTCCTACAGGAGTAGCAATGGGCAGGGACACCCTCTGCCTACCAAGAGAAGTTCTGCAGCTTCCACTTTCTTATCTTCTCCATGCCTGTGGTTTCTGTTACTCCATTTGTAGCATCAGCCCTGTGATTCAGAACTCATTGCCAGAAACATGCATTTTTTTCCTGTTTTGATGACATAGTTTGTGTGATCCTTCTATAACCCCGCTGTTGACCATATCCTTAACTTTCCGGTAGCTAATTGGGATTTGGCCAAGTCTCCTATTTATCTTTGGGCATCGGCATTGGTATTGATTTTCAAAGTTTTAAATTTTACTTAATGTATTTAAAAGGCAGGGAGACAGAGGCATAGACAGCTAAAGACACTCCATCTGCCTGTTCATTCTCCAGATGTTTACAGCAGCTGGAACTGGGAGAGGCTAAAGCTAGGAGCCCAGAATTTAACCTAGGTCTCTCACAGGCCTGGCAGGGATCCAGGCACTTGACACATAACCTAATGTTTCCCAGACTGCACATGAGCAGGAAGCTGGAACTGGGAGTACAGCCTGGACTGAAATCCAGGCACTCCAACACAGGATGCAACAGTCCCAAGCCGCATCTAGTTACAGACATCTGACAGCACTGACTGTGGGCAGTCAGGAAAGAATCAAGGAAATGGGAAGACGGTTGGTGGCAAAGAGCGTGAGCAGGACTGAGTTCAGAGCTCGCAGCTTTGAGCTGATTCAGCCCTTGCTCTTGCAGGAATCTGGGGATTAAGTGAACAGAAGATCTTTCTATCTTTCTGTCTCTCTGCCTCCTGTATGCATTAGAAGAGTTTAAAATCAGGAGATAGAGCGGGCCCATTGAAACGCTGAGAAACGCCAGATCGATGAGCATGGCAGGGATGTTGACAATAAAAATGCAAAGTGAGAGTTTATCAAGAGTCAGAAGACGTGCTAAGCATCTTCATTAAAATTCTATCTTCACTATATCCTTCCAAGTAGTATTATGTCCCTCATTTTACAGATGACAAAATGAAGGCTGGGAAGTCAGGCGCGCGTTCGCTCTGCAACGTCACACACAGCCCATCTGTCGAGGACTCGAACAGCCGCAAGGGTGAACCCAAGGGCAGATGCTTGGGCCTCTGTGGAGGGCAGGAGATGGCTCTCCCAAGTCATGCCCGAGTGCAGCCTCCAGAGAAACCCTGACCCAGAGCTACTTGGGGTGAAGCCACGCCTCATACATGACACCCAGCCACCAACTGCACGGCCTGCCATGAGGTGTCAGGGCAAAGAATTATGCAGAAACAAGCAAATCCTGTGCTAACTCCATGTCTACTGAGCAGCAGAGGCTGGCTCCAACCCAACGTATTCTGAACCACGAGTCTATCCTGTCGTAATGTTTCTCACTCCTTTCCGCATCTAGCACTTAATGGGAGAATTTAATCCTGCTCTTACTGTCACCTTGGTAGACACTTGCTGAAGCAACCAGGGGTTTCCACCAGCCTGTCAGTCACCAAAGGAAAAGGTCAAAGGTAACGCAGACAGATGGGAGAAATCCCAACGCCCAGCAGGTGCGTCCTTCTCCTTGCTGTTATCAGTGGAGAAGGTTTATTTTACATACGCAGTATTTCTAAAGCAAACTGCTCTCCATGGCGTTCTGTGAGCAAATACAATCACAGCTCATAATGACCTCATTTATTAAAAAAGGTGCAGCAGATTAAATTCACCAAATACCATCTTCCACCATGGGGTTTATGTATTAGAGTAATTTTACTGAATAATACGATTATGCTCATGTATTCCATCTTCATTTAAAAGCTGACTCGGTAAGGAGGAGGCCTGCAGCAGGCACTGCAGGTCCACAGTTCCCTTGCATTCCCAACTGCATTTACGCCAAGGGCAGGGGGCAAATGCTGCTGGGAACGCAGTGACAGAGTCTACTCTTAAAGCCAGAGAACAGGGAGGCACTAAACAAAAGATGACCAGCAGGAGCCCCATCTATCCCAGGCCCTGGGAAAGGTCTCACTTCCCAAGTGAAGGGGGGAAAAATGAGCCATGAGGTATTAAGACAGGAGCAAGCTGTGAAGTGAACCCAGCGCTAGGCGGTGCGGTTCATGACCCCGCAGCCTCGTCACGCACTCCTTCAGCCATGGGCTTGCTAATGAAGGGTGATGTCTGGAAATTAATGGAGTGGTGTGGGGTGCCGGGGTGAGAATGGGAGCAGAGTGCTGCTTCTACAGTCCTTTCTGCTCAAAGAGCCAGGGAGAATGGTTATTAAGGCTCCCAGCACTTGGATAAGTTAATATGTTACCATTATCTTATTAGAACGTGTGAGCACAGGCATCAAGAATTGAAGCATCTTCTGTTGGAAAAACAGAAGGGACCCCTCACCCCGGAGAGAAGATAAAACCATGCCCGCGGATTCTCAGCTCTGATGAGGCCAAAGCTTTCATTTTCTTTTGTTTTAATTCAAAAGGCCCCTTCAACCAAGTGGACTCTGTAAAACAACCCTCCCTCCCCAGCAATCACACCCTCATCACGTCCCTCTAGAAGCCTCACAGATGGCAATCTACAGCAAACACAAACCTCGGCGCGTGCCGACTTTGGGAGGGCGATTGGTTCCATCAGTGAATGGAGACCTGAAATCTTTCTCCCTTCATGTAGGCTGTCATTTTTTTTTTCTTCCACAAATGAAATGAATAATCCCTTCTCGTGGCCATCAATTCAGAATTCACAGGGTTACCCCCCCTCTGAACCCATTATAGTTTGTTGCATAAAACCCATCTCATAAAATAAACCTCTCAAAGTTGTAAATTAAAACATAAACATTCTTGAGAAAATGTCAAATGCGGGTCTGAGAGAAAGGCCAAAAAATTCATTTAAGGGAATACTGGGGTGAATCCATCCCCAGAAAACTGGGGGGTTGGGGAGAACCACTCTGATGGGTGACTGACTAGAATGTCACTGGCTTCAGCTGGTTTGTTATGAAATGAACCTTTAGCAAGGGGTTGCTTTACACTTTTGAAACAAACTGGGAGATGAGCCGGGCCCACAGTGCAGAGAAATCAAACATTGTGTCCCTGAATATTATAATAAAAGCCCAGGTGAATATACAGCAGGGAGAGGGGGCACAGTGGTGCATACATATGGCCGAGACCGTCTGCAGGTATTCAAAGTCACAGAAACACACTCCAACTTCAGACCGGAAATCAACCCCGAGGAAGCTTTCCTGATGGTCTCCGTTTGGCTTCATGGTTAGCAAGCCATCTGACCTTGTAGGAATATAGTTCAAACTGAACCCTGCCAACAGGTACTGACCCACTCACACTGTGCCTAGGCTCTTCTTTGCCCCTCCCCACCCCTCCTCCACCGTGGCAGGAGTGATGGTTTGTCAGTAGCTGAGGTCTCCCGCCAGCAGCCAGGGCCAACTTGTGAGGGAATCACCAGGGAAGATGACCTTCCATTGAGCTTCTGGAGGACTGGAATCCCAATTCACATCTTCACTAGAACCCCAGGAGAGATGGTGAAGCAGAACTTTCAGCAAAAGACCCTCAAACATATCAAGGTTTTTCTTTGCTATAAAAATATCTTGAACATCAATGGGAGTTGGCGAGGTGCTACCATGGGACTGCTACCTTTGAGTTGGAATCAAAGCACAGAAGGCAAACGCATGTTAGTTTGGCCACATTCTAACCTGCACAGAGATGGAAACTTCAAGAGTTCTTGGCTACTGGGCATAGTAGGAGGTGTAAGCAGACGAAGGAAAGGTCTAACCCTCTGACCCTTGGAACTTTCCTGTTAAAAGGGATTAATAGAAACTTGTGTGCTGGTCTTATAGAATTGATGAGCTGACACACAGCTTTCAACCGGGGAGCAGAATCGTAGGTACTAAATGATTCATCACTCAGTGAACACCTGTTTGCCGAGACTAAGACTTCTCATGAGCACTTGTGAATTTGGGCAGCTTGACAAAGGTCTTGCCTTTTAAGATCTCACTTCTTCATGATAACTATTAGTATATATCAGCATAACCCAGCACCTGCAAATAAAATAGCCACAGTGAGCATCTGTGCTTTTTTGGCATTCAAAGATGAAATGTTATATTACTCTTGCTCATCAGAGTTTTCAAGCTGTGAAGGGAGCAGAACCTGATCTAAAGGTTTGCTCTCTCTCGTTCAGCCAATAAACACTTGTTGAAAGTTGATCAAGAGGGTTCATTGCCCAGTGATACCTCACTACTTGGCACACCCAGCCTATCTTCCAGAACACTTAGGGAGAACCATCCACTCCTCTGCGGTAGCCCTGGGCAACACTTACTGGAAATCGATCAAAACTGATCAATTGTTCCATGCATGTGCCCACTCTGGGAGGTGACCTCAGTGTGGGGACCCATTGGGAATGACTCAAAGTGATCTTTTTAACAATCACTGTGAACAATAGGCCCACACGTTTTCCCTCTCCCACAGCACAATCCTTAGAGAAGTTCAACTCAGTCTTCTTCATGCATCCGACAACAACAAAGACACTCAGGATTCATATGCGGCTGCAGGGGGTATGATTTGGCAAAGTTAGAGGTGTAACCAAGTGTGAGGGGTAGAGGATGGTGAAGAAAGGAAATTAAGTTAGGTGCAGGGGACATGTAGTGCATTGGGATATAATTCTAATATAGATGCAGGCACCAGGTGTTCCAATAAACTCTTCTGTTGATAATGTGATTTTATTGGAGGCAATCCAATTATGAAGTTCAAAACCCTCATCCTTGGGGTAAGACCTGAGGCCAGGGCCTCACTATTAATAACTGCATTAATACTCCTCCTTACTAGACAAACAATGTCTGCCCTTGGCCATTGCGGCTACTTCTCATTTTAGAGTCCTGATTCTAAGAGCACTGGGGCGTGAAGGCCAGGCTGGCAGAAGTCACTGTTGTCGCAACTGGGCCAACAAGCTCTCCTGTCTGAAAGCCTTCATGACTCTGAGGAGCTTGGCAGTCGGGGCACTGGATGCTACTGCCGCATTTGACCCTTCTATTATGTTGCTGTTGAGACAGTGTCAGTTCAGGGCAAGGCAAGCAGACCCAGACCTTGGGTCTCCTGCACCCGGCAGATCTCTGCATGGGAGCCTCCCTTCCAGCGTTTGTCTAATGGCGCTGTCCCTGTCTCTTTTATACTTGGCTGAATGCGCACTCCACCTCATGTTTTCCTGGGCACACACCCATGAAGGCTGACTTAGACACTTCTCCCCAGTCCTCCTTTCTATCCTGTTACTCATGGTCTGTGCTTGTTTCAGTAACTGCATCTGACTCGCTGCGAAGAATGACAGCTGATATTCACCCCTGGTTCTCTACATCATGTGCTCCTGAAGAGTGGAGATTTCTTAATCCTCTACATCCCTGGTACCCAGGACGACAGCTTACCAGGGAAGGCATCAGTCTAAAGGAACACTGTCCTGCCTCCTATGATGGCTCCCAGTTCAGTATATGTGTAGGTTGGGCAAGTGACTTTTGTGCCCATACTTTTTTCTTTTTTATCTATATTATTTTTTCATGATATGCTTTTATAGGCATAGGGATCCTCCTCCACTTCCACTTCCTCCCTCCCCTTTCTCCCCCCATTCAGTTTTCTCCAATATTGTTACAACAGTATAGACCTTCAGCAAAAGTCACAAGTCCAACAATCTACTATTTAAGTGCATCATGACATTGTAGGTATAAACAAAGTTACAAAATCTAGTATCATGTTGTCCAGGCGTATTTAACAGCTTCGCTGGCAGTCTTGGCTTTATTCGAGAATAGAGATTCCTTCTACAACGTATCTTCACTTCCTGAAATGCTAGTCTCCATTATACAGTTCATCTGTGAGAATATATGTATGTACATATTTATCCATATTTCTATTTATCTTGTATTTTGCACAAAGGTTGCTTTACATCAGAGAAGACACGTTTCCAAAACATTTTCTGTCCCATTACAATGAGAAGTCAAGCAGCTCTATGCTTCTCTTGCCTGGGGTTACTGACAGCTTCTTTGCAAATAGCATCTCAATTTAACTCTCATCACCCTAAGAAACTGATGTTCATATAATTCTTGATGTCAAGCCAGGAAATTGGGACTGGGGGTAAGTGGCTTGCCCAAGAAACAGCAGAGTAGTACATGGCACAGAACTTTTTAAAAAAAGATTTATTTATTTTTATTGAAAGGCAGATTTTACAAAGAGAAGGAGATAGCAAGAAAGATCTCTTCCATTGCTAGTTCACTCCCCCAAGTGGTTGCACCAGCCAGAGCTAAGCTGATCAGAAGCCAGAAGCCAGGAGCTTCTTCCAGGCTTATGTGAGGGCAGGGTCCCAAGGCTTTGGGCTGTCCTTGACTGCTTCCCAGGCTACAAGCAGGGAGCTGGATGGAACACTATGCTGTATGCATATGGGATCCCAGCAATTGCAAGGTGAGGATTTAGCCACTGAGCCATCACACTGGGTCCATGGCACAGTACTTTTGAGGGGGGAATCTTCTCTCCTCACTTTGAAGTCGAGAATGAAGAGAACATACTTTATTAGACTTCATAAAAAGGTTTGACCACAGGCTGCTTTTACACATAAGATGGGGACCTGGGTGCAGAGACACCTTAAAGGTCAAAAGATGCAAACCTTGGATCTTAGTTCTTACCCCTGAAGCAATGAAAGAAAAACACTTAAATTTATGAAGAGGTTTTTTTTTTTTCCCATAAAACTTCAGAGTATAAACTTAAAAGTATAAGGGACATTGGTTATCATCAATTATTTTACAGGGAAGAACAAACAGGCCCCCAAAAGGGTAAAAGATCCAAAACAAACAAGCAAAATCCTAAACCCCAAGTCCTTTCCTTGTTACCACTTGTATGCACACACACATACACAGACAGCTAGTGGTGGCATCAGATCTAAAGTCAGGTGTCCTGAATCCCAGCATGGCATCCCTTCCAATCAGCAAATATGGCAAATGGTCTTCAACACCAATGGAATCTTGAATTGAGTAGCAGTGGCTGCTTGGAGTGATACATCATACCATGAAGTCATGGGTGGGTTTTTGAGGATAAGACGGTCATGATTGATCAGGCATGTCTGTTGCAGGCACAGAATGGAAGCATGAGCGCTGCCTGCTCCTTTTCCAAGATTATTTTTTCACAGAATATGTTTGTTGAATCGTTCCACACTTTATGCCAAAAGCAATTATACTAGTACCCTAACAAGCCCTTGTTTTTAAGAGAAAACACATTACAGTATATAACCCAGAACCCTAGAACCTTAGTCCAATCCACTGAAGAAAAGTCACGTGAGAAGGAAAGACTGTACCTGGAACTCAACCTACAGTCTTACATCTCTATTCCCTTTAAATATGTTAAAAACCAGTGTAGTACTTTAGAGGGACACAACCTTGCCCTTTGCCCTGTGACCTCACTCATATAAGCTGTTCTAAAATGGCCACATCACAAATTTACTGCCTGGCTCCTTAAAGCATGCAACGGTTTTTCTTTTATCTAATGGCAAACAATCTTCCACCTGAGTTTTTAAAAAATGCTTATGTTCTTATCTATCTATCTATCTACCCATCCATCCATCCATCCATCCATCCATCCATCCATCCATAAACGCGAAATGACAGAAGTGAGGGGACTGGGGAGAGATCTTCACTGACTCACTCCTCAAATGGCTGGACCAGGCCAAGGGCAGGAAGGAGTCTGGAAATGCACCCAGGTATTTCACGTGAGGAGCAGAGTCCCAGTACTTGTGCCACCTTCTGCTGCTTTCCCAGGAGTGCTAGTAGAAGCCGGATTGAAACTGGAGTGACTGGGATTTGAAGCGGCAGCCATAAGGGATGTCAGCATTATGCAGGTAGTGGTTTAACACGCTGTACCACAACATTGACCCCAGCTGACTTTTTGAAAACGTCACGAGCCTCCATTTAGTGTCCATAGAGTGTTACTAAGACATAGCACTCTTCCCCTATCTGGGATCTCCCTAGGTAAGCCCAATTTACTACTTAAACCCACCTAGCACTAGACAGTACGCTAGGACACCTCCAGGACCAGTTGGGGAGATCTCAGCCATAAAGGTAAAGGATGCTGGGCTGTTGTAAGACACCATTCCACAGCCCTGCTGTACTGCTGGGCTCTTGGACTGAGTTGGCATCTATGCAGCTTGCCTACCTGCAGGGCACATTTAGTGGCTTTCCCACATGCCCTGGTCCAATCCTCACAAGAATGGCTCTCTGACTTCCATCATTACGCATGGACGGTTTTTCTTTGGACACCAACTGGCTTAAGGAATCGCTTGTGATGGTACTTATTTTAAAGTTAACGAAAACTCGAGTGCATCAGAGCAGGAGAGAACAAACAAACAAGCCTTGCTTTTGCCTAGTACTCCAGAGTAGAAGGTGGAATGTTGTCTGGACTTCCTAGGCAGAGGTCAATTAAAGAAGAAAAGGCAGCTGTGATTGTCACTGAGCTGCCAGGCAACTGAAGCGATGATCAAAGCAGAAGGGAGAACACTACCAAGACAAATCTAGGCGCATTAAGGCAAGAGCCTCATTTTAAAGCAATCTAAGAGAAGCTACAAACATGTTCCCTCTTGAACTCGCTTCTTCCCCATTTGTAAAGTCAACATCAGGGAGAAGCAAGAGCGAGTGGTAGCCATAGACGCATGTGACGGGAGCCGTGTTTGCAGGCAGGATGCTCTGTCAACCGCGTCCTTTGTCCTGGGGAAGAAATGCACTCTGGCTTCACAAACACTCAAGTGTTTACAGAGGAAGGGGAATTTATTTTCGCGTTCACCAGACGCAATCCTTGCTATCATGTCAGCTATCATAATGGTATTTCAAGTTTCCTGCCTCTCTCTTGTCTGGGGAAAAGTAGCTGCCATGGAAGTAGGGCAGCTACTTTGAAAAGGTCATGAAAAGCATGCTTTTTGAAAAACAATGCATACATTTCAAAATATTTTGCTTTCAAATGAACACTTTTTAATTTCAGGTCTGCAAACTTTTTGAATCACCCCCTGTCACCTAGATTGTCAAAGACAGAATGCTAAAAAAAAAAAAAACCCAAAAGATCACTTACACAGGCTATAAAGTGAACTAAAGAAGCTGGCTGACCAAACTGTAAACACCATGTAGCCTTACAGATAGTGTGGGAGCACTGAGGGTGAAGCTGCTAACAGAACTGTGCCTTCCCTTCCTGCACACTCTGGGGACGATGGCCTAAGAAGTGTCTGCTGGACAAGCTGGCCACCAGTGATATCAGTGACCTATGTGTGACCTGTGCCAAGCTCCAGGTGAGCAGTTAACACTCCCTGCTTTTGCTTTTCACTAGTATGGTTGTGGAGGATGAATAAAAAGTCAGTTCTCTTAGACCCTTCTGTAGAAATGGAATGTGCAACCCAATCGGTGCAAAGATGAGATGGGTTTCGTTGATGGAGGGAGGGATGGATGAACACAAAGGCACAGAGGAAGGACATTCTTGGATGTACAGGCAGACAGTGTGGTCAGGGGGCTCACAGGTTTGGGTTGTGTAGAGTAAGCCAGGGTTGGGGGTTATGATGGACCTTGGAAGCCAGGCAAACAGAAAGAAAGATAACGTAGCAGGGTGACAGGTGGGTAAGAAACAGAGTCCAGAACATCTCCAAGGAGCATCACATAAAGTAGAGCTGGAAAGGTTCCTTCCTGGGAGTGGGTGTTGGGTGTAGCGGGTGAGGGGAGAGTTGTTGAGAGGAAGAGGGATTGAGCTGGAGGAGTCAGATTTCTCTGCCTTGGGCTTGGGTAATGTTGCCACCTGAGCAGATACATTCTGGGGATAGGTGGCAACACACACTGGGTTCTGGAGCAGGGGCGAGGGAGTCATGGGAGTTGCAAAAGTCAGGAGACGGCCCAGAGCGTGCATGGAGGTGAGGCCACAGGGTAGCCTCCTCGGGAAAGGGGGTGGCTGGCCAAGCTCACAGAGGCAAGTCAGGAAGCAAGGACAGTCCAACCTACCTTTATCCCAGTGGGTAAAAACAGAAGCATACTGTGGGTCCCAGTTCCCTGACCTGTAAAACTAAGAGAACAAAGAACATACTGCTCTAGAGGTGTACAGGTGTACAGGAGAGGCTGACACGCATGGGCAGCACTCTGAGAAATCTGATTGATATCCTAACAGAGTCATCCTCAGTGAGAATAAGAAACACTTTCCTCAAACTCTTTGTTTCCTTGTAGAGTAAGAAATGGAATTCAAAAATGGAAGGAGTTTTCCAATGTCCAGATATTGCTCCTAACAGGCTCTCTCTTTGGTGGAAGTGGTTTTCCTAGCACTATTTGTTCACTAGAACAGCTTCAAAGTCAGAGGTACACAGCATCACAGAGAATCAAGTTGTAATTTTAGGAGCGGTGATAGTATCTTAATCCACCAAAACTTCCTGAATGAGACCTTAGTCAAGTCCAAGCTTCCTGCTAGCAGGAAGTTAAACCATAAAACCATGAAAAATGAAATGTAGGTGACACCCAATGGATAAAAATTAGATACAGTAAGTCAGTTTCAGGGAAACTATCAGGTTATCTCATATTGTTAGCTGACCTGCCTCTACTTGGAAGGTGCAAGAAGAAATACGGAAAAATTTCCAGTCAAGACCAGGATGAGAAAAACCTATAATTACAACCAAAAGGCAGTCCCTGTAGCATCCCCTTCAAGTAATTAACAACATGCCTGGCAATAATTGCATGTGACTCGCTGTTTCCAATTTCTTTAAGTGAATTGTAAAGCTATTATCAATGCTCTGGCCAGCATATAGCAAGGGATGCGGCTGAGCAGCTCCCGTGCAAAGAAAACTTTATCTTCATCAGAGGAAGTAAGTGGATCAGGCTGACAGGATGCTGGTAGAAGGCCCGCAGCCAGCATCCAGTGTGGTAAAGGATTCTGAAAAACACTGAGTGCAACACCAGACAGGGCTGGGAGATGCCGTGCCAGGGATGGTTCAGGTCAATGGTTTTGAATCTCACTCTGGTGGGCAATCACTCCAAGTTCTAGGGCTTATGGAAGAGCCTGTGACTGGGAGGGGTGGGATTCCAGCCAGATACAAGCACACGGCTGGGAATTCGCAGTTAGGCAGGGCATTCACAGTTTGCAGACAGTGCGAGGCAGAAGGAAAACAGCCTCCCAAACCACTGGGATTTTCAAAGTGTATTTATTTTCATTAAATGTTGTTATTTACTTGAAATGCAAAGTAAGGAAGAGACAGAGAAGGTGAGGGAGAAAGAAAGAGAGAAAATATTTTCCATCAACTTCCCAAATATCCTCAACATTCAGGGAGGGGCTAGGCTGAACACATGGGCCAGCAGTATAGAACTCATTTTGGTTCACCCCTGGGTACAACAAGGACTAAGCCATTTTAAAAAAAATGTATTTTCACTGAAAGGGAGATTTACAGAGAGAAATGTCCTCCATACACTGGTTCACTCCCCAAATGGCCAAAACAGCTAAAGCTGAAGCAACCTAAGCCAGAAGCCAGGGATTTCTTTTGGATCTCCCACATGGGTGTAGAGTTCCAAGGTGTTGGGCCATCCTCTACTGCTTTCCCAGGCCATATGCAGGGAGTTGGATGGGAAGTGGAGCAGCCATGACATAAAACCAGCGCCCATATGGGATCCCATGGCTTGTAGTGGAAGATTAGTCTATTGCGCCATTGTACCAACCCTTGAGCAATCTTCTACTGCCTCCCCAAACAGCCCCATTCAACCAATAGAATGAACAAAAAGAGCCATCTATTTGCTTAATGGCTATAGATTCTGATTGTGGTAATCAAGAGGTTTTCATAATACAGCAGTGTAAATGGAATTAAGGATATTGAAATGTAGATTCAAAAATGGCTAAAAATCAAGATAGTATATTTTACTGTGATTAAAAAATCTTAATACCATATCTTACATTTGTAAGGTCCATGACATCTCTCTTAATATAGTATTGGATAAGTCGAGAGCCAGAGCTGAAAAATAATTTTTGTGATTATTTGTGCAGCTGCCAACAGCAGACTGGCATGGATAACATCTAGACACTAACATCAGATGTGTCAAAGGGCATATGTTTCATTTCATACTTTCAAGGGATTGGAAGGATATGCGTAAATCAATTTGAGAAACAGTCTTGGCCAAGGCTGGCAGAATGGTGGAGTGGATGGTATCACTGCCTATATGACTGGCATCCCATATGGGTGCTGTTTTCTACTCCGGTTGCCCCACTTCCAATACACTCCCTACTGAGGGACCATGCAAATCAGCTGAAGGTGGCCCAAAGAGGAGGAGAGACAGAAAGGAAGATCTTCCATCTGCTGATTCATTCCCCAAGTGGCCACAACAGCTGAAGCTGTGCTGATCCAAAGCACAGCTTTGGGTGCAGGGTCCCAAGGCTTTGGCGTGTCTCAACTGTTTTCCCAGGCCACAAGCAGGGAGTTGGATGGAAAGTGGGTCCACTGGGACACGAACTGGCATGCATATGGGATCCTGGCCTGTGCAAGGCGTGGACTTTAGCTATTAGGCTACTGTGCTGCCACCCCCACCATTTTGACAGATGAGTCCCATAATTTCATTTTGTCCTGTTCCCTGCAAATTACCTGGGAAATCCCATCAGCCTAGTATCTGGGGCAACCAGCACTGGGTAGATGCCCCCACCAGTCCCCTCTACTGATTCCCTCCCAGCCCACCAGCAGGCAGGATGAATTTGGGGCCATAGAGGTAGGAGGAGGACTAGCGGAGTTCTGGACGGAGACCTAGGCCCAATGCTGAGTCTGTCCCAGCAGGGTCTATGGGCACTAGCCCACGTCGCCACAGTCACCCAAGGTGGCAGCCATTCAGAATGCATTTCGGATTCCTGGGCTCTCAGACACAGTGCCAGAGTTAAGAATCAGATGCTGGTAGAATCAGCCATTTACCATAATCCCATTCTCCATGGACAAATGTACGCATTAACTCAAGTCCCGCGGGTGAGCTGTCTTTCAGTGGCTCTGTCTGGCCTGCAGTCAGGAAGCCAGTATATTTCTCCAAAGTGTTCATTTCACGTTCAGGCCCTGCCACACCTGCTGCCCTCGTGGGCTCAGTGTTTCGTGCCAGAGGCTGCATGGGCCTGCAGCTCACTGGCACGGAGTCCCCTTCACTTGGGAGAGCACAGCTGAAATAATCCCAGCTGCTCCATTTCAGGGACTCATTCACACCATGGCATGTGTACACTGAGCCCCCTCTAGTCCAAAGTGCGGAGAAACAAAATAGTACACTCGTACTAAGAGTCCTGTTACTTACATACAATTGGGGTGGAGGGGTGTTCAGCTTCACACTGCACCCATCAGGCTGAGAGAGGCCCCCAGCCCCTCTCAGTGCCCACTCCAACAGGCCTGCTTGCTTCCCCCACAGTGGGACGCATGTGGGCAGAATTCTGGGGGTGAGCTTTGTACCCATGGACCCCCACAAAGGTCTTCTGTTTCCCCAGTCCTCCACAGTTCCAGGTTCCACTGTGAGCCAAGTCCATGGAAAAATCTGGGGTCTGGGGCTTACCGTTCTTTCCTGCTCAATCAGCATGAATTTCCACTTACAAAGGAATGGCTGGGGCTGTGAAGGAGCAGGCACGTGAAAATGACCTTGCCAACGAGGGCCTGGTAGTCTGGCTTTTTTGGCAGGTAAGCCACTGCAGACATCGGGCCTGCTGTTCTGGAGTCAGAGTTACCCTCTGCCCTTGGACTTCAAAGGAATCCAAGTCACCAGGCCCAGCTGACTGCCAGAGAGAGAGAGAGAGCGAGCGAGCGAGCATGCATCCAGGGACTCCCTGGCTGGAGGTGGGTGCACACACAGCAATCCTTAAATGCACACAAGGCCTTTCTTTCCTACTCTGTTCAGGCTGAAACCATGATATCAGCAGCCAGCAAAAACCTCTCAGGCAAACCTTCCAAGTTCAGGGTCAGTTCAGCTAGCTCCAGGCCAGCAGAGCTCTGGGAGATGGCTTGGATTCTCCACAGTCCCATTTGCTGGGCTCACAAGTGTGACCCTTTGGCCTCCTGGCAGGCAAGCAGCAGGCATTCTCTTCTATTCCCTACCCCCGCCCCACTTCCCTGCACCCCACTCCCCCAGGCTCCCGCTCAGGTTTCAGAAACTCATATTTTAAATTGGTGAGATTCTCTGCAGGGCGCTGAACAGGAGATGAAATTCCTGCAGCCTGCACTATTCCCTCCCCGCATCCCCCCCCCCTTAGGGACTGCACTAAGATTAGCCTATAAGCTATCTTCCCCCAGGGCCTCTTGGCTCAGCCTTCCCCCAGGAACAAACAGCCAGGAAGAACATTCTGTTGGATGCCTGGACACTTTTTTTTTTTTTAAGATTTATTTTCATTTTATTAGAAAGTCAGATATACAGAGAGGAGGAGAGACAGAGAGGAAGATCTTCCATCCATTGATTCAATCCCCAAGTCAAGTGGCCGCCAAGACCAGAGTTGAGCCAATCTGAAGCCAGGAGCCTCTTCCGAATGTCCCATGTGGGTGCAGGGTCCCAAGGCCCTGGGCCATCCTTACTGCTTTCCCAGGCCACAAGCAGGGAGCTGCATGGGAAGTGGGGCTGCCAGGATTAGGATCGGCACCCACATGGGATCAGGGTGCGTTCAAGGTGAACTTCTTAGGGTCTATTTGTTAGGATTAAAATGTTCAAATTCACAGTGTTGGGTGGGGTTTGCACCCACTGCTCCAAAACAGATTTCAGGCTGAGAGCAAGGTCAGGGGTTGGGGGAGGGGGTTATTTTAGGTTAGACAGAGGTCTAGCTGACACTGTCAGTCGACAGGGCCCTGCAGCACCAGTAGCAAATGCCTGGGGAGCATTCCACATTCAACATAAGCTCAAGACCCCTCTCCATCTCCAGGGCAAACAGGTACACCATTGGCAAGAGTGTTTCCGAAGATCCTTCTCCAGGCTTGTCATATTCTCCTCTCTTAAAATCCACCGCTCTGCCTGTGCTGTTGCAAGCACCCACACCAAGGTCAAGGGGAGACATTGCTGAAGTTGGTCTCCAACACTAAATAATCAGAGTATTTTGCCTTAAAGCTCCAACTTCTGTCTCTTTGTACACAATGTGTACAAAGCGTAGGAGTCCCAGGTTAAGATTTCCTCCTGGCCATAACCAGCTGACTTGTAGTAGTGGTTTATGTCATGGGCCGGACTATGTAGCCTGAGTGTACCACAAATCCCTACTGCTGTGTGCCACTTGAGTTTATGATCCTCGGCTCAGCTATGCTCTGGGAAATATGGGATTTCCCAGTTACCCAACGTGCAACGAAAGACTGAATGTCTGACTTAATGAGCTACGACTGCACTGTGTCTCTTCCTTGGCTTTTGGGGTACGGGGAGATGAGGCACCCTTAGAAGCAAGCTGTTACAAGGAGGCGGTGTGGTGTTCTAGAAGGCATAGTGGCACTGGTTTCCGGTGCCTGGGCATGCTATGTGGCTGGGTGTCCTGGTCCTATTTAAAACAGCCATTTGTATAGACAGGCATCTAGTCTAGTGGTTGAATATGCTTGTTGAGACACCTGCATCCAGGCTAGCATTAGGCCAAGCCGGCTGAGCCATCGCCTGCCATGCTGGCATCTCCTATGGGAATGGCAGTACTAGTCCTGGCTGCTCCATGTCCATCCGGTTCCCCTCTAACACACCTGAGAAAACAGCAGCAGGTGGCCCTCGTGCCTTCGCCCCGCCACTCAGACGGGAGACCCACATGGAGTTCTAGGATTCTGGTTTGTGGTCATTTGGAGAATGAACTGGTACATGGAAAATCGCTTGTCTGTCAGTCTACCTTTTAACTAAATAAAATAAAGCATTAAAAAACCACACATGCCTGCATGGAGTAACTGGGCTTGACACATGGCTCCAACGCCCACTGCAGCACTGCTGCCAATGCAAACCCTGGAAAGAAGTGGTCGGGTCTCTGACTCTCACATCAGGAGACCTGGGATGAGGTCCTGGCTCCTGAATTTGGCCTTAGCCTTAGCCTAGGGCACACATAGCCTTTTGGGGCATTTTGGAAGTGGACCAGTAGATGGGAACTCTATGTCTGCTTCTTGAATAAATAAGCAGAAATTTCTAACAAAAATGAAAGCTGAGATGGCAGGAGGAGAGTATAGTCACACTCCCACCTCTCTATACCTTCTCTGAGGCCACACCGACACCTCCCTATTCACACTCACACTCCACCTGTTCTTCTGAGAGTCCCATGACGAAGTGAGGGCAGGTGTGACAGGCAAGGTGTAGCTGACCGAAGAGAATGACCGGGAAGGCAGAAGGCTTGGGACCTGACATACAGGGAGCATGGGACCCTGAAGCTAGAAGGAGATCATGTGTCATCCCAGAAGCAACTCCAAATCTGGGCGATTCAGCACCCACCCACACAAAGATGGGCACCCAAGGAGAATCACAGCCGACTCCCATACCTGCTAACCGCGTAATACACTTGTCTTGCTTGTGCCTATTCCCCATCCATGCTCGGTAACAGATCACTTCAATCCCCTTAGGCCTTCTTATCACATGGCTCAGCTGGAATAGAATAACTCAGACTAATTTTAGTGATCAGCAGTACTGGGTCTCAGATCTGGCCAATGAGATCTCTGCAAACTTTTGGCAGTAGTGATTTCTAAGGGATGGCACAGCATCTAAACTGGCCAATGGGCGACCTCATTAAGATTTCTGCTCAACTTACCAAGAGAAGATCTTGCCTTTTGCTACTGAGATGACAGTGTGCTAGCTTCGAGCTTAGAGGTGCTGGAGCCACTGGGGAGCAAGAACACACTCCAAAATAAACCCAACGGTGTTGCGCACGCGGGAAGAGACCAATGTCAGATGACACAGTTTGAATACTTAGATCTAGCCGAGCCTAAAGCAGGATGTATTGGTACTTTTCCATTACTGGAGGCCAATGATGTTGTCATTCATTTTTGTATTGTTTTCTAAAGAGGCAAATTTGGGCCAAAGTTTTGGTATGTGCATTCCAGAAACTTCTGGCCTTTAGGGACCACTACTGTCCTTTAAATTAGTTGTATACCTCGAATTCATACTAAGGCTTTTTATTTTATTAACAAATCCAGAAAGAGCGAAATAAAAGAACTAAAAAGCAAACGGCTAATTTCATTATCTTTATGTTAGTATTTACACATCTTTAACACCACTCATTAGAAAATTGATGTAAGCCAGATGTCCATGTCTAACCATTCCCTGTAATAACTCACTTTCCTTGGTTAACTGTGAAGTTCAAGGCACATTTACATAATGCTACTCCTGGGACATGGTATGAATAAGCTCTACGTCTGCTTTGTGTTAGGTCATTTGCTGTCATCTCAATGCTAGTCAAGGCACTCAAATACCTTGTATAGCATCTAGGAAGGGTAATGTTGTTTAAGCCATAGAATAGCATTTGCAAAAAAAAAAAATGTTTCGTGGCAAATACTTACGAATTGTTTTTATTGAAATATAATAGAGTTGCTGGCTTTGGATACAATTCTTTTGTTTCTTTGAGCAGCGTGTTTTACAAAGTCATTTTTGTCTTCCTGGGCTCTTTTTCTCTGCAGTATTTTAAGGATATTTTTGTAGCCTCACTTCTGTATTTAGCCCCACTGTGCCATTCAATGCCAAAATACAGCATCTACAGAACACCCAAAATTTAAAAATAGATGACATGACTCACCTCTCAATATATGATAGAGCTTGCTTTTTAAAAACCAAACAGAAAAAAAAGTCCAGTATTACAAAAGAGGTAAAATTTTAACAAAAGCAATCACTTTACTAAATGATTTACTGAGAAATTCCCTTTAATAACAAAAATCACTTAAACAGCTTACCTTTTAGAACATTTTTTATTGCAAAGGTAATACACAAAAACTTTTTTTTCAAAAGAAAATGATCTGTTTATTTTCTTTTGAAAAGCAGAGTTACACAGAGAAAAGGAAAGAGAGAGAGAGAGGTCTTCCATCCCCAAATGGGCACAATGACAGGAACTGAACTGATCTGAAGCCAGGAGCCAGAGGCTTCCCCAGGGTCTCCCACTGGATGCTAAGGCTCATATACTTGGATAATGATCTGCCGCTTTTCCAGGCCAGTAGCAGGAAGCTGGATTAATGAAGCAGCCAGAACTTGAACCGGCACCTGTATGGGATGGCCTGCAGCACCTGCTTAACCTACTACATGCCAATACTGGCTCCTTAAAATTATTTTAAAGTATTTACTTATTTGAAAAAGCGACACAGAGAGAGGGAGAGGCAAGAGATGGAGAGAAATCTCCCAACTACTACTTCACTGCCCAAATGACCTAATGGCAGGAAATAGATTAGGCCCCAAGCCAGGAACCTGGAACTCCATCCAGGACTCCCATGCAGTGCAGGTGCCCAAACATTTGGGCCATCTTCGGCAGCATTAGCAGGGGGCTGGCACTGTTGAATCCTGAACAGAGGCCTGCCGTTATTGCAAGCAGTAACTTAACCGGCTAGGCCACAACGCAATGCTGACCCTCACAAATATCTTTTGCTTATTAAGAAAAAAAAAGGAACAAATGCCTGATACACCTAAAACTCCATTTGGCCTTCTGTCCTCCCAAGCAGAAACCCCAAGAACCTATCCAGGGTGCAACCAATCATTTCACAATGTCAGCTGTGTGTGGATCTTTCCATCAATACCATGGGACATCACGTACTACTTGATGCCTTGTTAAAATTGAAATATTTTACTATTTATTCATTTAAAATGTATTTTTTTATTGGAAAGTCACAGATACAGAGAGGAGGAGAGACAGAGAGGAAGATCTTTTGTCCATTGATTCACTCCCCAAGCAGCCACCATGGAGCTGTGCCGATCCGAAGCCAGGAGCCCGGAGCCTCTTCCAGGTCTCCCGCATGGGTGCAGGGTCCCAAGGCTTTGGGCCGTCCTCGACTGCTTTCCCAGGCCACAAGCAGGGAGCTGGATGGAAAGCAGGGCTGCCGGGATTAGAACCAGCACCCACATGGGACGTGAGCACATACAAAGTGAGGACTTCAGCTGCTAGACCACCGTGCCGGATCTGCCACTTGAAGTCTTACAGATCTTTTCCTGTTAGGATATCTATGTCATGTCTTTCAATTCCATATTTTGTCTTAACCATTCTGTTGTTGATAGACATTTCTGACGTCTCTGATTCTTTTCCCCTGTGACCGGCAACGCGGCAGGGAACATCCAGGAGTCAGCCCCTTCACACCCAGGAGGCGGGAGCCTCTCTTGGCTGGTGTCTGCTGGCTCTCATGGACAGAGAGCTGGGCTCTAAAGCACTTAGAAGCTGTCGGCAACCAGCAACCATGCAGCTCCGGGGGAGATTTATCAACTGAAGCCGTTTCCTTCACATTAGAAGGAACAGATTTTCCAAGAACTGCTTCAAAAAGGCTGCCTAGTTAGGACAGAATTCACAGCTGACAGTCAACGGTGATTTTTTTGTGAACCATGTCCAATTTCTTCCTATCTTCCACCACTCCCTAACCCCCTGCCAAGAATCTCACTAACTTATAGCTATCTGCTCCTTTGTTGTGTCATTTTTTTTTAAAAAAATTACCTTTTGATGGGCAAATCAACAGTTGTACATATTTAGGGAGTACAGTGAGGTGTTTTGCTGTATGTTATGTGGTAGTGATGAAATCAAACGAGGCATTTAAAAGCGACTCTTTGCTATTGTGATATTTGCACTGTTACAGCGATGACTGCTGAACTGCAGACCCTGGCAGCTGCTCCTCCCACTTACCTGGAACTGCACTGACTGCCCATCCATTCCGGAAGCACAGTTCTTCGCTAAGTCATAGTCAAAACATGTCTTTGTAAAACCCCAACTGTTACTGCTCCATGCAAATCCCTGCATACATTTCTTGGAAAGATTTTATTTCAAGAACAACGTTATAGAGAGACAGAAAGAGGGAGACACACACACACACACACACACACACCCCTCTTATCTATTGGCTCACTCCCCAAGTAGTTCCAGTGACCGGGGCCAGGACAGGCAGAAGCTGGAGACCAGGAACTTGATCCGCGTCTCCCACAATGATGCAGGGAAATGGGTCCTTCTTGGGTCCTTCTCCGCTGCTTTCCTAGGTGCATTATTTGGAAGCTGGATCCGAAGTGGAGCAGGACTCAAACCCACGCCCACATGGATGCCAGTGCTTTAGATGGATAGCTTCTCCCACTATGCCACAGTCTGGCCCCAACTGCATTCATTCTTAAAGTTACAAGTCTGGTACGATTATGTTTTTTTTTTTTAAATTTAATTATGTTTACTGGAAAGTCAGATATAAAGAGAGGAGGAGAGACAGAGAGAAAGATCTTTCATTCGCTGATTCACTCCCCAAGTGGCCACTATGACCAGAGTTGAGCTGATCTGAAGCCAGGAGCCAGGAGCTTCTTCCAGTTCTCCCACATGGCTTCAAGGCCCCAAGGCTTTGGGCTGTCCTTCACTGTTTTTCCAGGGCACAAGTAGGGAGCTGCCGGGATTAGAACCAGTGTCCATACGGGATCTTGGCATGTGGAAGGCGAGGACTTTAACCACTAAGCTATCATGCCAGGCCCCAATTACCTTACATACTGCACATACAGAACAAAAGTCGAGCACACACCGATCAACTTCTGAGCGTTCTCCCAATTGTTCCCATCCACTGAGGGTTCCAACCCAAACACCTTGTTCTCTTTCTTCTCTGGGCTACACATTAGTTGGATGTGTATGTTCATTTTCTCTTTGATTTCCTCCTACCATTTCACTGCGGAAACTTCTACACACGGAAATAACCAGAATAACTGAGTGGACTCCCAGGCACCAGTACCGCCTCTGAACAGTGCACCAATATTCCGCCCTTCTGATCTCACCCGCACCCCTTCCTTCCTTCTACTTCCTGGGATATTTTAAAGCACTTTCCAGAAACCAGGCCACCTCTCCCTGCAAGTCCTTCATGACGTATCTCTAAGCAAAGACCTGCAGAACTGGCAGGCTGTTAGCACCCACAGCACATAACAAACAACAGTGCCTTCAGTTCACTGGTCATCCACCGTATTCAAACTTTCTCAGCACTCAACAACACCCTTTTTCAGTGGATCAAAAAAAAAAAAAATTAGGAGACATTCCACTGGGATCCAGACAATGTACCAAATACCCCACTTCATGGGTTTTTAAAAAATTCTCTTGGGCCTAGCGCAGTAGCCTAGTGGCGAAAGCCCTCACCTTACACGTGCCAGGATCCCATATGGATTCTGGTTCTAATCCTAGCAGCCCCACACCACTCCCCTTCCAGCTCCTTGCTTGTGGCCTGGGAAAACAGTCAAGGACGGCCCATGGCCTTGGGACCCTGTACCCACGTGGGAGACCCAGAAGAAGCTCCTGGTTCCTGGCTTTGGATCAGCTCAGCACTGGCCATTGTGTCCACTTGAGGAGTGAATCAGTGAATGGAAGATCTTCCTCTCTGTCTCTTCTCTCTGCATATCTGACTTTCCAATTAAAAAAAAATCTTAAAAAAAATTCTCTTCAGTTTCACCAAATGGCCAATCTTTCTTCACTTTCACATTGAATACTGAGGCTTTGCTGTGGAATCCAGAGCTCCCGAAATATAAAGTGTCTATTCCAGGAAGTGGATCATGGTCATGGCTCTTTGTTTCTGGTCCCGCGAGTCGGCCTGGGTGTGCAGCAGAGTCCTTTAGGGGATCGAGCACAACCAGGCAGAGAATGACCAAAGCAAACTATGTGACTACTGAGTTACGGCATGACGCATGCACAGCCTGGGTCTTATTTGCCTCTGCTTAGAAGTTATTGAGTAAACACAAGCGTGCGTTTGGGTTTGGAGCTCGTTTAGTTTCCTTTTTTCAGGCAGCATAGGATTAATTTCAATGTGGCCACACAGGAATGCTGGCTTCTCTGTTTTGTTTGCTTTTTAGTCTCAGAAAACACTGTGTGTGTGTGTGTGTGTGTGTGTGTGTGTAAGGTAGTTGTACATGTGTGTATCACAGGCTGGCTGGCAGATGAATGATGAGACTCCTGGGCACAGGGGAGAGCTGGGGGTGGAGGGGGGCTTGGCCACGCCTCTCTTGGCGCATGCGTCAACAGCCAGGAAATCCATGAGACTGTTAGAAATTCTGCTACTTCTCTAAAGCCACTGCCTCATTATCGCCACGCTATTATAGGAGCATCTCAAAGCTATGCACGTCAACGTGTGACAGGTTTGAGTTCAAGGAATTATTGATGTTGCAAAGAATCTTCCTCAGAAAAGATGGTGAGTTGGAATTAATTTTTTTTTTCACATACAAAACAGTTTGAGATCCCTGCACTGGACAGGGCTTTCAAAAATTCAAACCTTAGGCTCCAAGCTCCATAGCCCGGTGTTCAGTTTACTGTTAACTGTGTTTCAACCGTAGCTCAAATTGTTTTGACAATGGTGATGTCCCACAGAGACTGGATTGCCTGAGTATCCTGGGAGTTTAGGGGGCCTGGGTGTCCCCCGGGGGGAGGTGATGCATGGTCTGCTCAGGGCTGACCTGGAGGGAGCAGGTTTCGGAAGGCACTGAGCCTGCAAAGTTCCCTGTTCTCTCTCTTTTGCTCGCAGAGTCCTGGCACTTCATACGTCACTTCAGGGCGGTCACGGACACACAACCCAGCTACTTATCTCCCTCCAGAAGCAGCAGCTGGCTAAGTACTGCCACTGCACCTCAAAGATTCCATCCTCCTGGCATCACTCTTAAGAGTCCCTGGGGACTCCTCTGTGTCTTGATCAGAATCTGCCTTGGGTGGGGACAGCATGTTTAATCTGTTCACAGCCAGCACGCACGAAAAAACAAAAGGAGATCATGGTGTGGCTTCCAGACCCACTGCATTGTGGAGCAGTGGGGTAGGTCAGATTTCGGCTCTGATTCTGATCTGGCTTCCTGCTAACGCACCTGGACAAGCAGTAGCCCCGGCCACCCAGGTGGGAGACCCAGAGCGAGTTCCTGGTTCCTGGCTTCAGCCGGGGCCAGCCCCAGCTACTGCGGACATTGCGGAATAAACCAGAGGGCGGAAACTCGCTTTCTCTGGCTCTCTTTCTGCCTTTCAAATATATAATGTTTAAAAAGATACTTGAAAAACAATGGTGTGGATGTTTGCTCATTTCTTCCTGATTGCCCTATCTACAACACTGGATTCCCAACTGAAATGCATCCTCACTCGGGAACAGGAGTAGAAAGGGAGAGGACGGGATGCCCAGGACCCTCAGCCACCCACAGGTCAACGTTGTACGCCACACAGGAGCCTCCAGCCAGCCTTGCTACCGAGGGAGCCCCGCTCGGGTCCTGCTGCAATCAGGGCCCTCGGTGGCTGGATGTCACAAGACAAGCTTGTATTTAAGCTTAAGACTCGGGTCGAACCCAATATCCCGTTAGCATCCTGCCCATGACATGCCATCTTCCTGTGCCCGTCAGCACGCAGCAGGTGCCCAGCTCTGTGCCCAGACCTGGAAGCAGCAAGTCCTGAGCTCACAGGCATGTGTGCATCTATACAATGTGACACGGGCTCATCCAGGCCCAATTCTGGAACCTATAGAACCCTGGCTGGCCCCAGATGACACTGTGGACGCATACAGCCGTGAGCCACAAATCCCCGCTCTCCCAGATACTGGCGATGGCAAGTGCTGGATTTGCTGAAATCTCTGAGTCCTATCCCAGTCACTCACTGCATGGCGAGAAACTGCTAGCACTCCAACATGGCAGCATACAAATAAATGGCCTTTTGCAAAACGCCCAGTGCCCAGTGCCCAGTGCAGGGACCTTAACAACAAACATGACAACATGTTTTCTCACCTGAGAAACCATGATCAGAGCAACACCACCTCTCTACCGCTGTGACGATGAGACGGCGCACCTCTGGACCAAGCAGCTACACAGCGAACACCAGGACCCTCAGCCACCACGACCTAGTGCTTGTGGCTGAGTGTCTAGGATGATTTCTTTTATTGTGTGCAAAACCTAATCACCAGGAGAATGGGCGTTATTAGGAATGGCAGGGGCAGATGTCTGCTTTTAACATGGAACCAACTGGGTCTTCAACACTTCTCTTGGGTACCTCCCTCACATCCCTGTAAGGTGTGGCACATTTCTCCAAGGGCTCTGCAGGTCTCTAAACTGAATTATTGGCACCGCCAGATGGTAATCACCATGGCTCCAGTCTGCTCCAGCGTCGCTGCCAGATGAATCCCCCGGAACACACCACACACCCTCCCTTCCCAGCAGTGGCGCCTTGCTGGAGGATAGAGCAAGAGCCAGTGCATCGTAGCAACCCAGCCTAGCGCACCTGCCAGCACCAGCCTCCAGCCGCACGGAGTCAGCCCCTTTACACAGCCTAACACCCCAGGCCATTTGTACCTTTGTCGAGCACAGGGCAAGCTTTCTAAGGATCTCAGGCCCTTGACCCCAGATGTCAAATCGATTTCTATCAGCGCCTTTGATTTCTTCCTCGGCTTATCTATGTCATGACGTCTGTGTGCCCATGTTGAGTTCTACCAACTCTGTGCACCTGACAATCAGCCCCTCTACTCCTTTTGTGTTACATCATGTCTTTCTGCTTGCGTTTTCCCTGGCCTATAAAACTCTGCTCTCCCAAGAGGGACAATTTCCCCAGAGCAAGCGTTAGATCACACATTCCTGTTGTATTCCACCTACCCTTCTCTTTCTTGACCAAGGCTCAGGGAAGCGGCCCCATAATTACCTGTAATCTTCGGATGATCTGGACAGGGGATCACTGTAAACTCCTGCTGAAGTTGGGCTATGACCTCAGGAACGCGATGAAAGTGCCAAATGAAACACAAAACCACAGATGCCTTGGTTTGCTCAGGAAAGGGAGCCAACGTCTCCAGCTGCTCTCCACCTCTGGTTAGAACAGCGTGCCTCCTCACAGGCCCAAGGGCTTCCGCCCAGGCCTGGCCATGGAGCTGATGCCTTCTATGCAGGCTCTCATCATCTGAAGTGTATTTAAAGATGACGAGCAGGCTGAGGAGTGGAGTGGGGCAGGAGGGGGAAGGTGGGAGAGAGGGCAGCACTTCTGCCTTCCATTCTGTGCCCTTGGGAAGAGAGAGACGGCCCCTCTTTTCCTGAGAGCTATGGGATCAGCAGAGAAAAGTACAAGTAGACAGAGAAAGGCATGAGCCTCAGTGTAACCGGCTCAGCATGAAGAATCAGGTGGAGACCAGTGGCACAGAATCAAGGGTGAGACACTCTTGGCTGAGATAACTGTTGGGTTTTCAGTCAAAATTATAACTTGGTTGTAGCCAAAAGGATGGGTCTTTCTATAGGTCTACAAGACTCCGTTCCCGCGGTGGGGCTCTCTGGGGTTAAACTGAAGTTTCCACAACAGGGGAACGGCCAGGTCTCGGAGAGGACACCACATTCTCCCTAAGTGATGGTAACTGAGCAATCAATTAATTTCCCCAGGATCCATGAGTTCTACCTAACATTTGTCTTTCTGAATTTTTTCCTATTATTGACAGCACTGCCACACAAGCAAGCCTACCTAAGCAGAGTTCTGGTGGGGGGTATGTTATGTTCTGGAACCAGCATCGTGGAACCAAACAACTGTAAGAAAGGACACATTCCAGGCCTGATGCGGTAGCTTAGTGGCCAAAGCCTTCCCTTGCTCATGCCAGGATCCCATATGGGCGTTGGTTCTAATTCCGGCAGCCCCGCTTCCCATCCAGCTCCCTGCTTGTGGCCTGGGAAAGCAGTCGAGGATGGCCCAAAGCCTTGGGACCCTGCACCCATGTGGGAAACCGGAAAGAAGCTCCAGGCTCCTAGCTTTGGATTGGCTCAGCTTCAGCCATTCCGGCTGCTTGGGTTGTGAATCAACGGATGGAAAATATTCCTCTCTGTCTTTCCTTCTCTCTGTATATCTGACTTTCCAATAAAAATAAATAAATAAATAAGTCTGAAAAATAAAAAGAAATGACACATTCCAATGTGCAGCAATAGAGCAGGTGGCTCAGTGGACACAAGGCTGTCAGAGGGAAAGCAGATCTCTCAGGGACTGGTAGCTATCCGTTGTGACATCCGTTGTGACATGTGTTAAAGAAAGCCTTAGTTAGAGAGTGGGACAGTACAATGATGAGAGAATAGTCCAGGTCTTCCCAGGAGAAAAAAAAACATAAAACCATTCTGTCATGTGGTATTAGAGCGCCATCTACTGGCCCAACTATGCCAATGTTTCACACACAACTGCTTACAGAAATCAGAATGCGATGACTACTCTGTGCAAAAGTGACAGGCGTCAAAATACAGTGTGGTTATGCATCACCCATGGATGCAATTCATCAGAATAAAATGGCCAGGTCAAACTTATTTGTGAATAAAGAAAAATTAAGTCAGTGCTTTCTTGATCTCAACCTCAAAAATCTGAGCATTTTTATGATAACTGTGAAATACCATTAAAAAGAATTTCAGCAGCTCAGTGTTTTTTTTAAAAAAAACTACATGAGGGCCCAGCGCCGTGGCCTAGCACCTAAAGTCCTCGCCTTGAAAGCCCCGGGATCCCATATGGGCGCTGGTTCTAATCCCGGCAGCTCCACTTCCCATCCAGCTCCCTGCTTGTGGCCTGGGAAAGCAGTCGAGGACGGCCCAAAGCTTTGGGACCCTGCACCCGCGTGGGAGACCTAGAAGAGGTTCCTGGTTCCCGGCATCAAATCGGCGCGCACCGGCCCGTTGCGGCTCACTTGGGGAGTGAATCATCGGACGGAAGATCTTCCTCTCTATCTCTCCTACTCTCTGTATATCTGACTTTGTAATAAAAATAAATCTTAAAAAAAAAAAGCTACATGAGTTTTAGATACCTGGATTTTCTTTGCAAGCTAAGTATTAGACATGTTTTAATGGTTCCTTCATTTTTTTTTTCTATTGGGCGCTACCTTTAGGAGAAAATATGTAAGCGGTTCTTCACTTCTCCGAAGATTCTACTGAGGTGGGAAGTCCTATGTGCGTTCCACTTAAAGGCGGTGGGTGGGTCGAACATCAGGGTGCGTGCAGCTTCCGTCTGACATTCTACACGTGCGTTTCCTTATTTTTAAACCTCAAGGAAGTATGATTTCATTCTTTAAATACCAGTTTTCATAAAAGCAGTCTCCTTTTTTGAAACCAATTCATTATCCCCGGAATGCTTTATTCAAAATATTACCCCCACTGCTGTCTAGGCAGCTTTCTCCAATGAACCATGAAAAATCCCTCCTTTGCTCATTTGGTAGTTTCTGATTATACAGAACATCATCAAATGCTTTTTTTTTTTTTCCCCAAGCGCTTTTGCAAAGTCTTAAACGACAGAACGCAAGTTCCTCCCCTAGAATAGAACACAGCTTGGATTGTGTATGAACTCAGCCCTCTCCGTGTGACCTTGAATGTGTCTCGAGAAACTTGGTAAGAGCTTTGAACTTCTTTGGGGGCAGAAAGGCATCACAGACCGAAATAAAAACCCTACCATGAAAGTTTCTTTTCTTTTCTTTCTATTTTTTTTTTTTAAACCAAACTTCTACGTAGATCAAGTTCCGCTCCCTGACACAGGGGCTGGGAAGCCAGGGGGTGGGGAGAGCTTGGATAGATGTGTTTTTGTGCTATGTCCCCTGGAAAGCCTCCGTGTTTGAAAGACACCTCAGTGAAACACATATCCCAGCCGTGGGGTTTCTTTTCAGTGAACTGCAGGTGCCAAGGCAGCTCCTCAAAGCTGCAAAGCTAGGGCGTGGGCGCCGCAGCCAGCAATCCCTCCTCCTGCCTCCTTCAGTAAATGGACATTCACTTGCTTCCCTTGGCCTTGCAGAAGTCCTTTTTTTTCTCCCTGGATGAGGACCTAACCCACTGCACTATCCATGCTAAAACAGCCTTGAGCCCTTAGAAACACAGACAGGGTTAGTTAGCATAGGTGGTGCAGCCAATGACCCTGCCCAAGATTTACGTGTGAATGAATCCACTGAGAATGGATCAACGGCTGAAGGGTTAAAGAAAGGAAACAGACTCTTCAGCAAGAGCTTCGCTTTGACACTTTCCCTCTCAGCTAGGAGAACCACCTGTGCAAATAAGAGGGGCTCCCGCGAACGACAGGCGGGCTGCTGTGGTACCAGCAAGATTTTCATCTCCATGACAACCTTTCTGGTTTCCAACAGGGCCTGTTATTTTTCTGGAGTCCGCGACTCAGCTACCGCGGGTACTCTCCAATCTGGGCCTGCCATGCCTCTTGCCAGCCTGTCTCCAGACAGCCTTCACCAAGCGGCACTGCCTCTGCCAAGCCAGGATTGGTTGACAATTACAGGGCTGACATACTTCGCAAGGACTCCATCTTCTGTGTGCTGCATTTTCCAGAAATGAAGTAACGCCCTGACTCAACAAGCCACTGGCGCTCCAAACCACACTTTCCCACCTCTGCAGTATACCACTTTTTTTTTTTTAAATCTTAAGAGTGAGTTATTTGAAATACAGAGTTACAGAGAGCGTGTGTGTGTTGCGGGGGGGGGGGGGGAGACAATCAGCTATTTTGTCTTCTTGTTTACTCCCCAGATAGCTACACCAGCCAGAGCTGCGCCAGGCTGAAGCCAGTACACAGGAACTCCATCGGGATCGCCCTCGTGGTTGCAGTGACCCAAGCGCTTGGGCCATTTTCCAATGCTTTTCCCAGAACACTAGTAGGGAGATGGATCCGAAGTGGAGCAGCTGAGACACGAACTAGTACCCATATGGGACGCTGGTATTGCAGGCATAGGTTTTACTTGCTATGCCACAATCCTGGCCCCACTAGATACACATATTATTTATTTATTTATTTATTTATTTATTTATTTATTTTTATTTCGGTGAGAAAGGCACCTGCATACAAGGCCTGCGGTTTCCAAGTCACTTCAGTAGAGAATTCCATTTTTTCATGGTATTAATTAGCAACATGATTGATGGACATGTTGGGAGACACACGGAAGAACTGCCTGGGAAGTTCTCCTAGAAAAAGAACGGAAAGAAGAAAACCCAACACATCCTTCCAGGAATGTGAAAAGGAAACTTCTTGCAGCGACGCCAACAAGTGCTCCCGGCGCTTTGGAAATGATATTCTGTCACGTTCTTGACTTAGAGCCAAATCCCGTTCCTTGCCGAGGATAGCTTGACACTCAAGGGAGGCACTTCGGAATTTAACAGTGCGAGTTCACAGCCCTGAAGGCGGGGGTTTTGTTTTTGCAATTAAGAGCTGAGATAGCCTTCTGTATACAGGCACCTCTTCCTGTTTCCTCGCCTCATCCGTTGGGCACGTGAGATGTGAAGCCTCCCCTCACCCCGCCTCCCATAACTCCTTCTACATTGAGTGCTTTGGAGTGGCACTTGGAGGGATTTGGAATTCAAAGCACAGAGTCTTGCTCATGCAATTTACTTCACGGTGTTGAGTCTGTCGTGGTAGCTACAGAACCAAACTATGATTCGTTTTGTAGAAATAACAATGCCATGAAACAAATCCCAAACAGAAATCGCAGACTATCCACTAACCCAAGTAGGAAAATGATATATTCTATTTTTTTTTTAAAAAAAAACTTATTGTATTTGAAGGAAGATTTTACAGAGTGAGTGAGTGAGATAGATTTTCCATGTACTGGTACATGCTTCAAGTGGCCACAATAGCTGGAGTTGGGCCAATCTGAAACCAGGTGCCAGGAGCTTACTCCAGGTCTCCCAAGTGAGTACAGGGCCCAAGTGTTTGGGACAGTCTCTGCTGCTTTCCCAGGTCAGAAGCAGGGAGCAGGGAGCAGGATCAAGAGGGGAGCAGCTGAGAGATGCTAACTGGCACCAAACTGAGATGCTGGCACCACAGGCAGAGGACCATCGTGCAATGCCACTGCGCTGGTCCCCCCCTACAATAACAGAACAACATACTCTATTTCACAAACCAGCCAACCCATCAGTCAGAAAAACCAAGATTCTCAAACTGCCCATCTTGTGAAAGACAGCATAAAACATTATATTCATTTTATTTAATTGTTGTGTATGTTATGAAATATTTTGCTAAATAAATGTGTTTTCATGATCAAAAACTTATTGAGTATCAGGAGGGGATACATTTTCAAATGTTTTAAGTTTATAGGTGGTTTTTTATATATGCCTTTCAAAACAGGAGGTAAAATCAGTAGGAGCGAAAATAAATTCCACTTGCAAAGTTTTTTTAAAAGATGTATCTATTTAAAAGACAAAGCAACAGGCATAGAGAGGAAGGGAGACAAAGAGAGACAGATCTTTAACTTGCTGCTTCACTGGCTAAGCTGGCCACTAGAGCTGGATCTAGGCCAGTCGGATGTTGGCAGCCAGGAACGTCATCCCAGCCGCCTTCATGGCTGGCAAGTGCCAAGCACATTGGCCATCACCTACTGCCTTCAACGGTGCGTCAGCAGGAAACCAGATGGGAAATGGAG
This sequence comes from Ochotona princeps, assembly GCF_030435755.1. NCBI lineage: Eukaryota > Metazoa > Chordata > Mammalia > Lagomorpha > Ochotonidae > Ochotona > Ochotona princeps. The sequence goes on along the minus strand of NC_080852.1, from coordinate 7,218,750 downwards.
TAGCTGGACTTGAATGGGCACTCCCATGGGGGACACCGGCACAGCAAGAAGTAGCTTGACACACTGCACCACCACATCAGCCTCTCCATTTACAAATTAGAGGCAAGACATAAAGGTGACCAGAAGTAAGAGAACAACTCTTATCAGGCTTGACACCAACCCCCCTCCAGGAACAAGCTTTCATCTACCTGCTCAGCCTGGTTGCATGCGAGGCGCGCAGCTCTCTCCTGCACAAGGGGGCACCTCAAGACCACCACAAACTCTCATGGGGATAAACCATGGGTGCTAGCAGGAAGCGATAATTGAGACACGCAAGATAGTGATTCTATCCACGCTATCTAGCACCTTTCCATTGAGATCAAACCTACACAATGATGCAGACCAACTAGAAACCCCAGTATTAATAGAATCAGAAACTGGGTGAGCTAGAAAGGAGAGAAATTCACCTGTCACAGGAATAGGGTCTGGGATAGTCCAGCCTCTTGTATAAAAGGCTTTCATCTTGGGGCCAGTGTGGTGGTACAATGGGTTAGCATTCAGCATGCCACATGAGCTCAGGTTCAAGTCCTGGCTGTACCACCCCAATCCAGGTCCCTGCTTAATGCTCCTGTGGGAGAGGCGGAAGATAGCTCAACAAAACAAAACAAAACAAAACAACAAAAAAGCGTGTGGAATGGGCCACTCATGTGGGAGACCCTGATGGGGTTTCCACCTCCTAGCTTCTGGTGTTGAACTACGGCAGACCGTAGGGAAGATGTGCTGGCTAAAGAGGCTGGGTTCCTACCCACCTACATGGCAGACCTGGATTGAGTGTTCAGCTTCTGAGTTCAACCCCGTCCTGACCACGGCAAGTGCTTGGGGGGATGAACCAGTGTATGGAGATTCTTTATGGCATAAGAATTGAAACAAGGGGCAAGGCAAAGACCTGCTTAGACACTCCTTGTGCATAAACAGTCATCACTCTCCCAGCAAGATGTCCGTGTCCACAGCACAGACTCTCCCATGGTAGAAACGGCGCGTGGGGAAATTGCAGAAACAGACAGAGGACTGATGTGGAAGGCTCTAGAACACAACATTGCTGGCCATGGGAAACATGACAACAGTATTAGCTGTTGAAAAATTATCATCAGTTATGTGTTGGATTCCTCAGCCAAAGCAAGACCTAAGGCCAGATGCTATCTAAAAACAAAAGACACTGCTTATGGACAGTATTGAGTAAAAACAGGCTACCGTGCCCCCAGAAAAAGATGGGCTCCCCTAGCATGTTCATGTGTGGATAAACATACATGCTTCTTCTCCTTTTCCTTAATGCCAGCCGCTGCCCAAAAAGCAACACATAGGCACACACCAGGGGCAATGCATCTCTTACGGAGGTGACGTCCATTTCCTGTCACTCGGCGTTTCCCAGAGCTTCTAGAGATGGGCTTGTATTAGTTGAATAACTCAGAGACGTTTCGAGGTCTGGTCACGTGTGATCTAATTAGGATAACTCACAGGGGCAGTCCCCACTGATGATCACATTCTTGGCCAAGAATACCAGCCATCAGGGCTCAGAGCTTGTAGCAATAACCCCGTGCCTGCGACACAGCCCGCGTCGCCTAGCTTTCGCAACAGACATGGCCACGGGCTGGAAGCCTACTTCACCAGACCTCTCCTGCCCCATGAGCTGGACATGCTTTATGAAGGCACTTGGTGACCTGAGGGGCCACGAGGGGGCGATCTAGGAGCGACCTGGTCTCCGTCCTGCACCAGCAAGTTCCAACCTTCTCTGGAGGGTGCCCACTCCCAGGTAAGGCCTCCTGGAGATTTTTAACTATAAATAGAAACAGGAGCTTTCCTTCCTGTTTCTCTGGAACTGTCAGCACAAAGGGACTTCTATGTGAGATTTGTGTGTGTGTGTGGCACATGAACTTGGTAACTTAGAAAAAATATTCTCTATTTTATTTTTTGTCCCTATTTGCTCTCCTAGCCCATGGACCAGAGCCACCTCCTTTGGGTGTGGGGGGTGGGAGGGAAGAGGAAAGAAAAATAAAGCCCAGAGCACAGTGTGGCCAGTGTCCCCTGGAGGGTCCCTGTGTGTCGGTGGTGGGCAGCGGACGTAGTGGTATGAGTGTTTCTACCCCCCACCCTCTAAGTTGCCACAAGCCTTTGTGGAAGGTGGCAAGATACAAGTAATAATTGGAATCCATCTGAAAAACACAGAGACTTCCTCCTGCGTTCAGCTCTTGCTTTCTCATTTCCCAGGGCCCCCTTGGGGCAACAACTTGGCCTGCACCTTCACCTTGGAAAACAGCCACCTTGGGGAAGGGATGAGCTGGGCCTCATTCACCCATCACGCCATCACTGCACACAAAGCTGGATGCTGTGGGACACAGCACGTGCCCTGCATCCTGCGAGGGTGGCCCTGGACGTGCAGCCCACGAGGGTCGCGCCATGATTTAGTTTTAACCCAAGGAGTCGGGCTTTGACATGTTTGGCCTGAAGTCGCCCCTTCCCTGCTGTCTACCCTTCCCATCGAAGTGATTGTAAAGCGATGACTTTCTCTGCTCTGATGGAAGATTCAGTCCTTGCCAGCAGATGCCTGAGTGAATACCCAATTTCCCCGCCCAGAGTGCAGGCGCATCATGTCCCTTGGAAGTGCCACAAACGTTCCTCACCGGGGAAGCCAGGGGCCAGGACCTCCCACCACCCTTTCCTTGAAAGCCGTGGCTGCAAGTGTTTTGAAATCAGCAGATTATCTTTAAAGAAGTAGCACCAACAAAAGCCTTTTGTTTTTTTTTCTTCTACCATGACTGATTCATTTGTTGTACGGGGGTGGAGGGGGTGGGTGGTGGTGCGGAGAGGCCCACAGACAAATGTTTCCTATCAAAGGCGAGTATTTTGATAATCAGGGAAATGCCACATAGATTTGCAACCAGCACAGTAACTGGCTTAGCAGCAGAATCCAAGTTGACCCTCCTGCGCTCCTTCAGACTAGCTTTACTTTCCTGTCCATGAAATCCCCTGGGCCAGAAACAGCCATAGCGGAGCTGTAGAAATCAGATGTCCGAGATGTGCAAGGCTGGTGTTCCCTGCCTGGGGTGATGTCAAGTCATGTCACACCCAGGCACCTGCCTGTCCATTCCCAGGTCCCTATCTCCCCCAAGTGTGCAGGGAATACGGGCAAGGAAACCTACGCCAGCAAAGATAGATGGAAAAGGCCTTCTATAGGAAAAACGAAGCACCTTGGCCCAGCAGTTGAGACTCTGGTTGGAATGCCTGTACCCTGCAGGTTAGTCCCTGGGTTCCGTCCCCAGCTCTGCTGCTAACTCCAGCTTCCTGCCATGGCAGACCCTGGGGGCAGCGCGGACTACTCAGAGATTCGTACCCCCACCGCCAGCCACTCATGTGGGAGATGTGGATTGAGACTCTGGCCCCAACCTGGACCTTGATTCAGTCCTGGCCGTTAAGGCATGTGGGGAGTGAACCAATGGTTCTAATCCACGTCCCTTCTGTTGGTCCACCTCTGGAATCAATCAACAAAAGCTGTTTGCTAAGAGGGAAAGAATAGATACCAAGTTCATGGTGAAGACTCACCCGTGCAGTAGGAAGAAGCCCAATTTGTGGGGAAACAGTCTAAGGGCTTTAGTTTACATATGTAATATTCTATTATGCAAGCACTAAGACGAGCAAAAGTGTTTATACATGGTGTGTTTGCGTAATAGGCTATGTCCCATAAAGTTTTTAAAAAACCCTGTTATGCGTGAGCTTTAAAATGATTGCATTAAAACTTAGCTCCCCCCCCCCCCTAAAATGTATTCATTTAAAAGGCAGAGAAAGCGAGACAGAGAGAATCTTCCATCTTCGGGCTCATTCCCCAAGTAGCTGCTACAACATACAGGACGGGGCCAGGTTGAGGCCAGCGGCCAGGAATGCCACCTGGGTTTTCAGTGTGGGTACCAGGGGCCCAAGCACTTGGACCAGCTTCAGATGCTTTCCCAGGCACACTGGCAGGCACCTGCATTGGAAGCAGAGGAACCAGGACTCAAATCCGTGTTCTGATATGGGATGCTGGCGCCGCGGGCGGTGGCTTAACGTACAGTGCCACAAGGCCTGCCCCTAAACTTGACTTTTAATTCCATTTTCCACGAATTTATTAAGGTTTCCTGACATATTTAGGTGTGCTTTTCACCCGGAAAGGAAATGCAAAACACTGAAGGCAGGTGTGACGAAACATGAGCAGTGGCCATTTCATGGTGTTAGTGATATGGATAACTTAATTTCTCCTTTGTTCCCTTCTCCAGTCATCACCCTTCCTGTACCTCCCATAGAAAAGCAACATGCAAGCGCTTTTATGCTTTTGAAAAGTTTCCTGGTCTCCCACAGTGACGAGGGTATGGAGTCTGCTGAGGAGGCTCCCAGGCAATGCGCTGAAGAACCATGGGGGTCAGAAGCAAGCCTCATGCTGGGCTGAGCCCAGTCCTGTCCAGTCCTGAGTGGCCCTGGCTCTCTTTCCTCAGTCAGAGGTCAGAGAGACACAGTGCCTACGTCTGGGCTGGGTTCTGGGTCATGGACTCAGCCTGGGTCCCACACTTGGCCTTGCTTGTGCTTGCAGCCACTCTCCGGGAGGGCAAACTTGAATTTTCCACTGACTATTGCACAAGCCTCCTCCACCACATCCCTCCAAATCACATTCTGGCCAGCTGGCCTGAGCAGGAGCAGAAACAGCGGCTGCCCAGAGTTGCCATCCGCTCCCTCCGGGCCGACCAAGGGAGAATGCTGGGAGATGCAGTCCTGCTGCTGGCACAAAAATAAATCCACGTATTGGGACCAAAGCTCAGTGGCCGCATCTAAAACAGACACCTCATTGTACTGGGGAGCTTTTGGGCCGACAGCAAAGTCCAAGGGTCCATATTTGCACACACCAATGGCTTCCAAGCGTCCTGGGTGAATACCTAATGTTTCTCAGCCTCAGAGACCGCAGATGGTAACAGTGTCGATGCTGGGGGAACCCAGGAAGTCAGCCCCTTAAAAGCCATAGGAACCAGTGTGAGAGAGGCAGAGCTTCCAGACCTGCAGGAGTTAACACGCTCCCTCTGCGCACGGGCTGTTCTGTTGTGCCTTTTCATGAACAAATACACACACACACACACACACACACTCACGTCTCAGGATGGCTTTCTACTCATTAAATCAAGCATAAGCCTGTGAGTGCTTCTGGCCATCAGGACCCTAGTGCGGAGGCCGGGCAGCTCTCAGTGTCTTTATTAAACGCCAGGAAAGCAAAGACACTGTCAGCCCCTAGCAGAGAGAACCCTTCCAAATTCAGACAGGAAACACCTGCAACCCTGTGTCCCACTCGGAACGCACTTTACATTTCAAAACAGATGATTCTGAACTGTTCATAAATATTTGTCTTGTTTCAATAAAACACTCTTCAGCCAGTTTCATAAACCCTCGGTTCAGAAGGCGAAAATGTACACGCTACTAGTCGCGCACATTCTTTTCACATTGCATACATTTATGTGGACAATATCCTGGAAACATAAAACCCAAAGGCAGGCAGTTAATAGCATCATAAGGGAATTTCAACTTGAGGGTGAGGTGGAGGGGGCGGACAACTTGTTCCTTCCATAACGAAAGCCAAAATCATACTTGCTTTTTTTGTTTTGAAATACCAGAATTCAAACACAAATTAACTCAAAGTTTCCTAACTTGCCTAATGTAGTAAGACGTGGGCAAATCCTACCGGAGGCTTAGCAAAGGTTTAAGATCATTGATTCTTAAACCTCTACCTATAGGGCACAGTCGAACGAATTGCCTTTTAAAGACACATTCCTTCCTATTTGAACCTGCCGATCCCTCTCAAATGTTTTTAAAGGCAGCTTTTGGACCAGAAAAGAAAAGAAATCAGTATGTATTGAACTTAAGCTTTTTCAAAGCACCTTTTTCTTCCACGTTCTAGTGTCACCCAGGTTGTTGGTGATGCCCGTGGACACCTGCTCTGCAGACCGGAAAGAGCAGGAGGAGGAAGAAGAAGATAAAAAAGCTGGATCCTGCTTAGAACACCTACAGGGACATTTAAGAAACCGAGCATCCTGTAACCAGCTCTGCCATTCCCAGGCTCTGAGCCCGGGCACCTGGCGGCGGGCTACGGCCGTGGCCTCCCCGTGCAGCTGCCTGTCAGCGTGCCCCAACCCTGTCCCGCCAACCTGTGAGGTCAGAACACCGAGCAACGCAGGGTGGCCTGGAGCTACTCGGGAACGTGGGCCACGAGAATGTGAACCTCCAGGTGCCATCCACCACGCGAGAACCGCAGAGTGAGTTGCTTGTTTGTCTTCTTTTTCCTAAGCGTCAGAAGGTAAGACTCTTCAACTGACCCTAACCCACTGACTTCAGGCCAACTCCAAGATATCGGTTAATGGAGTGGGGGCTGGGCGGTGATAAGAGATTTCATAGTAGTGCTTCGGAACCATAAAAGGCAGTAGTTGGAGGTAACGATAAACTAATTCTGAATTACAGAGGGCAGCAGATGCTCAGCCCGGGTTAACGATTAACGCGCTGGACTCTGGCCAGTGAAGTTGTTTAACCAGAACTCCCGAGAAGCAAACCTGTTAACATTCACACATCCATAACCATAGCCACCGTTTTGTGTCCCCCTACACAAACTGAACTGCAATAACTTGTCACCTTTCCCTGCCACAAATCAGGACTTTTGACATCGAGGTCCTGAACTAAGACCCACGGGTGAGGCTGGTACAATTTGCTGGCATTCTCGAATCTCCTGAAAACACTCAACCAAAGAGAGAGGGCCCACCTCTACCCCCATTAAACTCAAAGACACTGACCCGTAGCTGGATGGTAGTGGGTAATAGTTTAGCGTGCGGCTCTTGTATGAATCTTCATTACTCCTGAAAACAGACGCACACAACGTTTATGCCTGCCGATGAGAATATATTCAAAAGACATTAGTGAAGAGAGAAACCTTTGTGTGTTTTCTATAGACAAACCTTTTGTGGCCTTCTGGATGGTACACTCACAAGCAGGCTGACCAGATATTTAAGGACCTGGCTGTGGTATCTGTTCTAACATTTAGGAACAACGCCTTTGAGGAGGGTGATTAGTAATGGAAATGTCGAATCACCTTTGCTGGGATAAGCAAGATGAACAAAGCACACTTAGAAGTGCTGGTGTTGTCTGCAGGATTAAGGAACAGGCTTTGATCACGTTGAGAGGCAGATTCTAAGAAAATTGAAAAGCTGAGTCTCCATGGGTCGGAGGTCTGGGGTCTGTTTATTTTACTTGGTTCCAGTCGGAATGAATGCGCTAAAGGTTTGGGGTGATCTTCAACCACTCTTTCTTTGGGTCACACCCGAGGCAAATGGTCTATGCAGGCCAATGGACAGTGTGTGTGTTACAACAGAACTAAGATCTGGACTGAAGAAACGTACCAACCAAAGCGCTAGGTCAGAGAACCAGCTGGGAGAAGGGTTTTCATGTTTATGGTTGATTCAGCTCATACTTAGGACAAATCCTCTGGCTTTCACATAAACACACCTGACTTCTAGGTCTTTTTTAGTAAGTAGATGGCATGGGAGCCTAATCCCGCATGGGTGCCTGATGACTGCTGCTGGTTCCATAACCAAGCGAATCCCAGGCAATGGCCTATTCCTGCCTGCTGAGTGTCCATCCGGCAGCTCCTTAGCTAAGGTTATACAGTTGTGGCCCAGCAAGAGGGGCAAGTGTCGTCAAAGGCTGGTCACATTCCAGGCAATGAAGATAAATATTTCACCAGCATGACCTCCGTGAACCCTGGATCTGTTACCCTGCAAGGGAGATATTACTCCTAAACCCATTTCACAGATGAGGAAAACAGATCAAGAAGATCACAAACTGAGAAAGCACCAGATGCTCTGTCTAGATCTAGGAGATCTGAGTGCAGAGTAAGAGCTACCCTATGCCATCTTCCAAGATGAATTAATGAGAGTCACCCCTACACACACACACAGAAAACTTACTCTGAGCACTGAAGGGCTCCAAGGATATGAATCCAGATGCTCTTTTCTGGCCAGGTTATTGGCTGAGCCTTCTTTTCCACCAGAACTGACCTCTGCTGAAGCACCTAGAAATTTATGGGCTTTCCTCTTGTCTCCCCATGAGCCAGGGACCTCACCAGGTGTTACAGAATCTCCATTTGAAAGAGCCACCCCACCCAACACTTATTAAAGATGGATTTCAACAGGATGTATCCAAATTACAGTCTACTTTGGAAATCATCTCCCAGCTCCAAAGCGAATCATCCCAGATCTTCCCTTTCCAAAAGCACAGCTCTGGACAACCGTTGCACCAGCTGTCTTTTCAAAGTCTTCAACCAAGACGATAAAGTGAAAGGGAGTTAGTTCTAACCGAGAGAAACACTTTCACGTGTCTTTCAATCAACTATTAGTTTTTCTGACACAGAGAATGTAGGAGGGGACAGTTTTGAAAAACAGATGTAAGTTGAGAAAAGCCTATGTACATCCCTAAAAATGTTCCAAAGCATTAACCAGTGTTGATTTATTATACAGCCCTGTGGATTCAAGCGGATGCCAGTACATGTGTAGCACCTGACAAAAGAACTCACCCGAACACTTGGGATGAAGCTTCAAGTCTGTCCCACTGAACCCTTGTCCCCTTGAACCTTGTCTGGTAGGGCTGCATCCCATTTATTGGCTATTTGGCTTGCTTCTTGGTTGGGAGCTTGCTCTAGCATTGTTTCCCAGTGCACAATGCTACAAGGAGCGTCTGAATCCATGCCTCCAGGTATGCATATGTATGTAATACGTACATCTTGGCATCATCTTTTGTGATTGCATCCATGATGTACATTCTGAAATTGATGAGTCAGACACAATGTGCATTTTAATTTTAATAGATATTGCCAAAAGCTGCACCAGTTGAAACTCCCACCTACAGTTTATGAACGTGTTTATGTCAACACACTCATCAATGTTGCATATTGTCAGACTGTTACATGCTCACCAACATCATTCTCTCCTGCGTTTTCTTAATTATGACTGAAGATGAGCACCTTTTCATGCGTCTATTGATCATATTTTTGGCTCACTTTTCTATCATGTAGCTTGTCTTTTTCTTGACATGTAGGAGCCTGTTGGGAGAGCAGAAAATCCGCCCTCGGTCTGACTTTGTTTAGTCATTTTTCAATTATATATCTTTTTGCTATATCTGAGTTTTACATTTCGCATTGTCGAATGATCAAGTCTTTATGGCTCTGGGCTGGGTACAAAATAGACACAAAATAAATAGGCACCCATGAAAAAATGTAAAAGCAACCACAGCCAAAATTACCCTCAAGTTCTGACATTTAAAACAAACACTCCAGCAAAGGTCTACACTTGTTACAGGACAAAAAGTTCTGGACACCTGCCCAATCCTTCCAGAGCAGAACTCTACAAATCCATTTATGGTCTGGATCTGGTTGCTGGCCGTGTTCCTCTGCCTGCAGAGTAGGGCGCTGGGGATTTGGTCAGGTCACATTGAACGCCACACACAGTAGGCAACGTGTTCAAGCTGTGGTGCTAAGCTGATCCCCCAGCTGAAACGGAGTTCCTCTGGCTCCACTGGTAGGCCTGGTTCAGAAAATGCCATCACCACGGGGGTAAGATAAAGCACCTACTTGACTTTAAAATGGAGAACTATGCCTGGGCTGCCACCAAGAGTGTGCTAAAGGCCCCACACATCTGGAGTGTGTGTGAGTGTGTGTGTGTGTCCCAGGTGGCCACATACGGCGGCATGGAAACTGTGATAGAGTGGGACACTACAGTGGGGGTTGACCTAGCTGGTTACATTTTCTGAATCCTACTTTCCCTCCCTGGAAAATGAAGCTGAGAATTCCACTATCTTTCAGGATTATTGAAAGCAGTGACAGCAAGCGTGCAGATCCAAAGAGTAATTGCTTGGGTTACAGGAAGTATTAAATAAGTGGAACTTGCCATGACTATGTACAATGATTCACATGTGACTAACTTTTGAGAAGTTATAATTCCAAACAAATTACTATTTCCTTTGAACTGATAATCCTGGCTTGCCAAGGATTTTCTCTCTACATAAAAAGATCTCTTAACTAGCAGATGGAATAAAATGCTAGATTATTAACAGTCCGGGCACCTAACATTCATTTTTAGAAAAATGGATCTTAGATAAATAATCCAAATCCTTCAATATCACAGCTAGGTTTCATATCAAAAGGATTCCAGAAAATTCTCTAAAGGGCTAGACAAGTGAGGAATATACAGAATAGGATATTTGTAAAACAAGGAAGAGAAAGCCAGAAAATATTTGCAGACTCTGTGGTTAGGGCAGTCAAAATATCCAATGTGTTATTTAATTGAATTCATATCTGTAATTTATGCACCTGTTTCGAAAATGACTTCCTATTTCACAAGCAAGATGTTGTCAAGTCTCTCGGGTCAGACTTGTGTGAACTACAACATTTACCAGCATCAAAAGTATAAATCGGTTAAGACAAAGACAGCTGAGCTGCCCTACATATGTGGAGGTGTTTCTTTGATGTGGAATATTATATAGATCAGCAACTACAAGTCTACCATTTGACTTTGGGTTAGAGCAAGCAATATCAAAAATAAAAGATGAAAAGAATGTGATTCCACCCCCCCCCCCAATTAAATCTAAAATCATCATTTGAACTAAGATCACCATCGGATGTCACACTTCCACTCCTGGATGTATCATCCTTCAAGCTGAGATGTGGAAGAGAGTTGTGTTTCAGAAGAGGCTCTAATTCCCAGTCGTTGACATGAAGACATGATGAATTTTAACAGTGACAGTTTAACTCATCTTGGAGCATCAGCATCAAACCATCACAGGGAGCCAACGGCCTGCTTCTAAGCACCTGCGATGATCACCACGCTGCAAGAATATCTCACAAGCCACATGACTTTCTGAGCCTCAGTCTTCTTAGCAAGAAGATGAGCACATGAAAAGATTGCTTGTCAGCAACATTTTAACTCTTTAACCTGGCTTCTGACACTTCACAAGCACTGGACGGATACAATGTTGATTTTCTTCAGTGTTTTTGCAGAAGCATGTCACTTGAGGAAGGGAATGTCCACTGATACTTGCATCTAAAATTAATTGCTTCCCTCAGGTTGTATGTTTTATGTTTAAAGGTAAAATACAAGTTGCTACCCTAGGCTATAATGTGTAAGTCCTTAATTTGCTCAGACATCAGAGCTCTGTATCTAAGTGAAAAGTGAGAATCTTCCTATAGAGCAAGATTTCTGCCAATGAAATAAAATAAGAAAATAAAACAATAAAAGGTAGCAACGTTTGAATGGGAAACAATTGCCATTTAATTACAAATGACACAGTAATTACCTCAAAGTATCTTAGTATATATTTACTGACATAATTGCCAATTACAATAATTAAATATGTAAGTACGCAAGTATGTACACAAAAGTATTTCTAAAGTTTCATGAAGATGCGTATCATTCTTTAATTCTCTTTCCCCTGAATTTGTTGAGGTTTCATGGTCTTCATACATACACATACCCTTACACACATACAGTGTGAAACAGACAAGAAGTGTGCAGTGCTTCTGTGCAAAAGAAATGATCTTCCCAGCAGGGACATAAGAAGTGTTACCAGAGAGTAAGTGAAAATCCATAACCACAAAATCAGGAAACTGGGAAAAGTTGACTACCGTGATGCAAGAGCTTGGAACAAGCCTCATGCCAGTGCTGCCCAGTGGGAGAGCACCCTGTCCTCTCCACGGCTGCGATGTCAGCTAGAGCTTTCTGGAAGCTTCCTTCTTTCAGGAATGAACAGACATAGGCATGGAGAGGAAGCAGAAGGCAACAGGTGATGGCCAAATGGAGGCCACATGTCTTGCAACCAAGACAGAGGGCCCAATGTGTTCTGTCAAAGGACATTGAGGCCTGGAGTGCAGTGAGGGGGTTTACACAGCAGGGGTGGGCAGTCCCAGGATGGGAGCTACAAACCAGGAGGGTGAGCTACTGCTCGTTCACTAATTCCCGAGAGAAGGCTTGCTGCTTCCCCGTCTGCAGAACCTCTCCTTTCACCAGGCACTTGAACTCTGTGTACATGGAAAACACTTGGTCTTGACAGGTCCACTTCCACTTCAAAGTGCAATCTTGCACGAAGAAAGACATGGCAAAATGCCACTGTTCTTAGCAGTCAAGGTGGCAAGTGTACCCAGGAATGTGGGAGACTGGGAGATCTAGTGGGCAGACCTCAAAGAACACGCTAGATATTAAATTTGGGTAAGGTAGGAACTGCAAAATTAACTTTACCTAGGGACATTTAGAAAGTCAGGGTTTTTAAAAGCTTCAAAATGGTAGTGACTCTGAAAGTGGGCTTTGGCTTCTGAGCCACTCATTCTGGGCTGCTTGTGCCATGAGCAGCGTGGTCAGGTGTGCCCTTGGAGATCAGACGAGCCCTGTATTAAAAATGACAGGGAACTGGGTCTTCTCTTGCTGTTTTGATGTGAGGTCAGCAATTTCTAATACAAAGATAGAGTTTTTTTTCCTAGACAGAGCTATAGAACAAAAACCTATATTTAGCAGGGTATGTGTTCGCTGGTAAGCTCCAGTTTAATTAATTTTAATTTACAACGGAATAGCAAAGGTTAGTGACATTGTCACCCAGGAATGCAAATTAAAAGTGAACATAATCCTGCTTTACACTTTGGGAAACTTTCCAGAGGGTCTTAGGGAGTGAGACATGCCACAGAAGGGGGAAAGATGGAAAGAAAGCGTTTCCCTTTTTGTTACTAAAAGACTTACGTGTTTATCTATTTGAAACGCAGAGTTACAAAGAAATAGAGTGGGAGAGACAGAGAGATCTTCCATTCACTTTCTTCCCCATCGGCTGCAATGGCCAGGTTGAGCCAGGCTGAACCTAGGCCTGGAATACCACCTGGATCTCCCATGAGAGTGACAGGCACTTGGGCCATTGTTCATTGCTTCCCCTGGTGAATTCAAGGGAGCTGGGCTGGAAGTGGAGCAACTGGAACTCAAACCAGTTTCTATATGCGATGCCAGCCTTGCAGAAGGCAGCTTAACATGCTACGCTGGGATGCTGGCCCAGAGTTTCGTCTTTAAATGCTGCTTCCTAAGATGGGATCAACTGGAATGCATCAGTGCTGGCAGAAAGATATTTCAAGAAGTCTTTTTTGGGGGGGGGGAGTCTGCATAATCTTCATTGGTTAAAAGCAGAACAAAATAAATCAGCCCTCATTCATTTCATGCATGGCGTGTTTAAGCATTTAGAACAGTGGCATCTTCCTCGCTCCAAGTTTTGATGCTGTTAAATCTTTCTCTAAATCGCAGAGGAACTTCTTGTCTCAGGAGCAGATCAGGTTCTCAAAAGAGCCGAGGCCCAACAAAGACCATCCAGGAATGTTTGCAGGCAAGGCTCTTGAATTTCTCTGGACTTCTATTCACCCCAACCTGGGACAGGGGAGAAGTTTGTGACATGGAAGCAGTTAGGTGCACTCTTCAAACAGCCTTGTCTCTTTCACGTTGATAAAGCTGGCTTTATGTATGAATGGAGAGAAGTCACCATCTGTTGATTCCACCCTAGCGAGCGGCATTTAAAGCAGCAGCTCTGGGTCAGCATCCTAGTGCAGGTTAAGCTGCAGAGTCCACCTCTGTATTTCTGGGGCTCAGAGAACTCTTCTTCTGGCCTATGTTCCCCTGTGTTGAGCTGCACCTCTCTGAGCCCATGTCCAGATCTCACCTTACACGCAGGGGTGTCCCTGCTGCAGCAGGTGTCTTGGAGATCACGTCCTGGCCATCCGCCAGAGCATCCTGGCCTGGTGCTTCACGGTGCTTAGCTCTGGGCCTTGGCTTTGGGTTTGCTTTACCTCTGCCCTTCCTTCTTTGGACTAGGAGCTTCCTGAGGGCAGGGATAGGACGGCATTATGGTGAAGACCCAGTGGACTCCTGGGTCCCTCTCTTGGCTTCACCGCAGGACAGCAGCAAGTTCCTGAAGTTTCATTTTATGTGGTGGTTAGGTTGATAGTATCCACTTTATTTCATGTTAAAAAATGAAATGCAGAGTGGGTGTTTTGCTTCTGGTTAACGTGTAGGCAACCACATGTTCGGAGAAAATGGGTTTGACACCTGATTCCTGCTCCTCTATTCAGCTTCCTACTAATGCAGACTTGGGGAGGCAACAACGATGACTCAAGGAACTGACTCCCTGTTACCCAGCCCAGTCTTGGCCATTGAAAGATCCTCATAGAATAAACCGGCAGAAGGATATTCTATCTTTGTGTCTGTTGGTCTGTCATTTTGTCTCAAGCAAATTAAAAAATTAATAAATACTATTATATTTAGCAGTGCAGCTAGAGCACTGGATGTGTTCCCTAATACTCAGGGTGTGTTTCACCCAGGAGCACCGCTATTATCCCACCACTGTTAATCTCTGATGCTGATGCCAGTCCTATGCAGAATCAGCATGTGTGTGCAGTCACTGTGTTGGAACAAAAGTGGGCCAAAGGACTGAACCCCTACATGCATGCGCAAAGGAACAGGCAGGTGACTACTACCTTCCCCTAAGTGGCACCTCACTGGGCACAGCCAACCAGCATCCAGTGAGGACACTCTTTGCTGACCCCTCTCCTGGTAGGCTCTCACTTCAACGTTGCACACTCTCTTAAGAACAAAGCTGGAGTAGCCATGAGGTGATGCTCACTGGAGGGCCTAGCGCTGACGCGGTGTGGACAGCGTGCACCTAAGTCCTCCAGTCTTGTGTCCTAAAACCTTGGGATCGCCATTTCTCTCATCTGTGAGGTAGGAATAAAAGAAGTGATACTGAAGAACTGCAGCGAGCATGGAGGGAGGTGATGTGAGGAATAGCAGTTTCCAGAGACTGGCATCAGGCAGGTGGTAGGGAAGGAGAGGAAAGAGAAGGGGGGGGGAAGGAAGGGGAAAAAAAGGAGAAGAGGAGAGGAGAGGAGAGAAGAGGGCAGAGGAAGAAAGGGAAAATCCACAAGGTGGAAAATCCATTAGAAATAGTTCTTTTGCTCTTTGGTACAGGGCTGTGAGAATGCTGAAATCTTTGAATTATCTCACATGGTAGATGCCATTCTAAAAGTTTTCTTACTGTCTCCTGACCCAATCTGAGGAATTGCATACTGCACCTGTACTGGTATTTTTCTGTTGGCTTGGCTACATCCCATCTTAAATCTAGGTCAGGAGAAAAAAAAAAAAAAGCTACATAGCTTCTGAGCCATTCTTAGATTTCTCAGGTCCATGAAGAAAGTTGTTTCAGGGAAAGAAGCTTTCTTCGAGCTATTTAAAGTGGTCTAATTATGAAAAGCATCTGCCCACTCCCCCAAGGAGAAAGATTCACTTGCCAGCACTCTTAAAGTTAACTGGGCCTCAGCAGGGCTGTGAGCACCGCAAAGGGAATCCTAAATTATCCCTTTCCATGTCAAGTCTCAGACCACCCAGGATGACCACTTGACCTAAAAACCAAGTGACGGAAACAAACCCCCCTCTCCCAGGATTGGGCAACACACAGACGATAGAGAATTCCTCTCCCATGATGCACAGATGTGGAAGGCTCTGTTCATGAGGCCTTCCTGCCACCACTGCCAGAAGCTGTGTTCACACACCATAAACCCAGGCAACTCACTCCTCCTGACACTCCAGGCTGGAAGGTCAAGGTCATAGGGCAGCAGGCTGGGAGGTCAAGGGCTGCCCACCATATGCTCAAGAGGCTGAGGGCCAGATCATGCTTTGCAAACATCACGGCTGTCTGAGGTCCCTAATGGACTGGCTGGAGAAATGCAATTGGAGCAGCTTTGTCTCAACACCCCACTGATGAGCCCTCCTAGTGTCTCCATCCTACCTCATCCACTGTGCCAGGGGGGGCCACGTCACGTTGTTTCTGTTTCCAAGGCCAGTTCCACAAAGGAGTCAGATGGTTGCCACTGAGAAACACCTCCAGGGAAAACAGTGGCGGGGGGGGGGGGGGGGGAGAAGGTGGCCATTGTCAGGGTGGTTGAGCACTGAGGCAAGAGCGTACAGCCCAATCTCAACCCAAGGAAGAGCAAAGATTCAAACTGGCAATCCACAAGTGTCTAGGAGAGCAGAATGCTAATTGAAACGCTGAGTCACCTTCCTCTCCACTTCTGGGTGCATTCTTAATGACACGCATGGAGTAAGAGGTCTATGGAGCGAAGACAGCAGAAGTACTAACCAGCCACTTTTAATAGGCTGGTTAAGCAGCATGCTTTAGTCATTCTAAATGTGCTGAAAAAGATGCAGTAGCTTGCCCACCATCAGACAACCAGATTGGTGCACCAATGCCTTTTGGGGAGGAGCAAAAGGGGAATGGCTAGAAGAAATTAACCAGGGATGAGGAGGGAGGGAAACCCAGATGACACTGCCCCTAAGAACAACTGATGCAAACGAAGATACCACTTGCTGATCCCCAAAGATGTTTTCCAATAGAACTGGGCTGAGATGAAACAACACTGATAAGCAGTTGAGCAGCTTTGCTCTGTATTATGTCTCCACGGTTAGGGCAGTGGCAGCAAAGACAGGGACTGGGGTTTGCATGTGTGGGCATCCCTGTAGCAAGGAGTTTTACCCAATGCCCTTCCACAGCGAGTCAGTTTTATTCATGAACTTTCTCAGTGCAGACTAGGAAACCTCAAGAGCTTGGAGGTCTGGCTTCTTTCACAGCACCTTGGAACTGCAAGCCTGCCCTTCCCATACCCCGGTGTCACTCAGGGCACTCAGAGCGCAGATCAGGGCTCAGCTGGGCTCCTCGGCACGGCTGCCGGCAGGCAGAGTGGATGTCTGTGTTGTGTGTTGCAACATGGCTCTTCTCCCCAAGGATTCCCACACCTGACACAAAGGGGGTATTTGAGGCCACCTCCGGGGGCTGCCTCTGCCTCATGGGGTCCCCAGGGGAGCCCAGCAACTCCATTCCCAATTCAAGCCAGCAAATTTGAACTTTCCATCACCTGCAAAGCACTTTAGTAAACAAAGGAGCCTGCGGGGATAGGAAAATGGAGAGGAAGAAACAGAAAGAGATGGAGTTCATCCCAAAGGGAAGGCAAACAGTGGAATGGAAAAAAAAGAAGACATCTTTGTCAAAATGCCCAGCTCCAACTACATCCTGATCGACTTAACTCATTCATTCCCTCAAGCAAGCAAAACCCAAATATCACAACAGTGCAACGGGAGATGGAGAAAGTAAGAAATGTACAAAGATACCTAAGTAGAGGCTGGTTTCACCTTTCCCCAGGGAACTCAAGCTATTTGTTGGTGATTATTCTTTGGGCAAAGTAAGTCATCTGCTTTCCCAGCAGGCAGTATATTCAAGATCCAAGTATCGTCACTCCTCCTAAGAGGAAGGGATAGAATCCAAGATCTCCTGAGGCCACAACAACTCATTCGTCACTTTATAATATGGCATAGTGTTTGTCATAACCTGTTGCTGTGACTTGGATCTGGGAACAAAGCGCTGTGTGTTGCAGGCTTGGTTTCCAGGTAGTACCGCGAGGCAGATACTCGAAGAGGTAGGGGCTTAGTGCTTCCCTGCTTTCAGGGCCTCGCCGACGCCTCTGTTATGTTCTTTGCACTTAAAGATCTCCACATTTTGAGCAAAACCCTTCTCCTCTCCTTTCTTTATAACATTGGCCTCCCTTAGGAATTTCCTTGTAAAGATTTAAAAAAACCTAATAGAGTTACACACATCTTCCCGTACATTTTACTTCATTTCTAGATGACTTACCACACCTAAGACAATGTAAATGCTATGTACATCGTTGGTAAAAGGCACTGTTTGGGGAATAAAGACAACAAAGTGTGCAGTTCAGTACACACACAACCCTAGTAGGTTTATCTGTATGGTACACACATCAATGCCGGTGTCATGTTCTAGAAAACACTTGCAATTGGGAATTGCTCACATTCACAGATGCCCAAACACAGCCAGGCACAACCTTAACGGGCAAGTTGAAGGGAATTTGATTTGTACTAAAATTCCAACAGGAGCTAATATCCTATCTGTATGGAAAAGGAGAAAAAAAATATCTAAAACCCAAACCATGTGTGAACACTACATCTCAATAACTCTTCCAGAAGAGCAGGAGGTCGCTGTCTTTCCCAGGGGTTCAGTGTGACCTAACGATACTCAGGTCACACGCGCTATCTGCCCAGTACCAACACAGGAAATCATAAAGCATTCTAGAAAGTTCCATAAACTGTTAGTGTTCACACAGAAGGAGGTTTTAATGACTGCTTACAGCTCAAAGTTGGAGCTGCTATACTAAATGAACAACTGTCCAAGGCACTCAGTCAGTTAACTGACAGGTGAAAATAAAAGCTTGTGCTTGTTTCCTGATTCCTGCAAATGTACATCCAGGGAGGCAGTGATGACCATGATACAAGTAGCTGAGTTCCTGCCACCCATGTAGGAGACCTGGAGTGAGCTCTCAGCTGTTGGCTTGCATCTGGCCCCCTCCCAGTCTTCGCAGCAGATGAACCACTGAAAGGAAGCTCTCTCTGTGTCTCTCTGCCTGTCAAAAAATAATTTAAAAAATTGTGTGTGTGTGTGTGTGTGTGTGTGTGTGTTTTATCCAGCTACTCCTAATGGCAACATAGGAGCTTCAGTCACGAGCCAGGTCGGGTTCAAGTCTAGGTCCTATCACTTCACTAAACTGGGCAAATATCTTAGGCAATCTATACTTCAGTTTCCTAAAGAGCAGAGAGGAGAGTAGCAGCACCTTCCTTGTGAGACTTCTGGAAAAATCATATGCATGAATGCATAGCAAGCTCTTGGAACAGCGCCTGGGATGCTGAAGCAACTCCATAAATGTTAGCTGTCACCATCATCATCAGCAGAAGCAACATGAATTTTCTCCTTAACCATTTACTTAGTCATAATTCCTTAAACTTGTGATAACCACCTCCAAACCCAAACGCGAAGCCACATAACACAGATTCCCTTTTACTCTGGGGGTCAAATTTGGGTCTTGCTGCAGGGCTCCCAGCAAACCAAATTTTCCTTCAGCCTGAAGTTCACACTGGCATGCCAGAACAACGACCACAAAGATGTCTAAAAGATTCTGATTCTTTAACTGAGCACAGTGTAGACACTTTTTATGATTGAATACTCATGCAATAAAAATTAAGTGGTTACATAAGACCACTCCTACCCAATGACAAAACCACGACTATATATGGGTTCACGACAAAACCCTTCAGAGAAATCATGTTCGTTTAGAGCAAGTCTTTAACAAGCGTAACTTTAACATCGATGACGACACACTCAAATTTTATGAAAACCAAGGCAGTTTTGGCTGTCCTGGAAATTAAGAAGAAAAATCAAAGTAGCCATGAATACGGTCTTGTAAAAACTGTTCATGGACCTGGTTATGCTAAAGCGAGGTCAAGTATAAGAACCCAAACAGGCTGTAAAATTGCAAATGTCATTCATAGCTGAATATAGTCTCTTAAATTGTGGTGAGAACAATATAGATCAAATGTTATTCTTGTTTTTTTTTAAGCTAATTGAAACCAGAAGTCTTGAATTTATTTGTTAGGGAACGGAGGAGGGGAAATCCGAGTTAAGAGTCATTTCTTACATACTTAAAAATACCATCAATCAAAACTTGGAATATCGAGGAAGAGACATCACTAATGCATCCACTCGATCATTGTATCAACAGAAAAGAAAGCCAGGACTTGGAAAGATTATTAGTGGGTTGACATTTTTTAACTGTCTTGAGAAAACGGATTCTGTGCTAAACAATGTTTGGTAGAGAGCTACCCTGTCTGTTTTGCTTCAGCTGAGTCACGTCTACTGTCTTGGTTTTTCCATGCATTCCATTCCTGGAATTTTCCCCGCGCACAATCTCTGTCATGACCAGGCTTACCCGGTCATGCACTTGAGGGTGACTTAGAGGTGAGCCTGTCACTACTCTAGGGTGGTTGTAGGGCTCGGCTCTTCATGCCTGCCTTGCCTCAGTGCTCTCCCAGGTCTACTTCCTACTAGAAGTGGCCAAAGCTGCATTGTCAAAGAGAATAGCCTTGCTTCAGACACTTCTTCATTCAGTGTGCAAAAGAATATCTTCCTGGATGAGAATCAAGCACGTCTCAGGACCAGCGTATGGCCCCCCCAAGTTCTCAATGCCACACAGAACATAACACGCATTTGGTCACACTGAATCGCATCAGCCTAATCTCAAAGTGCTGGCTTTGACACTTCAGACGCCCTCAGTACATAACAGCACTCTGAAAGATGGAGGAAAGACCAATGCTCGTATCACTACCCAGCAGAAGCAGCTAATTGCTGAATTGTGGGAAGGGGACGGGTGCAGTATTTCTAGACAGTCTCAATTTTCAAATAAAGCCAGAACCCAGACCTTATGTAAAAACCTCCTGATTTTGAAATGTTGGCAACAAATTCCAGGCATTTTTAAACACAGTGCTAATCCAATAATAAACTTCTCCTGGGCCACATGCAGCCCACAGGCTGCTGCTGCTTGTAAGGAGGACTCTCTAAAAAGGCCAGGGGGTATGAATAAGAACTCCGTCATTACAACTTCACAAAAGACAAACCAGGAATGGTGCCTACCGTACGCCAGGTGCTGTGCTAACTGCTTTGCGCACGTCCCCTCAATGGGCTGCTCCTCACACACTTGTCACCAGATGAGGAAAGTCCCTTTGTCTCTGTTTTCACTGCCAGGCAGTTGCAGCATTTAAACTTGGGTCTGCGTGACTTCAAACCCCATTGCTTTCCCCTAAAGCACATGGCTTGTGTCTACAAACGAAAAACCCCCAAGCAGTTCCCACAGCAAGAGCTGGATGGTTCTTGGGGGAGATAATGAGGCAGCACCATGGACTCCCAGGAATTTCACACGGTCTATAATACTACACTTTTTTATAATACTACACTTTATTATAATACTACTTCTTTATTTTAATTAGAAAGCCAGATATACAAAGAGGAGGAGGAGAGAGAGAGAGAGAGAGAGAGAGAGAGGGAGGAAGGTCTCCCGTCAATTGATTAATTCCCCAAGCGACCACAACAGCTGGAGCTGAGCCAATCTGAAGCCAGGAGCCAAGTCTCCCTCCTCCAGGTCTCCCATGTGGGTGCAGGGTCCCAAGGTTTTGGGCCATCCTCAACTGCTTTCCCAGGCCACAAGCATGGAGCTAGATGGGAACTGGGGCAGCTGGGGTTAGAACCCGTGCCCGTATGGAATCCCGATGCATGCAAAGGTCAAGACTTTAGCTGCTAGGCTACTGTGCTGGGCCCTTTTTCTTAAGAGTACATGGTTTAACATTCAAACCCAAAATGTGAGAAACAGGGGTGAGCATTTGGTGCAGAGGTTACACCACCATTTGGGATGCCCACATACCATATCAGATAACCCAGGCTCTAGTGCCAGCTCTGTTCTGGGTCCCAGCTGCCTGCCAACACGTACCGTGGGAGGCAGGAGTAATAGTTCGCAGCTTGGATCTGGCTCAGCTCCTGTCTTTACATTCCCAGCTCTCTACTTGGGCCTGGTCTGGTCCAGCCACAGCTGTGAAGGGTTATCTGAGCAGTGAACAAGTGAATGGAAGAACTCTCTCTTTTTGTCTCTCTTTGCTTTTCAGACAAATAACATTCTGGACACATGAGAAATAATTAGATATTTGACCACATTTCAGAGGTATGACTGGGCCCTTCATGTGATGCCTGCTGGCTGATGGGCCACTGAGCAGAAGAATCCAGAAATTTGGGCACTAAACGCACTTGGCAAGCAAACTCGCCCACTAATCACAATTCATAAAAGCCCAAGCAAAGAGTCTTTCATAGAAGAATTTAACTTAGTGGATTCTCCTTATGTTCATGGGCTTCAGGTTTTAAAAAGTTAATTTTAATCTGATTACTTCAACATCAAAGTGAGGGGGGGGAAAAAAAAGGTTCAACATCAAATGAGTCAGACAGGAGGCCTTGAAGAGAAGTTCAATAACCAAGCCTAGCAAGCCCTCTTCATTAACTTAATCAAATTTCCATATTTCCTAATGCTTCTATTTGGCAAAAACTCAGACGGAAGAAGCCAGATCCAAAATGGTCCAGCCACTCACAGTATTTGCTCGCCTTCCTTTCAAACGACAGTCAAGCCCTGTGAATGTTCTAACTTTCCCATGATCTGCTCTTACCCACCGTTTGCAGAAATCAAACCAGATCTACAGAGCCACAAAACCACTGCAGATTTGGATCACACACCAAAGCAATCCTTATTTTTAACTCCAAATGCACCAATGGTAACATCAAACCAAGGCACCTTGGGACCGTAAAAGGATATTTCTTTTATTTAAAAACAAAATAAGCCAGACACTAAGCCTGGAACTATGTGGACTGCCATCCCATGTCCCTGAGGCAATGGGTGTGGCCTACAGGAAATGTCCACCTGCCGTCCTCTGCAACGAGAAGGCCAGGATGGAAGAAGCCAAAGAAATGAGCTACGGCAGGTACCGCTGGGTGTTCTTGGCTCTTTGGTTGCTTCGCCCCTGAAGAGCATCCTCATCTTCCTCTCTTCCGGGTGCAGGTCTCCTCTTCAAGGAGTTTCAGACGGACAAGATAAACAGGTTTGGCATCTCCACGATCAGTCTGTCCCGAGTGGCGCACCAGATCCTCACCCTGCAAACACCCTTTACTCCCAGTCACCTGGATTTTCTGTCCTAGCACTTGACACTGCCTGACATCTTACATGTGGATTTCTGGGTTTACTTTCTTCACCCACTCAAACAGTGGGTCCCTATGAGCTGGGCTTTCTCTCTCTTTTTTTAATTAGCTTCATCTAACCACTGCTATATTGTATACACATGTCAAAACATTCTATTGGATCCCATTCATGTATACGATACGATCTGTCAATACAAGTTCTTCAAATGATTCTAACGGAGGGTGGTCTCTCCTCCTTAGGACCTGGGATACCACCAGGCTCTTGGAGGTGACCTCTGCTGCTAGAGATGCCCAACTTTACGTGTTGCTTTGATCGCTTTCACTCTTGAGGGGAGTAGCATCATTTCAGTTGCTTCCTGTGATTGGATGTTTGGAGAAAGGAAGACATGGATGGGAGCCAAGAGGAAACAGAGAAAGCTTGGGACAGTCAGAAAGCCACAGCTCAAGGCTGAATCATTGAAAAAAGGGGAGATCCATGGATTAGGAAACAAGATAACAGAGAAAGAGGGAGAGACAGAAAGAGATCTTCCATTTCCTGATTTGTTCCCCAACTATGCACAGCAGCTGGGGTTAGGCTGGGAAGTGAGGCGTCAGGGATTTCATTTGTGTCTCCCAAGCAGGTGGCAGGGGCCCAAACAATTGAGCCATCATCTCCTGCTTTCCCAGTTGCACTAGCAAGGTGATGGACCAGAAGTAGACCATCTCAGACTTGAATGGCACTCTGATGTAGGATGCATTGCAAGGGGCAACTTAACCCACTGTGCCGCAACACAGACTGCCTTCCCTATCTTGAGGCAACCAATGATCCCCCTGGTTGCTGCCGATGGCAGGCAGCAGAGCTGATCTAAGATGGAACTACAAAAAGAACAAGAAATAAACATGCCTGCTGCAACCACGTGACATTTTTAAAGGTGTTTGTTAACTGCAGCACAAGGCACTGATCCACACTTCTTTGTGTTGCTGTACGTTCCAATCCCTTATCCATACATGTAAATGAGCGTTCTGTAAAGTCTTATCCAAGGTTTCCTTCCTCTACCCTGTGTGTGAACGGAAGGTGAACTCAAGCAATGGTAACAGAAATGCTCAGTAATCGTGAAGGCCAAGGTGGTCCAGCCAAGTCATGAAGCACCTGTACTCTTCAGCCCACTCTCCTGGCTTAAAGGAAGTTTGAAGGGCCAAGCACCAGAAAAAGAAAAATAAAATAAAAACAGAAACAGGCGCCTCTCCACGGAGGTGGCTTTCTGGGGCGAGAGTATCTTGTGAAAGTTTCACCTGACAATTCACATGGGGCTGACTGCAGCATGAAAACAAGTCGGGTCCCAAATAGGTCCATAATTAGGGTAATTGCATGCTTACCACCTGCATTTCCTAAACTGTCATTCTCTAGTTCTCTGTTGTTACACAAGGTGTAGACACAGCCCATAATGTACGCCCTGTTGGTGACTGCGGAATAGTATTTATTATGCACCCACATGTGTGGGTCCCTGTACAAACAAGCCGAACAGACTTAGCGTGGCCTGAAATCACTCAGCCTAGGGTTTAACTGCAGGTAGGGGGCGCATTTACAAGGATATGAAGCTGGGGTTTCTCCATAATTATACATGATGTAACATCACTATAAAAGGAACGTGCAATCCAATCAGACCCCCTCAGTCGGTGCACTTAATAAATGTGATGGAGCTACAATAATAGCCATCAAAAATCTCAAGGAACAGAGTTTTAGTTTCTTTCTTCAGAACCTGACTTCTGAAGATAAAGAGCAAGGCACTGCTAACACTTTGCTGCCTCTGATGGAGCCCATCCAGTCTGTATCCCAGAGACACTGAAAGCTTCACATAGCGGAACCAACGAATCAAAAACATCAACAGTGTTTTGGATTGTGGTCCTCATGCCCCATTCCACACTTAGCCTGCTGCCTGCCAGGAGTAGAGGCGAGGTTCCCATGAAGAGCTCCCCAGCAGTAACTCCCTGTAGTGGTTCAGGGCCTGCATCCCTTCTACCAGGACAGACACCCTGAGGATGTGGCTTTACTGGTATGACAGGTATGTGTGTCATTTTGTAGCATCTGTTTCACTACTAGGGAAAAAAAACAAACAAAAAACAGAGGCGCATCAGATATTTCTGCAATGAGTCCCAGCTGCTTCTAATCCTGAGTACCAGGAGCTTGTTTTGAGACAAAGCCTTCTTTAACCCAATATCCATAATTTAGAGACTGGAAGGAGAACCTTGCGTCTCCAAGGCCACACGTGTTCTTCAGATGTTTTTGTCCTTGTGCCCCCTGGGGTGACAGGTTCCTACAAAAGGGGAACAGGTTTTCCACAGGCAGCAACCCTTGCAACAGAGACAAGAAGGGAAGGGACCCCAAAGGAGGTACGGCCACGTGGTCCTCCTGCAGGGGCGGGGTCTTGATTGCTCCCATAGAAGTTCTATTGGAAGAGAAAGTAGCATCCGGGGCCATTGGTGAACCTCCCTCCCCCCCTGTGGCTGGTGATCAGACCGAGAGCACTGAGCCAGAGTTCCAGGGTGCTCACCTCTGCCAAGGTCCTCAACTGACCAGCAAGGGTGGGGCCTGCCCCAGCTCAGGATGCTCTGCACTGGTTCTGTGCCCCCCGCGCCAAAATGAGCACAGAAGTGCCATGCACCATTTCAGAGGCTTGTCCCCTGAAACACCCCCTGATGGACCCTCACCTATTTTCTAACAAGACAGGTTGGGGAACCCTAGAGAAGGTGGGCCTCTAAGATGAAAGAAACCCACATTTCTGAATGGCTGCAAAACAATATAGCCCCCAGTCTTATGACACTTGACCAAGGAGTAAAACCAGATGTGTGAAGTCTCTGAAGTGTCAGGGTTGCTGGTGCAACAGTTAGTCCACTCTAACACAGGCACACATTTGCTCTGCTTCACAGCTGGCTTAACCCTGTGATGCTCAACTGCGTCTTATCTGGAAACATGTTGCATCAACAAACCCTAGGCAACAGCCTCAATAGCCTACTTTCTGTGGAACTGAGCTCAGAATGTACTAGCAAATGGCCAGCAAGTCTCAGGTTTCTCCTCTAAGCAATAAGAGAGAGGCGATTCCTATTTATTTAGTTATATCCAAAAAGAAGATTTTACAGAAACGAGAGACAAAGATCTTCCATCCTCTGTTTCACTCCTCAAATGGCTATAATAGTTGGAGCTGAGCCAATCTGAAGCCAGGAGCCCCCGAGGGTCTTCCATATGGGTGCAGAGTTCCAAGGCTTTGGGTCATTCTGTGCTGCTCTCCCAGACAATAAGAAGAGAGTTGGATGGTAGTCAAGGTGTGAACCAGTGTCCACATGGGATGCTGTTGCTTGCAGAAGGATTAGTCTGCTGAGACACAGCACTGGCCATGCTTCCAGGTGCCATGGTCAATATCAGCATTCAGGTATTTGTTCTAGCAGGGATCTGTGGACCAACATAATTTTTTCAGATTTATTTATTGGGCCCAGCGTGATGGCTCAATGACTAAATCCTTATCCAGCAAGTGCTGGGATCCCATATGGACTCCAGTTCATGTTCCTGCTGCTCCACTTCCCATCCAGCTCCCTGCTTGTGGCCTGGGCAAGCAAGTAGAGAATGCCCCAAAGCCGTGGGACCCTGCACCTGCATGGGAGACCCAGAAGAAGCTTCTGGTTCCTGGCTTTGGATCAGCTTAGCTCTGACATCGCAGTTACTTGAGAAGTAAAACAGTGGGTGGAAGATCTTGCTCTTTGTCTCACCTTCTCTCCATAAATCTGATCTGCCTTTCCATTTTAAAAAAAAAGTTTACCTACTTATTTGAAAGGCACAGTTAGAGAGAGAGAATGAGATTTTCCATCCACTGGTTCACTCCCCAAAATGGCCACAACAGCTGGAGCTGAGCAAGGCTGAAACCAGAAGTCTAGAACTCCATCTGAGTCTCCAGTTGGGTGGCAGGGGCCCAAGTACCCAGGTCATCATTTGCTGCTTTTCCAGGTACATTAGTAGGGAGCTAGATGCGAAGCGGAGCAGCCAGGACTTGAACTGGTACACACATGCGATGCCGGCATTGTGGGCTGCAGCTTAACCAGCTGCACGACCACCCATGTCCCTGGAGTAGCGTGACTCTTTAGTGTCCTGTCAGATCTCATGGGGGACCTGTCTGTAAGCACAATTGCACCTGGAAATGTGCTCTGGAACACTAGCTGAAGAGCCCATGCAAGCCACTTGAACCTCCCACCTTTGTGTTTTGCGTCAGACTTCCTGGAGTCTCACATCTGGCTCCCAGCAGCCACCCAAGACTCCTCTAATTGCTTCTGAATGAAAAACAGAGACTTTCAATTTTCTTGCAGAGAACATGCACACATTATACATGCTGCAAGTATGATGCGGCTGTCTCATTTTCTGTAAATACTGTACTTTCCCTCCTCCCATCACTGGCAAAGAAGAGCCTTTTCAAATCAAAATAATACTCCTCTAAGAAAGGAAATGTAGGTTTTTTAAAAAAAATTTTTTTTGAAGGTTGGCAAAGTGAGTTTAGCCAGAGCACCGGGGACTCCAATTACATGTATTTACCTGATGTATTTTTATGGTACACATAATTCAAAAATTGCAGACTGCCTTTTAAGCCGGGTACTGTGCATTTTTTTTAAATGTATTTATTATGTCAAGCTCTTTCTGTTGTGGTTTCTTGAAGAGACTCCTCCTTCAAAGCGGTTTCCTGGCCTTTCCTTCCACGAGTCAATGAAGTCAACCCTCAGCCATACGGAGCACTTCAAGCTCCACGGGACTTGACTGGCTGTTTCCACTTTTCTCCTATAGACAATGTTTGGTTTTTCATCTGGTTTTAATAGTTACACCAGCATGTAGGTAGAGGAAAATTCTGAGACCTGACAATTACACCCTCATGGCAGCCCAATGAATGCACAGAGGATGTCTGTCCATCAGTGAATATAGGGTTCTCCTCCTCCAAGGGCCCATGGCGGTCTCTAGGTATCTCTTTGTTCTGTCATCTAGATGCTTACAGAAGAGGCACACGTGCCGAACTTGTAGCAAAGCACATCCCTCCAAGAAATATACAAAGCAGACAACCAGGCTTGAACAAGAGCAGGATCCATCCTTGTTCCACTTATGTGGCCCAACCAGACCTGCCTTGTCCATCAGTGTTGACAAGCCCTCGTCTGCTCCACTGACTTCACATCTATAACATAAAATATAAGTAGGGGTGGGCATTAGGCACAGCAGTTGAGACGTTGCTTAGGATGCCCAGATCCCATATCAGAGTCCCTGGGGTCAGGTCCTCACTCTGCTCCAGCCTCCAGCTTCCTGCTAATGTGCCCCTTGGGTGCTGGTGACAGCTCAAGTACCTGCCAACCATGAGAGAAATAAGAGACGAAAGATTTCGCATCTTGTGGAACACTCCCCCAATGGCCACATGAGCCGTCCAAGTCTCCTGAATGGGTGGCAAGGACCCAAGCGACTTAACTACCTCCTTGCACCTCCCAGGCTCATCAGCAGGGAGCTGGACAGGAAGAAGAGTAGCTAGCATCTGAACTGGTGTCCCATATGAAAGAGTACCGCACCACAATCACAACATCACAATGACTTGGTTTCGCAGAACAGAATCTTGTTTAGGGAAGACACATGGGCTCAAAATATTTTCAAAGAAGGGAAGTTCTGGGTACTTGCAGAAATCACAGGAGAGCACCCGTCAAACATGAGGTGACAATGAGTTTAAAATGACCACAAATCCTTTGCTGGGCCTGTAACAGTAGAGGTTATTCCTCACCGCAAACCCAGGCCAACCTCACAACTAATGCGACCCTATAGAAAACTGACCAATAGAAAACAAGAAACGGGACAAGTGGGCACTTCGGAGTGAGGTCTCAACACTGCACAGCTGCATTTGCCCTCTTGTTGCCCTCAGACCATCAGAAGAAGCCCTTATGAGCCCTTTGGAGCAGGAAAGGGCAGGGAGAAGAACTCAGTCACCATCCACCTACAACCAGACACACAAGTGATGCCATCTTGCACAACCCACTAACGCTGTTACAGGAGTGGGTCCCAATAAGACTAGCCACGAGCAAAAATTAACCATAAATTTGGGGATGATTTTTTTTCCCAGCAGTGATAATTGAAAACAGAGGAAAATGATTGCAAACATGGTATTTATTCCTGTAGGGAATATCCATACAGTCCCATGAGTTAACCAGCCCTAGAAATAAGTCCTTTAAGGATTACTTTTTAAAGTAATCAGTAAATGAGCACAAATGCACATTTACAGGAGAGACAGAAAAAATATGGAAATGTCACGTGGATGCAAAATTAAGGTTCCAGAACAAAGCTTCGTGTGACATGTATGTACAAGAAGTCCCTAACAACTTACATACATGCAAGGAGGGAGCAGGCACTGTGGCAGAGCAGGTTAAGTTCCTCTGTGGGACACCTGCATCCCATCCAGGAATGCATGGGGCAGAATCCTGCCTCTATTTCTGGTCTAGTTCCCCACTAATGAGCACCTTGGGAAGCACAGGGAAGGGAGCAAGCATTGGACTCCCAGTCACCCGTATGGAAGTCTCAGAGGTTTTGGCTCCTGACTACTGCAGATATTTTGGGAGTGGATCAGCAGAAGAAGATCCCCTTCTCTCTCATAAATAAACAACGCCTTTAAAAAAGTTTTCTATAATGAATGAGCTTCAAGCCCCAGTGACATCTCAGCTGCATCTCAAATTAGTTCATTGTCCAACATACACCAAATGACGTAGGCTAAAAAGACCCTCAGGAAGCAATATTGTTGGATAGCCTTCCACCTTTAGATATGGTGGCATTAAGTCCAGTTTAACCTAAACCATTGAACTAAATATTTACCATTAAAATCAAATTACTTGTGAAATAAATTTGTTTTTATGCTTATTAGCCTGCTCAATCCTAATAATGTTTTGAAGCAATTATTGTTGTTTTCCTTTCTGGAAGGGAAATTCCGATAAGAGTAATTATAGACTCCTGGTTGGCGTTGGCCAACATTGATGAGGAGGCAGCTTATATTTTATGGAACAATTTGGATGATAACAACAGCAAGTGCAATTCAAATGGATTCAAGAACAGCAACAACACAAGGAGTTGCTTGAGAGCTCTCAAA
The DNA here is from genome assembly GCF_030435755.1 of Ochotona princeps. Lineage (NCBI taxonomy): Eukaryota > Metazoa > Chordata > Mammalia > Lagomorpha > Ochotonidae > Ochotona > Ochotona princeps. Next base: position 7,188,910 of record NC_080852.1, on the reverse strand, counting down.
AGACAGGAGAAAAACTGGGCTAAGGCATTAGAGATAATGGGCAGGCTCAACTGATGCTACCTGTGGCTTGTGCATTCTGGGGTAGACTCCTTGCAAGATATTTTGTTCATCAAATTCATGTCTGTTTCATCCACCCCTCAACAGCAGTGGAGAATGGGTTGTCTTTTCCAGGGTTCTCTCAAATTCCCCATTCCTATTTGTTGAGGAAGTCAACCTATTCCTTTCCATCCAATTACTAAGGCCCAGAACAGATTTTTTTTTAACCCAAGCCTGAGTTCTGAGTTAGACACTGTACTTAAAATGAGACTTTCTGAGGGAGCCAGTCTGGACAGACACTGAGAGTGGAGTAAGTTACCTGGAGAATGAAGGCAGTAATGCATCCAGAAAGGGAGGAAATGCTGAGTGAAAGTGAACAGAAAACCCTAACGTGTACTGCCATTTCCTTTCCCTGTCTCTCCCACTGCCCATCTCTGCCTTCCTGTCCAGGGTGACGTCACTGACTGGAGCTTAAAGCCATGGGGAAATGCTCATTCTGTGGAGACCAGGAGCGGAAGGAGATGCGCTGGTACTTGGGAGACAATTACTTGGAGGGCCCCACATCCACAGGTGTAGATCATCCAATACTGTGGCCTCTGTCTAGCCCTTCAGAGTCCTTCTGTTCAAGTTCATTTTCTTCCACATCTAAGAATTTGTCACAGGGAACATCTCCTCATTCTAAAGGACTGAGGCTGGCATTGAATTCTGTATCCTTCTAGCCTATATCCCAATATATCAATGCTTCATATAACTAAAGATCTCAAAAACATTTTCTTTGCATAGAAACAGCACACTTTTGTTTTGATAATCTCTCCAGGGAATACTTTATTCCCCACCTTTAACCACAGTCCTACATAGTGTCACTCTAAACAGCCCATCTCAATCTTTCTTCCTCTTGTTGTCTGTTCAAAATCCAATTCTGCTTTTTCTATACTTTTCATGGACAAAAAGTACACAAATCAGTACATTGTGTATCAATATTAATTCAGCATCTATATATGATTGTCGATTCTTCCACTTCCAAAAGACAATTCATTTACTAGCCTGGTAATACATGTTGTTTTTGCAATTTCTTATTTTTGATGTTTACATAGCTGACAAGGACGAAACTACTGAACATGAAAACCACTGATTAGGGTGGGAGGGTCGAAGAACGGGGGAAGGTGGGTGGGACAAAAGCTCCCAGCCTTTCCTTTTCCTCCTATTCTCCTATATCTAGGGGAGAAGCGGGTTGCTCCCACCTGCCAAACCATATCACTACCTGAGCAAGAGGGATGTCCACTTGACGCCATCTTAGAATTCCCGTTATAGAAAAGAATGTTCTGAAGGTATTGCATGAGTAGTTTTGATAGTTCTGAGGTCATTGTTGGTTTCATTGCTCTAAGGTTGAGAATATCCTTCCAGGGTTTACTGGCGACGGGTCACCCCAGTGCGTCCACTCCCGGGAATATAGTTGTACTGCATACACTTTCACACACACCACTGAGGAGACAAACTCTGCTTTGGTGCAGCTCATCTGCCCTGCCTTTCTGCTCTCTCCTGAACTCACCCACATTCCTCACACTCTGAGCCGATGCGTGGACAGCCACAGAGTTGTAGCAATCCAGTGATGGAAACTTTATAACACAGAAACCTACGCAGCAGCCAAGCACTCTGAATTCCTGTCCCCTTTTGCTCTTCCTTCCTGTTACAATGAGAAAGATTCCTGTGGATGCCTATGTTGATCTTACCAAGGTGGGATCTCTTTTCTTCTGTCATCTGTTTCATTCATGCATTTTCTAACTTTTATAATTTTTTTCTTTGATGTTGTTATTTTTATTTGCATATACAAAATCACAGTTTAGTTCATGTTTCAAAATGCACCGACTATTTCAAATGAGACCAAGAAAACAATGCAGTGTGTATAAAAATTCACTTCTTCTCTTGAATTTGGCTGCTTGGTACAAATGTGTGTGTGACAAGAAAATAATGACAGGTGAGTGTTCTGAAGATACCATTTATTTACAAGAAAGTCCTATTAGGACTGTTTCTATATTGCATTCAAATTAACTTCAAGTAACTGTTTTCTATTTCCTGTTGGGGATTTATTGGAAATGCAAATTTTAACCTCCTGCTTTTACTTGACTGACTCACAGAAATGCACAAATGACAGTCAAACTGGATACTTTGGAGGGTTCATATACTAATGACCATTTGTTTTCTTTTACAGATCCAATTATTTTACCTGAAAATGCTGGCTTATTCCATTCATTTGAATCTTCCTTCGACTTTTCCTATAATCTTCGTAAAATGAGTTCCAGAAAGTTGGTGAATAATTGCTTATTTGAAATGAGTGAGAAACTATAAAAGTGTTTGGCCGGTCCTACAACTTTTAGCTGAGTGCATAAACTAAAGATAATTGGTTTGCTAAATGGAAATAAAGGGAAACATAGCCACATGGCACTACTTACTCCATGGTTTTTCATTAATGACAATTATGTAGTGGGTTATTTTGAAAAGGTGGTTGGCAAATATTGTACAAGCTTGAAATGTCACATCCATAACCCAGATGTTCACAGAATGAGTTGATGCAATACTGCCTTGATCAAGACATTGTGAACTACTCTCCGAATTACTTAGAATTCCAGGTCAATTTGTGAAATTTCACCTGCTCAGTTTGAAAAGCCCAATCACGACGCATAGCTTCTATACGAAGAAATAGGTAACATTTTAAAATGAGTATGTTTTCTCAAATTACATAATTCAGAACAAAGTAGTGTTAGTTAAAGTTTTTGATAATTTCCTTAGGTTTTTATGTCATTAGTTTGTAAATTATTAATTATTTTCAGCTACATTAAAAGGCACACACTCTCATTTTAAAAAGATTACCAAGTTTCTTTTAGGAGTAACAACAGTCAATTTTTTTAAACCCTCTATTTTTAGTGTTCATTGTGGAAGAAGGGAATGAGGATTGCATATATTTGTGGGCCTGTGATAGCGATGAAGACGATCAGGATGTGTCCACTGTGGGGGACAATGAAGGGGAATGAGGGTGCACCGGTTCCTGTTGTCAGACCACATTAGTGGCAGGGAATGCAGATGGTCTCTTGTTGCTGCCTCGGGGGCCTCCATCGGACAGCATGGGCATCTCCTAGAAGTGAGTGGTCATTGTATAAGAGTGAAATCATTCATCCATCCTCACAGGGGCTCATTCTCGTTCTCTCTGTATAAATTCCAAGGCCCATTGGCTGTCCATTTCTGCCTCAGAGTGTCCACCGGCCCAGGTTCTTTTCATAGAAGTTGGCTTGAAGTGTTGGTGCCACTTGCTTTTCTTTCCATCCTTTTAAGAGGTATTTGCAGTCTTCTCCTGGATTAGAGGATCTGGTTATGTTGTTTTCCATGAGGACCTGGGTATACCCTGCCTCCTTTCTCTGTAGCCAGCAACAGGGGTGGCCAGGTCCTGCAAATTATGCATTGCGGTTGGACCACACACCATGGCATGTTCCAAGATACTGGGGATCCTGTCATACTGAGGTACTCATGGGATTCATGGGGTCCTCTTATGACCAGATCACCATACCTGATCTGCCCCCATTCTCGTGTGCCTCAGTGGATACGACAGCCTAGTTCTGCCCTATCTCCCATCTGTAGTTGTTATGGCATGCTCAGAGGCCCTACCAGGATTATGAGGTGATAAATTAAATCACAAAAGAATTTTTGCACTATTGCAATATATGTCATATGCTTTGTACAAGGAAAGTTCCTGGGTACTCCAGAGAGGTGATATCCTAGCACAAGTGTTCACGCTCATGTCCCGCTACATCAGAGCACACTGGCATTCTTGACAACCAGGAGTGTTGCACCTGAATTATATGAACCATGAGGAAAGTGGAAAATGTGAATTGCTGTTGTAGTATTACTCAGAAGTTCTTTCATTTATTCATTTATCTCCTGATTTATTCCTTTCTGACCCTGATACCCATATGGCTACAGGTTTCATGGTGGAGCAATGAGGACCACTAGCAGCCATATCAGATGCTGGTTCCAGAATCGGAGGCTTAGCCTGCAATGGCACAGCACCTGCTGTTATCAACGACATTGCACAAGCGTCACAAAATATGACAACAAAAGCACTCTATTACTAATATTCTTAGTATTTTATACATAATTTATCTGTGATCCTAAATACATAGAGCTGAACGTTTCGGAGTGGACACTTGGCTTTTTCCTCCGTATCTGTGAAATTCTCATATTCAACTGGATCCTGTTCAAAATACCCAGGTGCACACGCACACACACATACACACACAACAGCCAGATGCAAACATATACACACAACACCCAAAAACACACGCATGGTTTTGAATCTTCCTCTTGTAAAAGTGGGATTATTGTTGCATAGTTGAGCACAGATGGCATTTTAGAAAATGATAAGACCCCAAGATCTAATCATTGGGAGCTGCATGTATGATTCCTACATGCTATGTGCACATTTTATGTAACACGTTTCATAGGGGATATATTTAGGTTTGACGCAATTGTGATTTTGACGATGCACGAAGAACAACACAGCAGAGTCTCACCTCTACCACAAAGCTTTTCTAAGCGTCCCCAAATCCACATCGATTTCTTCCAAGTGACCGACTGAGTCATTCCAAGCATTCTGCATGTGCTTTGCTCAATGCATTTCAAAGGCCCCTGGGTGCAGAGACCACATCCTTGTTTATCTTCATCTCCCAATTTTGTAATACTACCTATCTCCTGGCTAAGCTAAAACCACGTGGGTACCTGGTGTGCCTTCAGCAGAGCAGAAGGTTCAAAGGCAGTATGTGGATTAACTCATTTTCAGAAAAATGTCTAGAAATGCACTGGCCATTTTCATCCATATGAGTTATTGACGAAAAAAAAAGTGTCGCCAGAAACTAAAATGATGAGGCAGAATAAAAGGCTTGCGTGATCTGCAGTTTTTCTGCAGAAGGAGCCCTGAGGAAGGTCGTCATAGTTTCATAAATGACCTTGAGAAAAAGTAGGCAACATATGCCCACTTTGTTGGTATTGTGAACCAAACCATGGTCAGAGTGATGCAAGATGTAAGAGGAATCAGCAGAAATGCCACACAGGTCTCTTTGGAAGGGCAGAAAGCTGCCAGTCAACAGTGCCCAGGGAGGAGCACCTGCTTGGATTGATGTTGGCACAGCCTCTAAGAACAATGACCCCCGTGAATACACTGTGACCACACTGCCCCACGGTTCAGCCCAGGGCAGCCATCCTGTCTCAGTGGCTCTGAAGCAAATCTAGTTTTGTACGTTCATGAAACAGATACCCTTGAAACACAAACAGGCACACAGACACGTGATGCTGTAGAACTAAGTGGAATACCATATAAGAGAATAATGCAGGAACACCCACCACTCAAATGGAGTGTGCTTTAGTGAGTGACGGTTCGCTTTCAGGCACTCTGAGCTCTACGCTGGGCTTTCCATGTCACTCCGATCAATGTGAACACTTGCACTTACATTCCCAGAGAGCTTTTAGAGTATACCAATGACAGCAATGGAGAAACCTGAGTTCTATTGTTTTCTGTTTCCAAGCATCACCAGTAGTGGCATGCCAAGACACACAGCACCTGGCACAGAGAGGCTCCAATTTCATCAGGCAAGCAAGTGCGGAATTCTGCACTGCTAAGGCCACCATGTGGCCACAGCATCTTCCATCAGCCATGGAGAACTGCACATTTTCAAAACTTTGATCTGTCTTTATGAGAGAGAGAGATAGCTCCCATCAACTGGTTCACTCCTCAAATGTCTGTAGCATCCAGGACTGGGCTAGGCTGAAGCCAGGAGCCAGGAACTCAGTCTTGGTGTCCCATGTGTGTGGTTAAGAACCCAGCTTCTTGAGTCATCATTCTGATTCCCAGAGTGCCCATTGATGAAGAAGCTGCAATCAAGACAAGGAACTCTGATACAAGATGAGCAAAATTCCTGCTCATGCTTAGAGCTTTTCAAAATGTACTTCAGCAGGTGAGAAACACACAATGAGAAAGAGAGCTCCAAAGAGCTGTTTATTCCTCAAATACCATTACTGTTTGGGCCTGGGTCAAAGGCAGGAGTTGGGAGCTCAATCTGGATCTCCCAAATGGGAACACAGTGACTTGACCCATTGCTTGCCTTCCAGCATCTGCATTAGCAGGAAGTTGGAGTTAGGAGCTGGAGATGGGTACCAGAGGCACTCTATGTTGGAAGAGCGCATCTTAATTGCTAGACCAAGCACTCACTCTGCTGCATGTACATTTTACTGGCCCGTCTCCTTCAGTGGACCAAAAGGGCAGCTTCTGTAGTGAGATGTGGGCTCCCTCTGTTATGAATTAGGCACGATGAAGTATTGCATTACAAACAAAAAGAGTATCTCATCTAGACCTTGTACATTCTTACATGCTGACGGTGGAAGAGTTTATTTTTCATGCTTTCAATGCTCTGTATACCTTCACGCAAGAATACTTCCCAAAGTCTGTGGAAATGGAATCCAAAGACAACTTCATTTTAGTGCCACAGTATTTTTCTCTTAGCTCCATCCATATGAGGAATTTCCTATGAATTTGAAGATCTCTTTTGTGTATGCTCATATATTTCAGTGTGAACTGATATTTCTAACAGATACATGATTCGGCATTTCCTTTAGACTTTTGCTTCTCCCACAAGTCAATTTCTAGGGACATCGGCTGGATGCAGCTGACACTGTGAGATGCCCTGGTAACATCGTACACAATCAGACCAACTATGAAATGCGGAAATGAAGCACACACTGCAGAAGATGGGCTCAGCAAAGTCAGTCCTTGGGACCACAACATAGGGTGGCCGAGACGCTCACATCCAAAACAGATGCTCCAACTCACCAGCGTTTGGTAAACATGCCTATCCTGGTCATAGTCCACAGTGTCCACCTCCGCCACAATAAATTATACAAACACACAAAACCACCAAGTTCAGGTTTCCTGTGCCTGTCTAAGCCCCAAACAGTAGCTGAGAGTTGACACATATCAGGGAGGGAAGATGGCAAAGACACCACTTGGGGTGCCTGCATCCCATATTTTGAGGCCTAGCTCTGCTCTTGACTCCTAAGAGTGTGTGCTCTGGGAGGCAGCAGCGATGGCTCAAGTATCTGGATCCCTGACACCCATGTAGGAGACCTGGATTAAGATTCTGGCTTCTGGGGCCCAGTGCAGTAGCCTAGCGGCTACAGTTCTCATCTTGGACGCGCCTAAAGTCCTTACCTTGGATGCGCCGGGATCCCATATGGGCACCAGTTTTAATCCAAACTGCCCCACTTCCCATCCAGCTCTCTGCTTATGGCCTGGGAAAGCAGTCAAGGACGGCCCAAAACCTTGGGACCCTGCATCGACGTGGGAGACCCGGAAAGAAGTTCCTGGCTCCTGGCTTCGGATCAATGCAGCACCGGCCGTTGCGGTCACTTGGGGAGTGAAACATCGGATGGAAGATCTTCCTCTCTCTCTCCTCCTCTCTATATATCTGACTTTGCAATTAAAAAAAAGAAATAAATAAATCTTTTGAAAAAAAAGATTCCGGCTTCTGGTTTCAGCTTGACCCAGCTCAGGCTGTTGTGCATATTTGGATAGTGACCAAGTAAATGGAAACATTCTCTCTTTCTCCCCTGCTTCTCTCTGTCTACCTTTCAGATCAAGCAAGCAATTCATAAAACATTTTAAAACTGAGTTGGAAATCTTCCAACTGTTATTCTATGCACTATCTATACTCCTGTGAATTACGATTGCTTTGCATAATATTTTACCTTGCTCCTTTCCTTACAGAGCACTTCAACTTGTCATGCATTTTTAGTTTTATGGAAGTATCACCGAGAGTGGTGATTGGCTCTATTTAGGCGTATCACTTGATGCGATTGTACGTATCTACTCTGCAAAAGCATTGCAGTCGACAGCATTGCATCCCTTGCCTCCTGCGGTTGCTTTCATTCTGAAGTGTCTATTTCAGCGTAAATGTTCAGAGCTATCAAGAGAAAGACACCATCCCTCCAGGGTGCCAAGACTTTCCCCACTGACTGCCCTGAGCTTCCACTTACTTTTTTTTTTATACTGACAAGACTGAGATTTGGTTAAGATCTTGGTATTCAGAAAGACTGTTAAAAAAAAATGCTGTAAGTCAGGTGTCTCTTTTTTTCTTTTGATAGGAAGGAACTTCCTGTTGACTGCGATAGTTTATAACAGCATCGTTTGTGGAGCCCATCATGTGTCAGGTATCAGCTGGAGACATGTTTCCTTGCTGACTTCAGAACATGCATGAGATCTGATAGGAAAACTGAAGGCCCCATTGTGCCTCTGTATCACATCCACGTGCTGTGTTCCCCCCTCCAAGTCCACACACACACACACACACAGTACCACCACCAGCAAAGAACAGCCCAAGAGTGGGTGTTTGACCTGGAGGTCATGACAAGAGTTATGGGGTGCCCGTGCTTGAGTTCTAGCTCGGCTCTGGACCAGAGCTTCCTACAAGGAAGGTCCAGAAAGGCACCAAGTGATGGTTCAAGGACTTGGGTCTCCCATACAGGAGGTAGACAGGTCCAGCCCTGGTCATTGGAACCGCTTGGGGAGCGAGTCAGGAAGTGGGACATCTGTCTGCCTCCCTACTTCTTCAACAAGATAAAATCATTATTGGGAAAAATTTGTAAAGATAAAAGGCCTATTTATGGTGCCTCATTTGTTTTACTGTATAATTACCTATACTGGCACGAAATGGTAATAATTTTACAACTGCCAATGTTTCCTGACACAACCCCCCAATCCTCCCCATTGCTGCTAAACACCTAGTATTTTCCAACAGGGCCTGGAGTGAAGTGGACAAAACCCCCACCACAACTGACAATACTGAATTTGCAGCTGCTTCATCTTTAGTGTCTTCAGAGACCCATACATTAAAGTCCCAAGAGATAATAATCTCAAGGTAAAGGTCATAATCTGAGGATCAGAGGGCTGAAGATCCTGTGAGAGAATCATCCAGGGAAGATGAGTCTTAGTTGCTGTTGCGATGTGGGTCATGAAAACTAAGTTTTAACTAAATGCTGTACAATTTAACCCATTATCAGAAAAGATTTAAAAAATGATAAAAGACAACTGTTTCTGTGCTGCTCAGAAATGTCCGAGTACCTGGGACACAAAGAGGAGTTCTGCATGCATTTATTAAGCACTTACTACGCACCAGGTACAAAGAGAAAGGAAATGCTGTCGAAAGACGAACTGTCAATATTTGACCATTCTGACTCACAAGAAAAAGGGAATCTCACAGAACACTTAGGCTGTGCCAGTCTGGCGTACCTCATCAACTGGAACATGCTTAGAACACGTCGGAACAACTCTTTGGATCTCTATGCGTTGGCCACAGCCACTGTCAGATAATGATGCCTCTCCTTCCTGAGCATGGAGTGTGTGCATTCTGCTGAGCATGGGGGCCGTGTTATTTGTACACCATAGTGATGTGGCTGTGCTGAGCTAAGGTAGCCTTGCAAAGGGAAGAGAAGGGACTAACTTTTTCAAGAAAGTCCGAAGCTAACACTCAAAAACCAATTCACTCTTTGGATCACCAGATGGGACTCCACCCACAGGCTGAGGTTGGGGAAGGGCAGTGGTCTCATACCAATAGCACTGTTGTAGGGACCACCTGTAGGCAGGAAAAAGGAAGAACATGTCACCTTCATGATTGCACCCAATGCTGATTATCAATCTATAAAGCAAACTTCAAATCATTTGAAGACATTTTTTCAATGGCCAACAGATGTCTGTCCTCAGACCATGGAAATACTGGTTTATTCATTTTGGCAAGTGACTGTAACCAAATAAACCCAAGTTCGGACTTGTGCAATATCCGTTCCCTAGTGAGAAAACAGCTTTCTTTGTCCTCACGGACAAGGCCATAGAAATTTAGCACAGCTTGTTTCAGAGTTTCAAAAGATGTCATTCAGTCTGCTCACCGTCTCTTCTATATTTTCCGGTTGCTGTGGAATAGGCCCAAATTTCTGCTGAGACTGGTTCTCCCATTGGCTCACATGCAAAATGAGTACACGTGATATTTAAATGTGGCATTTTTAATGATGAAACTGACCAATGATTTTTCAAACTCCATAGATGAGAAAGCAAAGCACACCTCTGCAGATGCACACTTGCAGTTGATACAATTTCTGAATGAGTGGATGAATTTTTATGACATTATGTGTGCACACAAAGAGATACACATATTCTGGAAAGAGCCAGTGTCCCGCAGCTAGGGGATTGGCGCAGGGTTTCCAGATTGGCTCTGTTCTCTGTTGTAATCTTTAGGTTTCCATGCACCCACGTTTTAGCCTTGGAAGGGCACAACCCCATCCGGAATCAAGGAATCGAGTCAGGAATGGAAGAGGACGGTTGAATTCCTTTTGCCTCAAGTAAGGAGTCTTCAGGTCCTGCTTCTACAACTCATTCTAGAACAGAGGAGAAATGTCCCTCACGACCTCTCCCTAACTGAATTCGACTCATTCCATTTGCTGTGGTGAAAGCTCACAGACTTGATGGCAGTAGTATTTTTTTTCACCCCCACACCCTTAAAGCTTATAAGCCTTTCTTGCTAAAGAAAAATGAAACGTCTTTAAATGATGGTGGTGTCCACAATACCAGCGCATGGGTGCCTCTAACATCATCCCAAAGGAAAGGCAAAAGTCTCAGGTGGCAGGGAAAACCCTTGGTCAGAATCTGAGACCTGAAAAGTCTCAGAGATATGAGAGAACTTCAGAAAGCCCACGGGAAACAGCTTGGCTTGAGTGCAAAGAACTATTGAAATGCAAGTGTAGTTTCTTCTCATAACGGGAAAGTTCTATGAACTTTTGGAAGACCCCCTCACTGCAGGGACTTCAAAACCTTCTGGCTCTCCAAGAAACTTATCTTCTAATCACATTTTCCATGAGCTAGCTTTCACAAGTCCTCACTTTCAGTTTAGTGACCAGTGAGTGGGCAGAGGGAGGGACTTGCTCTAAGGGACTTCTCTGAACTTCTGTTCCAGCCACAAGACTCCACCTGCTCTCTGTTCACAAGCCAGAGGAAGGAGGCTGCACTGGGCAACTGTCCCGTGGAAGCAGCTGGACACCTCAAAGAGAGGCTAAAATTGAGACCAAATGCAGTGTCCCTGGGGCATCCAGGGGGGTGGTACCTACTTCCCTGGCACCATAAAAAGGGCAAAGAGCGGTTTGCTGCGGCCGCCAAAGCCATGAGCCCATGGCAGACACAGACCAGACTGGGTCAGATCGGGGCCACAGCCAGCCCTGGAGCTTGATTCTATTTACTCTTGGCAAGTCGCAGCTTCCTGGTTCTAAGTGGGGGAGAAGAAACGAAGGAGTTAAAAGTCTCATAAAAAAGGTTCCAAAGCCTTCTTGGACACCAAAGAGCTCTTACAAAACTAGATTTTGATGAGTTGTATGTAAATGAATGAGGAACATGTGGCTCTCATTTCCTTCCTAATACACAGGGGTTTTGGAACCAGGAGGTGAGGCCATGCACGCTTAAGAGGAAGATGTGAAAACTAGGGAAGTATCAGAAATTTGCTAAACCTACATGAAGACTGAGACAACACCCCACCTCCCTTTTCTGTGAGCCTTCAATGTCCAGCAACTAACTGTAAATGTTGGTGAGCAGAAAATGTGACTATGTAGTCAACCCTGACAAGCACTGTGGGGACCATGGCTTTCTCTGTTGGTGCTAGGGGACTCAGGAGCTCTCTCTAACCAAGTGTTCCCCAAGTGTTACAGCTTTTGTTGACTGCTGGGAATCATGTAGCAGAATACATAAATTTTTTACATCTCCAAGACTCCACTCAAGGGAAGGCTAGTAGCATTCCACTGAGAGGTAGGTAATGACTATGCCAAAGCAAAGAATGGCCATGGCTTCTGAGTACCCACAATCTGTGGCTCTCCTGACCTTTACCCTGGAGTCTGGACGCTCCCAAAAGCAGGTCATCCTCATTCATGGCCTGAGCTGTGGCTGATGCTGTGCAACTTGGCTTCTGTTTCTTTTTTTTCTTTCAAGATTTATTTCTTTATTCGAAAGGCAGAATTACAAAAAGAAGGTGAGACAGGGAGAAAAAGATCTTCCATTGGTTGGTTCACTCCATAAAAGTCTGCACTGGTTGGAGCTGGGCTGGGCAGAAGCCAGGAGCCAGGAGTTTCATCCAGTCTCCCAGGTGGTTGCAGGGACCCAAGCACTCTGCTGCTTTCCCAGGTGCATTAGTAGGGAGCTGGATGATTAGAGCAGCCAGAACTACAAAGGGTGACTACATGGGTTGTTGGCATCACAGTTGGTGGCTTAACTCACAACATCACAATTCAGACCTTGGCCTCTACCTTCTCACAGATGAGATCTGCTAATCTGATGAAGTATGAGCAAGATAGAGAAACAGAGTGCATGAGATTTCGGGAGTGAGTCGCCTAATAGGGTCAATCGCAAAACACTTGCAAGAACTCATGTGTCTCATCACTTGAACACTCTAGAAACTTGGCGTGTTTAAGAAGAGCGTCTCCCAAAGAAGAAAAATAGCCAAGAGGCAGGATGTGGGTGCTAGTAAGGATGACTTAAGGGGTTATGGAATATGGGGTGGATGCCAAAGGCAGAGGCAGCGATGAGAGCTGATGAAAAAGAGAGAAAATGATGTGGGAACTGGCACCTGCCTTGAACACAGCACAAGGCCGGCTGTCCCAGGAGCATCAGCCCTCACAAGAGCCCTTGTCTTTTGATGGGTCACACGTTGGTGGCATATCTCTTCTCGCCTCTGAACACAACCACAATCACTTTCTGTTTATAATAATGTGAAGCTTAATCACGCACTTAAACACTTCCTTCCTGAAAGCCAAAGAGAGCCCATTATCTTTCATTTAATTGCAGAATAAGGGGTCCTCTGTTTGTGAAGCCCAAGAACTGCTCATATGACAATGGTGAATGCAATGGCAGTGCACAACTTCAATTTTCACGATTACTGTTAATTAGGGGCCTGTCCAATGGACAGAATGGGCTCCTTTCTTCTCTGTGAGCCAGCAAAGGGCACAGCAGGAAGGAGGGCAAGGGAAACAGTCCTGGCTGCTGGAGACTCAGGTTTAATGTCCAACCCCCAAGTCCAAAGCTCAAGTCCCTGGACACAGATCAGCAGGTACACCTTTGTAGAAAGACCAGGGGAGGGCAAATCGGTGACAATGCAGGGTGAATGTGTTTGGAGAAGAGAATGGGATTGGAAGTCCCAAGAGCTGAAAAAACGGAGATTTAAGGTGTCCATTTAAATGGAACAGTGTTTAGCTTAGATGGCACATTCTGTAGTGAAACTGCTCTCTTTGGGCACAAGTTGCCATGTTGGTATAGTTCATGGTGTCCACAGCCTTATAAATGCTCCAATCATCCCATCCCAAACAGCACATCTCAGTGGCGGCTGCAGTGTCCAGAAGTAACTTGTCAGCCTTGGGAACAGCTTCATGGGCCCTTGCACTACTTACTATTTAGAAAACCACAACCAAGTCTAACCTATTCCTGATCCAGTTTCCTTCAGATCCTGTACCCTCTAGATGGCTATTTAGCATCAATGCTGGCTTAAGGGAAAGGGAGAAGGATAGGACTTCCATAGGACTGTAACATTTGTACTCATTGCAGCTGTTTTATTAAAAGTAACTCTGGGTAACTATCTGAATTAGTATCATCTTCGCTTTTTTCCCCCTTTCTGGTGTCAAATCATATAAAGCCAATGAACGTGTTTCTCATAGCAAATTCCCAGAACCAGTGGGGCACTTGTTAGAAGTGCACTCCCAGACCCCATCTCAGACTGATGGAAGCAGAGATTCAGGGGCATGGTCTGGGGAGTCTGTATTTTAAGCAGCTCTTAAGGGATAGCATGGGCAGGTTTGAAAATGAATGTGTGGGTCCCTGGCTCTCAAACCCAATTGCAAACAACCAACTCCATCCGGAGAGTTCTCAGAACAACCAGTACCAGATGCCAGTCTCCACAAAGGAGACCAGAAACCGGACAGGACTCATGCCTTGATCTTGACTTCAAAGTCCCCCAATCCATTCTACTGCAAGGTCAAAAGTGAAAACCCCGATGCTGTTGACAAGTCAACCTTCCCAGTGTGATTTCGAGTCAAATCCTTCCCGGTAGGCCTGGAGCAATGGTTGTTTTTTTTAGGAATCAATGCTTACCTGGGCACTACTGCACCCACCCAAGGATACCCTGGTCTAAAGTCAGGTTTGGCGATTACAAAGAGAGAAAAATGCCAACTGATCATGGCATGGAAAGAACAGATCAACTGATGTTGAAAACAAAACAAAAAAGAGAGAAAAGAACTGGGTCTGTTTCAGCAGGTTTGTTAGGTCGAGATAGCAACACTCTTAAGTGTTTCTGCCATGTGGAGGGCAGAGCAGTGCATGGTGCTCTCATTTGCAAGCCTGATAACACTGTAGAAAGAACACCAGGTAAAACAGAAGATGACAGAAGACAGCCCCAGATGCCTTCCAACAACCATTCATGATGGAAACAGTTACTTGATTCAAGTGCAAGTAATAGCATAGCAAGCCAGTCATACAGTCCTGTGTTTAGGACTCACCTGGCTACTACATCACGAATGGCTGCATTTGATCAGCAGGGTCTTGGGCACTTGAGTACAACCAGGGTTCAATCTCATCTTCATGCCAGCTGTGCATAGCAGAATACCCTGGACCTGTAGGTCAGGAATGCCAGTTGCCACCAAGAAATGCTATAGTCTGGGCTCTGCCTTCTCACCTGTAAGCAGGGATGTCTACCTCCTATCAAATTCAATTCCAAGGAGGCTGGCATGGGGCACAGCAAGTTAAGACACTCTTTGCATTGCTGGCATCCCATTTCAGAGGGCTGGTTTATGTCCCAGCTGCACTACTTCTGATACAGCTTTTTGCTAATGTGCCTTGCAGGCAGCAAAAGATGGCCCAAGTACTCCCATGTGGGATACTTTGATGGAGTTCCTGGATCTTGGCTTCAGCCTGGTCCAACCCCAGATTACAGAGATAGAAAGACATCTTCCATCTGCTGGTTCATTTCCCAAAGCCAGCAGTTAGGAGCTTCATCTAGGTCTTCCATGTGGCTGCAGGGGCCCACATATTTGAGCCATCTTCTGCTGCTTTCCTAGGCCATTAGCAGGGAGTGGGAGCAGTAGTGGAGCTACTGGGATTTGATCCAGTGCCCACATGGGTTGCCAATACCATAGATGACAGCTTAATCTGATATACCATAATGCTGGCCCCTGAAATGGCTTTAAAATGCACTACTGACATGGGAAGCTATGCTCCAATCTCAGATCTGGCAATGGGTTGGGCCACAACTAGACATGGAGTGTTATTGTTCTCTGTAGAACTTACAACCTTACTATACTTCTACATCACAACAGTTTTCACAAAACATCTGCATCTAAGCTTTAGATACTATTTATCGAGCTTGAGTATGCTGAAAACATCAGATACAAAAGAAATAAATACAAAGAAACCAAGCACACAGTAGACATAACCTGTAGATGTGAATCCCTCAGACAAAAATAACCACAAAGTCAAACTTGGTATTTAATGAATTTTCCCAAAAGACTGGTACTTTCAGTTGAGGTTTAATTTGGTCACTTTGTATTGTGGCTACCGAGGGACATGTTTGTAATTATTGAGAGATGGAAACTACAGTAGGGAGGGTAAAAGGACACACTGTCCCAGATGCGCTTTGAAATGTTTCCATGAAGCCAGAGGCAGGACTGGTCCACTTTCCACTGCAGACATTTGAAACCTGAGAACATCCTTACCGCCCCCACTTGCAGTGTCTGCGGCCCACAGTAAAAATCCTGAAAGTGGTTCCACCTTTCAAGCAGCAGACCAAGCCTAGCTGATGCATGACCTCCATCTTGTTGCTATTGTGCCAGGGACTAACTCCAGGTCAAAGGAGATCAGAAGACTCTCAAGGCACAAGGCTAGGTCATGGCTCAGCTGAACGAGCAGTCCTTGTACAGGTACTCTGAAGCCCTTGCTGGTCCCGGCATAACCATCCCTGGGGACAGCCCACACTTCCCCACTGCCTTCTCTGGGCCTCTCCTCTGTGCCCTAGTCTCCTCCACTCCTCAGGGCCTCAGCTGCCTACCTCAAAGTTGCCTCCTGGATTTCTATTGTGCATGAAAAGGGGTGAGTGCGTGCAGCAGGAGTTTTAAACAGTGCGCAGAACAACGAAATTTAAAATGAGAGTTTACACTTTTTTCATGTTACAAACTTCCTGAAGACCAGCTTACTGGCAAAGGTTTCAAAACAAATCCTCTAATTCAATTTTTTACAAACTCACCCTCATATTTACCTACATACCTACCTGCCTGTCTTTTAAGAAGCTTCTGGGAAGAAGTCTCACATTAATCATCACTACCACGGTTTTATGCCCTAGTAACTTTCTCACTACTCAAAACTTTCCCCTCAGGAAGCATCTTAATGACTGGCTTTAACTGGACAATGACCGGAGCTGGGAAGCAAGGTCGCTGAGGAGCTGACACAATGATCCCATTTTTAGTCTTTGTGTCTCTATAAATTTATGATGTGTGTTAAGAGCGTGCCTTACGGTGTTCAAAAGAGCATTCACTCTTTGCAAGTGGAGCTCTGGATACGGAAAAGACAACGCAGAACATTATTGGTTAGGCATCACTCACTCCGTGCGTCAGTGGGCCTCAGCTTGACCCATGCAGATATTGGCTTACGGATTCTCTGCCCAGGGGAGATGGGTGCTATGGCTCAGAGGAAGGAGGATGAATAAACTGTCTAGAATGTGAAACAGTCAAGTTAGGCACAAGGACAACAGATCTCCAAAGGAGGCCAATGCTTCCCTTAGAGGATGAATAATGCACAATGCAGAACGGCACGGTCGTTCAGCAGGATGACCCGTGTGTGCACAGCCTCCAGAGACCTACTGTGAACTGCACGGTCATCAACCTATTATGTGATCATCATTGTGGCCTGGTCTCTCATAGTCTGAGAAACATCAGCTGATGCCATGTTCAAAAATTTAAAAATCATCTGAGAGGCAGGGACAGATGGACAAGCAGCAGTCTCAACAACTAGTTCACTCTCAAATGCCGGCAATGGCTAACACTGAGCAGGGCCACAGTGAGCAGCCAGGAACTCAACTTGGGCTTCTCCGTCCTCTGGCCACTTCCAATCACTATGGACTCCCGGAGTTCAGAATAGCACAAAGTTGAAGCCAGAAGCTGGAGCTGGGAACCAAACCCAGCCTCTTCAATGTGGGCTGTGAGTATCTTAACTGGCATCTTAACTGTGAGGCCAAATTCATGAACACATGAAATAATGTAGGGCTCCAGCAAAGACTTTCAAGAATATCAGAGTGGACACAACCACCTCACTGCTGTAATTCAGTGAGGTCAGAACTGCTGTCTTCCTTTCACAGCTAAGAAAGCTGAAGCACAGCCAGATGGAGTGATTCAGACCCAGGGTTTGACTTGAGGCCCCGGGCACCTGGGCTTCACATTTTCCCACATGCCAGTGTGCAATTTCAGAACATATAGAGTGATGTCACCACGGGCTGGCGTGGTTGGCAAATTCCTGAGTCCTGTCACAGGCAAACGATTTGGGCAGGTGAGAAGGATAAGGTCAGGGATGGGGAGAGATGCTGAAATGTGTACAACACATACATAGCCAGACAGCTAATCCTGATGACAGCAAGACTCCAGGACAACAAGAATGAGAAAAGCATGGGGGTGAGCAGCAAAGAACCCACTACTGCATGCAAATGTTTTGCTGGCAGCTGCAGGTGCAAGGCAGAGGCCAGGGAAGCCTGGCAATTGGGGTCTTGCCAGCAGACAGTTGCAGACCACAGATCTGGGATGGACGAATCGAGTGCCAAGGGTTGCATGTGGGGAATGGCCACTCCACACCTGCCGGGGGCGGGGTGAGTACTGGTGAGGAGGTACATGTATTTTAAGATGTGTATGTATCTATACAGTTCTACCTGCACTCAAATCCCAGCTGTGAAACTTACTACTTCTAATACACTGGCCAAATAGCAAAACTTCCCTGTGCCTCATTTGACTCCAATATAATATAATACAAGCGTCAGAAGCCATATAACAATACCAAGCTCAAGACTGATGTTTCTTTTTTTTTTTTTTAAAAAGATTTGTTTATTAGCTTTATAGACAGAATGACAGAAAGAGGGAGAGAGAGATTCCATCTGCTGTTTCATCCCCTAAATGTCTATCACAGTCAACGCTAGTCCAGGGCAAAGCCAGGAACCAGGAACATGCAAAGGTAAACTGGACCCCAAATACTTGGACTATCATCTGTTGTCTCCCAGGCACATTAGCAGGAAGCTAGATTGGAAGGGTGGAGTAGCCAGGACTTAAACCAGTCTCTCTGATGTAGGATGTGGGTTTCCTAAGCAGTGGCTTCCCCATCAAGCCTCCCCAGTGAGCAGTAACACACATGCATGTGCGTGTGGGCGTGCACACACACACACACACAGTAATAAGAGCTATGCTAGGCACACAGCATTTGGTGAGTGTGTGTTACTGTTTTGCTGAAATTATCACCACTGTTGCATCATTTGAAATCGTGAACAATGAGCAGTGAGCTGTAACTTGCACTCACAGGGAAATGACTAGATAAATGTCTGTGTCATCGATTATCATGGGTTCATTTTAAAACATTGGGATACAGTTTCACATATGCCAACTTGGAAGAGTCCCACACTTTAAAATTCAGGGTACCATCGTTTGTCACAGCAGCCACGTTCAAAGGCGGGGCCTTGGGGGAGAAGCTTAGGACAAGAGGGCACCAGCCCAATGAAGCCCATTGTTGAAGGAGGCGGGGTGAGTCAACCATCTTGGGAGTTGGCTCCTGACAAAACCATGGGTTCATCCAGTTTCTGTGTCCTTTGGACTCATGTCCCCCTCCAGAAGCATTCTTACACTGCCCTTGCCAGCTGCCACTGCCTTTTGGTGAGAAATACAATTTTTAAAAAAATTATTAATACAAAAGATTCATATATTACATAGGTACAATTCTAAGAAGGTAACCATACTTCCCTCCCTCCCTCAATCTCTCTCCTTCCTCTCTCCCTGCCTTTTTTGAGAAATAAAACTTTTTTCTTTTTAGTTTGCCCACTCTGTAGCATTCTATAATAGCAACAGAGGAATTCAAAGATGTAAAGGTAAGAGAAAGGGGTAAGACACATTGGAGAATTCCCATCCACACACATGGTGGTAAGTGCTGCCTTTCATACAGGGCCTTACTAACACGGCTGGATGAGTGGGCAGGCCCTTCTTCGCATGGCAGGGAGGGCAGCGCACTAGCCAGATGCATTCTACAAGGCCCACGCATGTGGTGAGGCCTGAGCCAGAGCCCTGCGTGGCAGAGAAGGGACCAGATTCCAGCGTGCTGACTGGCTGTCGCCTGTTTTAATTGCCAGACAAAGCACTGAAGCTGCAGAGGGAAAAGAGAAATTAAACATGTCTGTTTTTGCTTTCCAGAGGCAATTAGGGATTTATAGCCAACATGCTGTTATTTTTTGAATCAGAGCCAGTCATTGTTATTATTTTTTTTCATTCAAGCAAGATCATAACATAACCATTGATACTTTCAAGAGGCATTTTGGAGCCACCACTTTCTTTCCCTAGAAGGCCCAGTTATTCAAACTCAGCTGGGTCACTAGGGACGCCAGGGAAGACTGGAGTGTGAGGTCCAGGGGCAATTCTCCGTGGGCCTGAGGACGTGAAACAGCTGCCATGGCTGTGGAGCTGCAGAGCCAGACTCAAATCCACAAACCCTCTGGGAGAACCCAAATTTGCAGAGGCTTCTACAGTCCAGGATGTTTAGAAAGAGTCCAATTCTCTAAAGTAATTAAAACGTTCCTGCTGAGATTTTGTGAAAAAGCATTGTTCTCCCTGGCACAGCCTTTCCTTCTGAAAACTAAGGGCTGTCTTCAGCCTTGCTCTAGGGTGACAGCCCGTAAGTCCACACTGCATGAGTCTGAATCCACAGTGTCTGCCCGGTCTGACTTTCGGGGAGGATAAAATTGACAGCAAATAGCAATGAGGATTTAGCAGGCAGGAGATGGGGGAGTCCAGGAAAAGCTCACAGGATGAAAGGGAAGGGTTCATGGTAATCTTGGCTTTCCATTTCTGAATTGAAAGCAACTATTGTTTAACCTGTATCAAGATAAAAAGAATAGGCTTCAATTCAAGGCTGTCAGCAGGTGGATTTAAGTCTTCCTTCCACATCCCCAGTCATAGCTAATTCACACAAAAATTCAAACACGTGTTCAGTACTTAATGCTTGCAGGGACTGTGCTAGTCATTGAAGAAAGTGATTTTGAAACAAGTAATAGCTACAAAAGATGCGCAAGAAGTGATGAAAGGAAACTTCCAGAAATGATTTCTACCCTCTCATCCTCTTCTCTAAATCCACTACTGACAGAAATCCTCTTCCTTTCCAGTGCCCTCGTCTCTAAAATGGGAACAATGACCACACGTTCACACTTTTCTCTCTGAAATCCTCAGAGTGGATTAAACATGAAGGAAATGTTGAATATAATAAGCAAAACTCTTAACCCATGAAACACTCATTTAAGAAAATATCTGCACAAAAAGTTAACTTGGCAAAAACGGTTTGGAACTAATAATATAAAACAGATGCGAAACAGCACAGTACGATTTTTATATAATAAAAGAAATACATTAGAGTACAATAAATATAAACTAATCAAGAATTTTAGAAATTTATAATTTTGTCCTTTTCCTGTGCAAGTAAAATGCAATTTCTTACAATGATAGAGCTACCAAAATATTTACATAAGTATTTTCAGAAAGTCAGAAAGTGATATTCTCTGAGTAAAAGCATTTTTTTCTTTGAATCAGTCTTGTTTTTTAAAGATTTGCTTTGACAGTTAGCGTGATACTGATAGATGAAGAGACAGAAATAGATCTTCCATGTGTGGTTTTACTCCTCAAATGGCAACAGCAATCAGTTCTGGGCCAGGATGAAGCCTGGAGCCCGAAACACCACCTAGAACTCCCAGAGGAACTAGAGCCACCCATCACCGCCTCCCCAGGTACACTAGCAGGAAGTCAGACTGGAAACAGAGCAGCTGGGATTGCCACTGGTGCTCTGACATGGATGTGAACATTGCAGGCTGCTGGTATCCCAATGTTTTGCATTGTTGCTCTTTAGTGAGGGCTTTGGGATGCAAGCATGGTGCTTGGTGTTAAGGATAAAATGATGGACAAAGCAGGAGGCAAAACACGTTCATCTCACATTAATCATTGTACGAATACACCCTTCCCCTGATATCCGTGGAGATGCCCTTATTATCCACATGAGATGCTTTCCAAGACTTCCTAGTGCATGCCTGAAAGCGCAGATAACACCAAACCCTCTACGTGCTACGTTCTTTCCTGTGCACACATTCCTAGGATATCGTTTAATGTATAAATTAAGCACGGAAAGAGATTAACAGAATAATAACAATTTATACTATGAAAATGTATGTTACTCTGACTTCTTTCTCTCTTGAAATATCTTACATTCTCTCCTTTTCATGTAAACAAAGTCCCTTATGACTTCTCTTGGGCATGCCTAAATTTCCCACATCACTATTCTTGTGCCCTGGGACTATCATTAGGCAAGCTAAGGCTCACTTGACAAAAACACTGCAGTACTGCAACAGTGGATTTGCTCACCTAGTCACCTGCCATGTGACTAGCCAAGGGCTAGTATACGCAAAGTGGATACGCCCAAGGGTTGGTTGATTCACGCGGCAGGCTGGACAACACTGTTGCACAGCATAAGATTCCATTAGGCTGTTCAGAAAAGTGTGCACAATTTAAATGTGATGAATTGTTTACTTGTGGAGTTTTCACATTTCACACTGTTGGCATGCAGTAGACAGCAGATAAGCGAAACAGCAGAAAGCAAAACCACAGATGTGCTGTTAGATGGCCATGGTCATGACAACAACCCAGTGCTTGGAGGCAATTCCATGCCAGTACTCAATAGCAGCCTTGAAAAAGTGAAATCCGAGGAGCTCTTCGAAGCGCACCTATGCCAATCACAAAAAGAGAAATACCATATGTTTTCTCGAATATGAGGAATCTATCATGCAAATTGGAATGTGCATGATATCTAGAAGTAAAGACACAATGCAACATGCATCTGTGCTTCCAAACAAAAGATGGACTACTAACGGTAGTGTTGGATATATCTAGAAAATGAGATGATGGAATGTTTCACACTGTACCAGTATTATCGGGGCACACTTAAATAGCAGACTGATGGAACTGTAACTCCTTATGAAGAGTGAGAGTGTGACATTACAGGAAAAATCAATTGGGGCAGCAAATGGCTGGGGGAATCCCAGACTACACAGAATTGTATGATACATTTCCACGACTAAAAAATATACAATATTTAAAAGAGTGAGGGAGATGCTGCAGGCAAGGGCATTAAGGTCTCTTCCAACCCAAGAGTCTTCCCCACTTATTTGCATGCTGGGGGCAGCAGTTGCAGGGCCCCCACTGGAATCCCACAGGTGAACCCTGAGTCGTGAGCACCTGAGAAGCAGCCTTTCGCCTCCTCCTCTGCAGACTGTAATCCTCCCAGCATTTCTTCTCATCCCCTTCAGGCAGCCATGGCATTGGCCCCTGCCCCGCTCCTCCCATGACTGTGGCTGCCCCTTGCTGAGGACCCCAGACACAGGGCTGCTCTCTGGAACTGTAGGGAAGATCTGTCCTGTGCACAGCTGGTCACAGCCGTGCCAGCTCCTGTCCCTGCCCTCCAGCCACTCACAAGCAATACACTGAGAGTATCAGTAAACCTTGCCTTTCACCACGCCAACAGCCAGAGTTGAAGCTCTTGGACTGAAAAACATTTTAAGCACGGGAAGCCAGCTGCTGTTAAAAAAAAAAAAAGGAAAAGAAAGAAAGAAGAAAGGAAGGAAGAAGGAAGGGAGGAAGGAAGGAAGCAACAGCACGAGTATTCTTTATTTTGTAAGATCTTTTCCATTTCCGGGGGTAAACAATGCACCATATTAGGGACAACAGCTGCTTCGAGTTAATAAAATCTGAATTATCTTTGCTTGGAACCTGATCACTGGGTTTTAAGTTATGAAGCTGGATTTCTGTGACTATTTCTCATCTTCAGACTTGCATTCTTCAGTCTTGTGGTGGTAATAAAATGGAGTGTGTGGTTTTTCTTTATTCCCAACTTAGGTTAATAATCATATGCTTTAAATTCAAGGCTTCATATGACAAACTACGTAATCAAACTAACGGTCGTAAATAACACAATAGTAATGACAAGTGTGGAATGTTCTTGGCATTTTTAACCAATGAATCTCACTGGTTATTTCTTCCACTTCATATTTAAATGTCTAAGGAGTAACACTATGTTTCTGAAGTACATTTAAATACACGGGAGACGACATTACAATGTTTCGAAAAGACACACAATTAAACAAAGGTTTAATTTCAAGTCATTTCATTAACTCTTCAATTAGTACGTTTTATATTAAATACTGTTTATGAAGCTAGAGTTGTGGCACAGTGCATGAAGCCACTGCTTCCACGTCCTCATCCCATCTCAGAGCGATGATCCTGAGTGCTCTGATTCTCATTCACAACCTTGCTAAGGCTCCTGGGCAGGCAGTGGAGGATTGGCCAACATGCAGGATACCCGGATGCAGCTGCCTGCTCCAGGCTTTAGCCTCACTTAGCCCTTGAGCATTTGAGTGGAGTCAGCAAATCAAAGACTTTTTTCCTCCAGCTCTCCCTGTCACCCAGCCTGACAAATAAATTAAATAAACCTTTTAAAAATACCATTTAGGTCATCTCGTGTCTTCCATACACAAAGAGAGATGCAAAAAAGAAAGCAGAATAAGTTAAACAGTATAAATTCAATTTTCTTTCTCTACATAACAATGAAACACAAGTGATTGTATCGAGATAGAAAGTTTCTCATCACCACATATTTAATGAAACAGAAATGCATTAGTTCTATAACTACAAAAAAGTCTATACATTTAATATGTTTTAAACATATATAAGAATCATGTTTTCAAAAATAGCTTTTTGTAGTGTTATCAGTTATGTTCATATAATAAAAAAATAGAATTCTTGACCAGCAATATACTATGCGATAGGGAATCCTCTTGGGTATGTCAGAGCAAAACATCTCAAGAAACTATCTGGAAAGCCACCAGCCAGATAACTGAACGTTTCAAAAAGAACTAATATGAAGTATTATTTCAAATGTCCTAGTTTTTGTTCAGTGTGGTAGTTCCTACTAAGACCTAAGTTGCATGGTTCAAAAAATTCTGCAAATGAACTTTGCTTAATCTAACATGCTCCAATTACATTTATTATCCTATATATTAAATGCTAGAGGATACGCTCCATCAAAACAGAGAAACATAAGCAGAGACTCATCCCTCACCGGCCTTTTGCGATCAGAGGTACACCCCGCCACTCTGACACAGATATATATACTCACATACTCTCCTGCTGTCTCCTCCCCACCCGCCCCAGCTTCCCTCCGCTGGTCAGGGAACTTGGGCTCTGACAACCTACCAGGATTCATGACTTTAACCCAAGAAGGTTGAACATGATTTCCCACAAGTGCCCCCTCCTTTTTTCCCCTCTTAAAACCTGAAGAGAAAAATTAAATGAAATTGCAAAGCTCCTTTTGTGTGGCAGGAGAAGGGTAAGTCAAGTCACACAATCTCTCTCCCCTCATCCTCTCACTTACGCGTCAATATTGTCCCTATCGTACGGAGAGCAGTAAACAGAGGCGATAGGAAAAATGGAGTGAGTGGAATAAGGTGACAAATTCAACCTGGGGTTTGACTTCCTCCTCCCCACACGTACATCCCCTTTCCATGACTGTGTGGCAACACTAAACTCTGGAGCCCAGTTGGAATTCCTCAAGAGGAAACAGGATGTCCCCCCAAGAAATTCTGCACCCCTGGAAATGTGGGGAAAGAAGTGTGAGAATGTATAAATCTATCTGGCCAATGGCAGGTCAGACATGTTTGGTCCTCACCTGCAAGTCATTCACAGGAGTGCCAATTCACCTTTGGGAATCCTCTCGACTGTCTCTGACCCCCTTCTCATAGCCCTGGAGTGGATGCCTCACTTTGCATCAGATTAATCTCCATTAAGACCAAGACTCTTTAATCATGAAAGCTCCTGGTGACAGCCAACACGAATCATGCTCACAGGCACGCAGTGGGTTTGGTCCAACTGTATACGCGAATCTCCTTGCTATGTCCTCATATTGCTTTCTAGAGAGAAATGGAGGGGGCAGCAGTGAATGGAAGAGAACAAGCCAGTTTACAAACTATGTGAATAGCATGGCCAATCCCGTGAAAAGAGAACATCCCCCATTGTGTATACATATTGGCATTGCATCACTGTGTAAGATACACCAAGCTACACACTGGCTTTTTCATCTAGAGTTAGGAACTGTATTGCTCACTCTTCTACAGGCTGGCAGAATAAAAGCATGTATTCAATTATGCTTTGAGATTTGATTGGGATCTGAAACTGTAGCTCTGCAAACAGATAATCATGATCTTTACATTTACCAACCTGCTTTGTGGAGCTGCTTTGAACAGTGGCAAACATGATGAAGGCTGTCAACCTTCCAATCTACAGTGCTCACCCCACGAGGCAAGCTCCCAGGCTTTGTGGATTTTCTTCCTTTTATGATTGCTGTGATCGACTTCACATTTTTACCCAGCAGCTCCCTTGGCACGAGTGTTCCAGTTCTGATTCCTTAGTATTATGAGAAAGGAGAAAGACTGCTGCACTCAATGGCTACAGCCACTTTGTGCAGTCCTAATAGGATGGAAAGAAGAGGCTCTAAAACTCTGCACTCTGGCTTTGCACCTAAACCCTGGCTCCAGGCCTTTCCAGCCTGGCTTTAGAGTCCTGCACCCTGCTTCTGTTTGGGGCCCCAGAACCAGTGTGTGCAGGGCTCTAGAGCCACTGTGTGGAGATCTAGAACTTGCAAGGCAGGGAACTTTGTTTCTGTTCACTGATGGACACGCCCAAAGTACAACCTAAACCACTGGATACCAGTGTGTAAATGTTTTATCTTAGCACCTGACATTGCCCGGACTATTCCTCACTGGCATACTGGTGTGAACTGAGAAATACTGAGGTCAGCACCTGCCGTAAAACATTAAGCTGCCCGCAGGGCACACAGGACAGGAAGCCTTGTTCAACCCTAGGTAGGTGTCACTGCATCCCCGTTTTTTGGGGCCGATGCTTGGGAAGTTTCAGCTGTGTCTTCATTCTTTGGACCAGTGCACTTGAAGAAAAAAAATTCTCTTTCCACACTTCTTGCTGTGATTTGAAATAAACAACCACAACCTAGAAGGAGGGCCATCCCAGAGAGAGAAAGAGATACATGAGTCATCTTTTGCACTGGAAGAGCTGTGGCTTGCTGTACATCAGCAAGTACAAGTACCTGCTGAATTTCAAGAGGAAAGATCTGCTCATGCACTTGAACTTTAAAGCATTCTGGTCAAACGAAACTATCGCAAGTGCATTTCTATTCTCTCAAGGTGTCAGGACATCCAAGTTCATGGAGATATGTACAGGGTCACCTCAGTACTCCTCCCTGCTTCTGTCTAGCAGGTGCCAACAGGTGCTTAGCACACTGACATTAGACACATTGGAATCACGATGACCAGAGTCAAAACGAACAGAGGACATCTAGACAGGAGCTGCAAAGGAGATGAAGGGCCCCAGCAGATGCTGCAGCAGGAGGGCTCACAGGCACTTCCCCATCAGAACAACTGACCCCCGCAGACCCCTGCTGCCAGGAGGTGTTTCCCTAGATTGCAGTAAGATACAGTTTGCAGAGTCCTTCTGAAGAAAAATAAACAAAAAGGCCCCATGCTCTGAATGCTACTGACCCAAACGTATCATTACTAAGGCCTCTTCAATTTGCTCTTGGGGAACCCGTGTTAGGAAATCATGTTTCGAGGCCACAAACTGTGTTTCTTTTTAAAGGCCAGTCCTGTGTTAGGCGTGCTGTCTGCATTTTCATTTTGTGTAACTGTTTCTTATGCTTCCAGGGACTGGCAGAATAACAGATGCATATATCCTTGCTTTCAAATTAAAGCCTGACCAGACAGGATCTATTTTCTCCCTCTTTTTCTTTTTTAATTTGGGGAGAGAAGATGAGAATTCCTTATTCACAAAGTTTCCAAGCTACATCTCTCTGCTACGCCTCACTTGAAGAATAAAGCACATCATTTCCAAGGGATGTTTCAACACGTGACAGTTCTAAGTCAACTTAATCCTTTTTTTCAATAAGCGAAATACAGGTTTCCAGACGGTCTGGTGTAATTACCCAACCACCTCCTGCAATTTGCCAAATTATATTTTTTATTTAAAAAAAAAGCAGGCTAATCAATCAAATGCAATACTTAGCAGAAAGTCTAGAAAGAACAAACATCTCCAATGACACATGTACACACTAATGCTGTGTTAAAGTGTATCACCTGCTACTGCACCTAGCTGCCTTGATCACGTTGTGTTCAAATTCTCAGCTTTATGGTAGTACTTTAAGTTAGGCGACTTTTCCTACCGTGGGCACACTTCCCAGGACAAATGAGATTTTTCAAGTGCCTGAATTTTCCACCAATTTAGCAGTGAAGTGGTTCTGAGAAGAAACATGATTCAATGCCCAAAATGTGCACTATGGATCCTCAATTGAAAAGGATGCTGGGTCGGTCCTGTGTTGCAACAGGTCAAGTCACTTCTTGTAATGCCAGCATCCCAGATGAGCATCGTTTTGAGTCCTGGCTGTTCCACATCAACCCATTTCCCTGCTCATGTTTCTGGAATGGCAGTAGAAAAGGGCCCAAGTGCTTTGGCCTTTGCCATGCATATGAGAGACCCGGATGGAGTTATTGGCTCCTGGCTTCAACCTGGCCCTGCCTTGACCACTACAGACATTTGGGAAGCGAACCAGTAGATCGAAATTCTCTCTCTCGGCCTCTCTTCACCTTCAATCCTTCTCTTACTCTTTCAAATAGATAAATTCTTTTAAAATAAACAGAGAAGAGTCCCAACTCTTGCTCTAAATACTTCCTGAGCTCTTACAAGATACTATTAGGTCTAACAATATTCCAACTTTATGTAAGTAGAACTGGGGTCCAGTGATGGACAACTAGCTGGTATGCCGAGGCAGGGGTCTAAGGCAGCCTGGCCTCAGCACCCAGGTGCATAACCACCATGTAACCTGTTACAGGTATCACTGTAATTACAGTCATCAGCATGCGCTACCCTGAACCCACGCTTGTTTGGACATCTGGGCTATAGAGAGCCTACGTACTGTACTGGTTTATAGGCTCTGCTGCCTCCAAGCCCATCTCTATGCCTCAGCACCACTTCCCAGAGCCAACACTGATTGCTCCACATATTCCACATATTTAGGCCCATGTTGGGCCTAAAAATCCTAGCTCAGTGACAGTGCCAGGATTTTGAGTTGCCATTTAAACAAAGCTGTCTAATCCTTTCTTCCCATGTGAAAGTCATTTTGTACGGTTCTGGCAACCAGCTGCCCACCTTGCAGTACTATTTGGCATTTAGCTGTTTATGTTTCTCCATTCTGGTCATCCATGGGTTCCTGTCTCACAGAAGCCACCAGCAAGTGGGACTGCTCTCTCCGTTGGCCACATGACCACAGTTTGGGCCATGCCACACGGTGAGTCCGAAGCTGAACCCAGTCCCAACTGCAATCCGTCATCTCTCCCGAGCACCTGCAGCGGACTTCTCATTTCAGGGCTTGCACTGCTCCTTGATGTTCCGCCTCTGCCCCGCACTGTATCAGATGGGTAGAACAAATCGTTTTCATTTTCACCTGAAAAACTGCTCTATGCACACTAAATGACACATCCCTCCTAAGGAATTTTTTTTGTCTTCCAGATCATGCTTGATTACACTCAGAACTTTGCACCTCAGGATCCTAACAACCACTCCGTTTCCTGACAATAAGGAGTGCTAAGTTTTGGCGTTTATAGTCCCAGGTTCTGAAAGCAGGCTAATAAAGGTGGGAGGCCTGGTTCTGATACTTAGTACCTGCAAGTTTAACTTTTACACTTCCCTTTCTTTAGTGCTCCCATCTTCCTGCCCTGCATACAGTCAGTGTTCAATAATGGCTGGGCAGCTCTTTTTACAGCAGCAATGTCACCCAAGTACAGTACTCACTTAGCTCCTTGAGGTGTCCACTGAACTATCCCATTCACCAGCCTGGGCACCACCCAGTCCATGGACCTAAAATAACATGCTCCAGTTGTTTAGGATCTCTATAGGTTATAACCCCGAATGTCTGAAGTAATAGGATGGGACCCCCTCGAAAAGTAGAAGTGAAAAATCTAGTTGTTCACTACTTATACTCTTACAAAGGACCTTTAGAACCAGATCGTTCTGGCTCATAAGACAAATCATAAAATAAACAAGTTTTAAGAACCTGGTAATTTAGGCGCGATGTACACCTGTCACTGGGAAGGAAGTTTTGCAGGCTCACCTGGACACTTTCATAATGAAGTATGCAATGCCTAACGCTTCCTTGTTTCTGACGTTCTGATCTGTGTAATGGGGACTCAGGAAGAACACTTCTAAACCACCTATGAATCCCAAAGGTATTTTCTGCATCGCAAAATCTGTAAACAAATGCCAGGGACAATGGTAATTAGGAAGAAAAGTTTGAGATTATGGCTTGGGTTCCTAAAGTTAAAAAAATTTCTCAGGGATTTAAAGCAAAATTGATGGCTAACAGATTTTATCAATTCTTCTCAAGCAGAATAAGCATTGAAACTGCTTTGTGTTCAAAGTCCATGGAATGTAGAAAAAAGTCCTCCAAGGCACACGTGGGCGAGTGTTCCCATGGTTAGGTTACAGCAGAGCCAGCAATCAAGAACTCAATCCAACCCAACTCATCCACGCTCTTCCACATGGTGGGTGGAATCCAACTCCTTGAGCCATCACCTGCTGCGCATGAACAGGAAGATGGAGTCAGGATCCACAGCTGGGAATTGAACCCGGGTACTCTGAGCTGGGACATGGGCATCTTAACCACCGGGGCAAACAACTGCTCCTAACCAGCCTTTTACATGTCAGCCACTCCATTCTTCCCGACAGCATCACATGACCTCTGTTGGGTTACACATGGTACCAGGACAGCTGAGCTCCAAAGAGGATGGGGTCAGGTCCTGGCCTTCACTGAATGCTGGCATTTATGTTCCAATGATGGAACAGACTAATCAAGAACACCAAATCATAATTACTGATTGAAAACCCAACACGTAAAAAGAGACAAAGTTAATGGCTAGGACTGAGTCATAAAATTAAACACTGAGAATTATTTAAACAGTAAGAAACACAAGGAAAGGCTAATGTGAATTAACAAGTCAGTACAGGCTAGTTGGGACAACAGGTGCAAGGCCTTTGATCTCACAGGAGAGAAACTAGGCAGGACCTCTCAGAGAACCTTTAGCTACAGGATCCCAGGGAGAATACACATAAGGACAGCAGTTGAAGAAGCAGCGGCAGTTGGTGCCAAACCCACAAACCACCTCACTGACTGCGCTTATAAAATAGTGTGGACTGTCAGCACCCTGCCTGCCTCCCCCAAGCTAGTTAGAACAAAGGCTAGGAATGCCGGCAAGGTTACTTCAAGGTTACTCGCCCTGCCCATGGCTACGTGTCGTCATTATTTATCTTCCCTTGCAAAAGCAGGAGGCTTTGGTTGCTCCAAAAATAGATGCAAGCTGCTGTCTTATGTTCCCTAGTGCATCGCTGAAGCAGGAAAATCCAACCCAGCTTCAACTTGACAAGTTTTATAGCCTCTGAGATACCTGGGATTCAAAGGGTTGGGTCTTACGGCCAGACTGAGTCCCTCCCCTACAAAACCACGGGGATCTACGCAGTGACACCAGCGGAGACCACCTTCCAGTGAACCAAGAGAGGCCAAGGGCAGTTTGGGGATTCCTGGCAACTCACCTGATACTGTAGCACATGACAGCAAAGGCATCTGCTGGCAGGGGACGGAACCCTGTTTGTGGCACGCTCTTTTTATAGCCCTAACCACTGGTGCTTCCAATATTTGCTGCAGTTACATACAAGCTAACTCACTGGCCACAGTACTGAAAGGATATTAAAATCCTGTGATTCACACAAGTAACAAGTACGTTTGTGGACAAGACAAAGGCCCAAGTTCATGCTGAAAGGGTTCCTGTTTGCTTACGCTGAACCAGATCTACAGTTTCCAAAAGAGATTTGCTGGGGTCAGTGTTGTGGTGCCATGGGGTTAAGATGCCGCTGGTGACAATGGGTCAAGTTATTAGAGACGCTGCTATTCCATCGTGGAGAGCTGGTTCAAGTCCTGGTTGCACTGTTTCTGAGCCAGCTCTCTGGGCCTTCCACTGCCTGGGAAAGCAGTAGAAGATGATCCAAGAAAGTTGGGCCCCTGTCGCTCACATGGGGGACTGAACTGGCTTTAGCCTGGCCTAGCCCGGGTCATTGGCCATTTGAGGAATCAGTCAAGGAATGGAAGATGTCTCTCCTCTCTCTCTCTCTCTCTTCTCTGTCACATCGCCTTTCTCATTAAAAAAAAAAAAAAAAAAGGTAAGTCTTCTTAAAGATAGTGGGAAAACTGCAGAACTAATGAAAACTAAAAACAAATTTATGAATTTATAAAAATACATAGAAACAAAATTTTACAAAGGAGATTCACCTTATAAGAATAACTGAAATTATATGTTTCCTTGGAACTTGTATTCAGTCCTATCTTCTCAGGACAGACGTAACTTATTCCCATTTTCAGATGAAAACAAACAAACAACTGAGCTCCTATAACACAGTGTAATTTGTCCAGTACATGTGCTACAGCTACAGCTAAACTGGGATCAAGCTCATCTGATGACAAACTACAGGCCCGTTTTCTTCATCACACTGTGGGCCCTGGTTAACCCTGTTCAATTCATCTTTCTTCTTAATCAGATTTCTTCGGGCCTTGGTGAAAATCTTGCTCTCTTAAGAGGAATGAGATCAGTCCAAAGAATGCTGCACAACAGATGAGGACCTCAGGCAGGATAAGCACTGGGAAAGGGTGCGGCAGGTGCACTGCATACCGGTCCAGCAGTACGTACTCTGTCTCTGGTGTGGCATGTTCTTTTAAGTCTCTAAGCCTCTACACCAACAATTTCCATTGCATGAAATGCCTCTCCCTTCTTTATCGGAGCCTCTCAGAAGCCACCCTCCCCATCACACACACACTAGAACAGACATCCTAAAGCTCTTCTAAGGCCCATTGTACTCAGGGCTACTGTAATACTCATCTCCTGAACCCTGAACCCTTAGATTGACAGCAGAGTCTCTGGATGATCCAGCACCCACCACTGCATCACTTTGGTCATCTGATCAACACTGTGCCTCAACGTCCTCACCTGTAAATGAGGATGACAATCCTAACGCAGGAAGTGGCAAAGACTACTAATGTAGGGGCGCCATTTGTTGCCTTCTGTTCCCCTTTCCCTGCTTTTGTTTCCAAGAGTTTACCTGCCAACTGACACGGCCTGTGTCTGGTTGTGCTCACTGTCTTGGCTTGACCCTACTGGGATGGATGCAACGCGAGAACAGTTCTTTGCATTTCTGTGGTCTAGGTGCCAAGCACAACACCTGTGATGCAGTAACAAACGAACAGTACAAGTACTGGAAGACTTCAAGGGTTCCTCAAGCAGATGAAAGCATGAAGGAGCAAATAAAATTAATGAACAAGCCAACAAATATTGATTGGCCAACTCACAAAACAGTTTAGACATGCTGTTGAATGCTAACCAAATGGAAGGATATTATGAGTTGCTATTTTACGACAGTAACTAAAGGCATATTGAATTTTTTTTGTTTTGATCACAAAGTAGAAGACTGCGTGGATAAAAGTTTTGAAAATGAACTGAAATTTTACTTCAAGCTTGATGGCACAAAAGCAGAAACACAGGTGAGTTAAGGAGCAGCAGGAAAAGGGGTGAGAGCTCAAACTTAGGGCATTTCGAACAACCCTCTCCTGAGAGCTGCCTTCTAAGCATAGTCCACGCCCATGACCTACAGATCTCCCACTGGACTCACTTCTCAAAGGTCTCACCACCTCCTGAGAGTACCACCCTGGAAACCAAACCTTTATCACAGAGGGGAACATCTGGCTAATATCTGCATCACATCAGGAATGTGACATTAAGCCGGAACTCTCTTACTGACAAACTGTGTTCAACAGAGTCCTAAAGATCATGCATCTTCTATTGGAAATACAGCACCCCAATCAATTGACTTGCTACCTACATTTGGATTTCCTTACATAGATCTGAGGACAGAGACTTCCTACTGCCCATGAATACCAGCAGAGCCTGGGATCAGGTTTCCATGAGCACTGAGAGTACAGAAGAAGGAGGAGGAGGAGGAAAAAGAAGAGGAAAAGGATGCCCAGGAGAGAAAAACCGTGTCTCATCCCTTCCTAGGTTCTAGCATTCCATGAGGTTTCCATCAAGTCCCTTAGGGTACTAGTTTTATTCTCACAAACAGAAATAGGATTCACTTCATTCTATTTCCCTAACTGTGGCCAGAAGAACAAGACTCTGGTTTCTATTATTACCATAATTAACTGCCCCTGTGTAAAAAAAAAAAATCAGAAATCCAAACCATCACTATGGAACCTGCGCAACCTGCATCCCATATGGATGCCGGTTCAAGTCTCAGCTGCTCCATACTTCTGCTCTGGCTCCCTGCTTATGGCCTGAGAAAGTGGTGAAGGATGGCCCAAAACCTTGAGACCCTGTAACCACGTAGGAGATCCAGGAGAAACTTGACTTCCAGTATCCTTCAGATCAGCCCAGCTCTGGCCACTGCAACCATCCAGGGAGTGAATCAGCAGATGGAAGATGTACCTCTGTTTCTCCCTCTGTAACTCTGACTTTCAAGTAAAATAAATAAATTTTTAAAAATCCAAAATTACATGCTGCCTAACACAGAGTTTCAAGATTCAGTGAAGTAAATTTAAATATGAAAGTAAATTTAAACTATGGTTCTTCTTGCTCAATAATACACCCACAGGCTTAGCCCCACTATAAACTTTATATACTTCATCTTCCACAAGGCAAATACTCTGATGTGTTCTTATTTTGCCTATTTGCAAAATGTCTTTGTATTTCTTTCTTTTTTTCAATATCCAGTGGTGAAAAAAGTGATTTATCACCTGCCACACGGCTGCTATCCAGCCTTCCCACCATAAATCGTGCCTTTGTGACAAAACCCTTATCTTAAAAAGTAGATAGCATCAACCATTACTGCTTTTTATGTCCATGTCCTCTTATTCCAGAATGACTGTTTTCATTACAAATCCTTAAACATATTAGCGGAAGACACATATGTAGCAAATACCTTTGGAAACAGTGATCTGGCTGTAGTCACATTCTCGCTTCTAAAGCAAGGGCCTTGAATAAACGCTTCCCGTGGGGGGCTGGGATAAAATGCACATTTCACAGACCAAAGCCATCTGGTTTGAAGCGGCCTCTGGAGGACCACAACACCTTTTCAATCAAAGCCACAGCTGCCCAGTGAGAGTCCTGCCCAGGCAGAGAAGCCCTGGGGCCCTCCGCCTTCATTGCACCTGTGGAGGGGGCCCTCATCATCCCGGGACATCTGTGTCAACTGCTCAGAACCCACAGAGCAGTTGTCCTGTTCAGAAAAGTCAGGAAGGAACCTTCTCCATCCCCTAGATTTTTCAAGCTGAGGCAGGGCAGAGTAGAGTACAAAAGGTGGAGGTGAGATTACAGTGGGGAGAGGGGAGGGCTTCCTAGGCAATTCTGGGCTGAACTGGAGTTAAGGACTAAGGCGATGGTGTTCAGGAGATTCATTAGCTTTGTGGTGACAGAATTTCTTATTTCTTAAACACAGGTTCCAATCCCTTTTGTTCTTTGAAGACAATATTCATTTATTTTCATTTACTTGTGAGGTAGTTGCACCCACGCACGGGAGACACAGCAACAGAGAAAGAGAGAAAAAGAGAGAGAGAGAGGAGAAAGACAGAGATCAATCTTCCATTTGTCTCTAAGAGTCAAGGCTAGTTCAGACTGCAGCCAGGGAGCCTGAAGGAGAATCAAGGCGGCCAAAGGCATTCTCTATTTTTCAAAATCATAGAAATAAAGCCTCAGGGGGTTGGTGTCATGACAACTGCAGGCTGATCCTCTGCCTTCATGCTAGCATCCCATGTGGGGTGCTGGCTCAAGACCCTGCTGTTTCACTTTTGATTCAGCTCTCTTCTTACGACCTGGGAGAGCAGCAATGGATGGCCCAGGGTCTTGGGTGCCTGTATCCATGTGGAAGGCCAGGAAAAAAAAAAAACAACTCCTGGCTTCCAGCTTCTGATGAGTTCAGCTCTGGCTATTTCAACTGTTTGGCTAGTGGGCCAATGGATGGAAGACCTCTTTGTGTCTCTGAAAAAGCTGCCATTCAAAACGTGAAGTCTCAAGTCTATAGGCTTGGTGCTATAGTTCCCAAGTGCGGTCCACTTAAGGCATTCTCACTTCACTTTCTTCCTCCATCTCTTACCCTTCTTTCAGATTTTAATAAACCCTCCCAACATGTGGTTGAATTGCTAGTTGATAACCGATCTGCATGGAAATTTAATGCTGCACTTTTTTTTCTGGTAAACTCTAGCTGAGTCCTGGATAAATTCCATCACAACACTTAGAAATCCCATGAGCTCCTAGTGGTTCCTTTGAGTGCATTCTTTTGATTTGGGCCTCAAGCCCTTGCCTGGGTGTCAGAAAACGGAGCACCAAGCTATCTGCCGATCTCTGTGAGACTTCCATAAATCACATTGTACATTCCAGCTGTCAAAGCACATTACAGCTTAACCAGTTGGCTAGGTCCTGCTTCTAAGTACACCTCAGCCACTGTAGGTGGGGACTGCAGCTTCTCAAAGGGGCAGCATTAGCCCCAAACAGCCACCAATCTGGCACCAAAAGAAAGAGTCCTAACCACCCAAGTGGGATTGGGCAAAGAGGTGGGAAGTTTTGCTTACAAGAGGGCCTCCCTTTTTGGTTCTTTAATGAAAAACTCTGAGTTCATCCTGCATTTGGGAAACCTGGGCATAGAGATCATCTGAATTTCAATGCTTAATGGCAACCTTGTGAAAACTTCTACAGTTTTGGAGAGATAACCCCTGGGGTCTTTGGGCTGGAGACTTGAGAGAAAATGAGAAGACAGCTCACAGCTATCAGTAATCAGAGGACTGGAACTCTTCTTTGGTGTTCCACAGCCTTCCCTGTCCACAACACCTTATCTCAGAGCCCAGGGCAAGATCCGCAGGTGAATTGTTGATGGTTGGTGGGAATCCCGTGGTGGCTTGCAGAATCTTAGGCCTTCCACAGACCTCCCTGAAGTCTCAGGGTGACTTCTTGGGCATGACAAGACCTCTGCACAGATCCTAACCAGGTCAGGTGTGCGGGGAAAGGTGGAGCCGAAATGCACAAAGCACGTGACATGACATGCTCACATCCTGGATCACAGCAGCAAGGGAGAACCTGGAAGGTAGGGTGTCCGGGACGATGGGGAGGGAAAATAGAGATTCAGTTCCATAAGGAAATACAGCTACAAAGACAAAGCTCTCAGTTAGGAGAATAACTGAGCAGAGAGTAACAAATGCCATCCTATAGGCCAATTCCAAACAATTATCCTATTTTTATTAAATAAATCTTTATTGGAAAATGGCCATGCTCATCTCATCCAGCCACTTCTCGTTAAGTAAAGCTTTATTGGAATGTGGCTGTGTCTATCTTGACCAGACACTTTAAACATTGTAGACGAAGTTCATTATTCCAAAACCACAAAAGACTGTCAAAAATACTTTGCAAGGCTTAAAAAATAGCCAACAATACATATATGTGTATATAAGATTGACTAGCCATTAGTAGGGTTCACTAGACACTGGGCTCTACACAGCCAACCAGGTGGTAATACTTTAAGGAACATGTTCACAACAGAGATAGAAGGACTCGTCCATCCCACTCAAGATATAAGCTGCCCACTTCAGCCCCGCCACAGGCATAAGCCTGTGGCAGCCTGGCAGCGTGTGTAGCTAGACTCTTAGTACATCCTCAGGACATGAGTGGCTTGCGGGAGGCAAGGAGACCTGAAATCCAAAGGGCCAAGACCCTTATTCTAACATCACAGAGGAGCAGTTGTCAGGATTAATGCGCTGGCGCTAGCCCTGTCCGCTATTTGACACTCAGCCTCCAAAGGGAAATGAACATCAAACATTCATTCCCTTTGCAGGCTCAAGGCTGCCCTCTGAGTACACTCTAACCCCCTTGCTCCAGCCTCTTGAGTGCTAATCTCACCATCAAGGGACTGTGTGGGATAGGGGCACTTTGAGAGCTCACACTGCATGAAACCTCGGAGCCAGACCGAGGACTTGGCTGCGCTCAGCGGGACACAGCAGGCCTGCAGAGTTGCCCCGTCCTTTTCCGACACCCACACCATCGCACTTCTTTCCAAATGGAAATGAAATCGGTGAGTTCACTCCAACCAGCAAATTTATTACCGTGAAACAGCCCAGAAGTGGAACCCAAGACTGACTCAACCCCCAAAACAAAAAGGTGATTTTGAAAACAGATGAAATCTCACCTCCCTCCCTGCACTGCCACCCACTCATCTTGGGCACTTGGGTTGTGTGCTGAACCATCACTCCATTTACAGTAGAGCGCTCCTGGGGCACGCTGTCAAACGGTGAGTTTCAGAAACGTGGCACAAAAAAGCCAAGCCGCTTTGTTTCTTAAGAAAATGTGAACAAGCGAACCCAGCAGAAAAATCTCAAACTCTGAAGGACTGCACCTTTTTCTTAATAACCAGTAATCTTATTTTCTTAGAATTTATTTATTTTTATTGGAAAGATAGATTTACAGACAGAAGGAAAGTCAGAGACAAAGC
This sequence comes from Ochotona princeps, assembly GCF_030435755.1. Lineage (NCBI taxonomy): Eukaryota > Metazoa > Chordata > Mammalia > Lagomorpha > Ochotonidae > Ochotona > Ochotona princeps. The sequence continues at coordinate 7,150,816 of NC_080852.1, read as the reverse complement.
AGCTCCATTCACTGGTCCACTCCCTAAATGGCCACAGCAGCCATAGAGGGCATTATGCTTTACATCCAGAGAAGAGCAAGCTTGATAGTTACACAACGAACTCTTGCATGAACTCACAAACAACTACAGAGCAAGCGCAGCATGTGTGCTATTGGCAAATTATAGGCGCTACTGTGAAACCCACAGCCCTATAAGGATGGGGAGGGCCCAGTTTTTGGGAAGTGCTGGTGCTATTGGAGTATATGATGGTTAGACTGCTGAGTTAGGAAGCAGCCGTAGGGTCTCTGCTTCCCACCGCTCCCTCTGATCTCCTTCCCCGGCCCCGAAGCACAGAGGAAAGCATTTTCCAAAAAGTCGCCTTAAACAGCGCATCTGCCGACACTGAACACAGCTGCCTTCTCACTAACACTTCCCTCAACATGGAGAAAGAAACTGCTAGCAGAGGCGAGAGGGAAGGTCAAATAGCTCTCGCCCAGGCCACAGTCCATCTCCCCTAAAAAGCATTCGCTGCTCCCTAAATAGCCCACACCCCCACTTCCCTGTAAAGGAGATATGTAAGTCTCCCTTGTTATGCTACTCATGTGCTGTGTGCTTTTGTCCCATTAAATGTCTATCGTGGGCTTGTTTTGGCAGACCTGGCTGTACTGTCAGTGGTGTGGGCACAGGATAGAAAACAGTGGTGTGGGCACTCACTCATCAAGCCCCTCGAGATGTGCCATGTGTGGATCTTCAGCTTTGAACCAATCAAGAGCTTCACACCAATTACAAAAGATCCTCTACTGCCATGTTATTGACTTCCTCAACCTGTGCACACACCCAGAATAGCTCAGCATGATCCAGGGGGGTTGTGGCAGAGAGCAACCCCACAATTTTGAGCAGGTTATGTAACAATAACAAAACCATCACTGGTGTCAAACACAGCCACGTGCAAACTTATGCATCATATGCCCAGGGGGAAGATACAGGACTGCAGATCAGGTGCTGAGCTGTGTGCCCAGAGTGAGCTGCCACACCTCCAGAATCCCAGAAAAACACCTGCTCTGCTCCCATTGGGGGGCAGTCAATGGAAATGCTGTCATCTTGGGCTCTAACATAACCCCCTGATAAACTCTGCTGGGATTTCATGGTAGCTTCTTGTCAATTTCTTTTTGCAACTGAGCCAAAAAAACCTCAGGTGGGTAAGAGTTTCAACAAACTTACTATGGAACCCCTCAGATTCACAGCCAAGCCTGAAAGTGGTGGTGCCAAGAATCACACCACACACTGAGGGTTACACAAGAGATCTATTGCCAGTGGTCTGTGCCAACCAGCAAGGCTGCATCTAAGAACAAGAGAGCAGCTTTAAACCCTTGAGATTCTGAAAGGGGGAGGATACTAGGATTGTGTGGGGGACTGGGTGGGATCCTTAGCCAGGTCTGAGTGGGCAGATGGTGGATCATCATGTAAAGATTTTGGGTGCCTCTTTCTATGGGGTTTGCCTCAGACACAGGATGTGGAGGAGTAACCTGTGGTGAGTCACGTAAATTAGTATAAGATGGAGTGAAGGCGAGTTGGAGGATCAAATGAAATGGATGCTCCAAGTTTGCCTAGGAGAGCTTTTCCTAGGAGAAGAACTGGGCATTGAGGAATTATCAGGAAACTATGGGAGAAGGACAGTCAGGAAGGTGCATGACAGGTAAGGGTTTGCAAAGGCCAATGAGGGTCCCTCCATTCCAGCTACGAATGCCTGAGAGCGAAAGGTCGGACCCCAGAACTCCTTCATGACCGAGTATGTGGCCACCATGTCTAAGAAGAAGAAGAAGAAGAAGAGATTTCCTGCCACCGACATGGTAATCCGGGACTCCTTGGGTGTAATGGTGGTGGTCAATGCCCTGGGGCTCCTCAGTCATCAGCCTAGACCCAGAAGGTCAGTGTGGGATGAGTGGTGAGTTGATGGCCCCAAGCCATTAGGTACATGGAGAGAATCAACTCTCCAGTGTCCCTGGTGGTGGCATTTCGGACAAGGCCCAGGAGGTGTTCAGGGGTTGGGGCATGCTCTTGCCTAGTGTCCGACTTGACCATAACTGAAGCACGGGCCCGGGGGCATCTTGGTGGATTCCCCCCAGGAGAAGGAACATCCCAGAGGCCCAACGTTGATGAAGGCTGGATGGCTTTAGTCAGCATCTGGTATTTCTGTTTGCAAACCTTCTCATCCCTATCATCAATAGACATTGAAGACCATGGTTAATGCATCAACCTGAGGAGTTAGGGGTCCCTTCTCCAATTGCTTAAATTTGGCCTTTATCTCAAGAGAACTCTGGGAAAAGAAGTTGGTCATTAAGAGTTGCCAGCCATCTGAGGTCTTGGGCTCTGGATATGTTGTAGGAGAGCCCTTGTAAGTCAATTCAGAAAGGCATTGGGGTTTTCAGCCTTCTCTTGGATAATCTCCTGGAGTTTGTTATAATCAATGCCCTTTTGGGCAGATTTTTTTAAGTTTGGCTAAAACGCAGGTGACAAAATGGTCCCTACTAAGGATTACCCCATCAGAATTAGAGTCCCAGTTGGATTTGTGTTCAGGGAGTATATCTGCCCCTAGGGGATGATTGGGGGTAATTTGATGAACCTCATCACTGTGACTTCTAGGTGGTAATAATGGTGTAGACGTCACAGAAGGTCATGTTGTAGGGTTGGGTTAGAAATTGGAATTTTTAAATATAGTTAGGAGGTTTAGAGGTGAAAGAGCCTAGTGTCTTTTTAATTTACAAAAGGTCACCAAAGAAGAATGGGATGTAGACTTGGACTATGCCTTTGGCATCTGCCACTTCCTGAAGAGGGATTATGGGGGCGGGTTGAGTGGGCTGAGTAGCGTGGGAGCATGCAGTTGACAGGCTAAAGTTAAGCTGGGGGAATGAGGATGCCACGGGCTGTGCAGGCTGTGATAAGGAGGCCGTTCATGGGCCAGATCAAAGTCAGTGGATGAGGTGAGGGGAGGGAATGAGGAAGGGATAGAAAGGGTTGAAGGGTCTTTGAGAGCAGGCACTATTTGAGTTGGGCAGCACACAGAACAGAGGGATGGCTTGGAACGAAGATTAAAGCAAGTTTGGACATAGGGTAGCTCTCCATTTCCCCAAGTGCTCGCAGAAGTTATAAAGATCAAAGGTGCCATGGAGTGGCTATTTGGAAGCATTATCTCAGGAATATTGTGGCCATTCTGTATTATAGAGTCAGGTGAGTTATGGAGGCTTTAGATTGAGGGTGACTTGGAGTGCAACTGGGTTGTCGAGAAGGCAGCTCAGGGGAATTTCTGGAGGAATGGTAGAGGTGCTGTACCCATGATGAGGGAGTTGAGAGGCTGACCGAGAGAAGCAGGAGCATCCTCCCATTGTCCCTGGACAGATTCCCTCCCACACTGGGAGTCATCACTAGGTCAGGGCTGGGCACAGTGGCTGATATCAGCACTTAGTAGCCAAAAGAACAGGGCTCTCATAGAGGAACCTCTAGCCAAGAGTTCACAGGGCTCAACTTAATCCACTTTGGCCACATAAGGTCTACCAACCAAAAGAAGGACTGACTGACTTGGCTGGTGATGGATGTGAGAAAGAGTGCTTGATGAGATGAAAGGTGAACTCGTTGGGTAGAAGGTTGGCAGTCAAAAAAGAATAGGATCCCAAGGCGGCTCAGATACCCTGGAGGGGAGAGTAGTACAATGGGACAGCCTATCTGAGTCACGGCACCAAATTAAAGTGGTGGCAACACAAACCATACCACACACCGAGGGTCACACGAGATTCATCGCCAATGGTCTGTGCCAAGTGACAAGGCTGCCTCTCAAGACAAGAGAGCAACAGCATTTTGGTTTGTACGTGGGGTGCTATACAATTGGGGGGAGTTAGTTGTGCTGACTGGGCTAAAGCAGAGTGGTAGGTTACCAGAGTTACTCTTTTTTTTTTTAAAGACTCATTTCTTTTATATTGGAAAGTCAGATATAGAAAGAAGGAGAGACAGACAGGAAGCTCTTCCATCCAATGATTCACACCCCAACTGACCGCAAAGGCTGGAGCTGAGCCGATCCAAAGCCAGGAGCCTGGAGGTGCAGGGTCCCAAGGCTTTGGACCATCCTTGACTGCTTTCCCTGACCATAGGAAGGGAACCAGATGGGAAGCAGCACTGCCGGGACATGCACTGACAGCCATATTGGATCCTGCTGTGCAAGGCAAGGAGTTTAACTGCTAGGCTACTGCAATGGGCCCCAGGGTTAATCTTTTAAGGTGACATAGCCCTATGATGCTATCCATTGGTTTGTAGAAGAGACAAAATCCAGCATGGCAAGGTTGTAAAATGCAGAAGCCTATACAAAATGGAGTCATAGTGTGTGTGTGTGTGTGTGTGTGTGAGAGAGAGAGAGAGAGAGAGAGATAAAGAAAGAGAGGCTCTGTCTTTCAAATAAAGAAATTTCAAGGGTCCAGCACAGTAGCCTAGTGGCTTAAGTTCTCACCTTGCATGCTCTGGGATCCCATATTGGTGCCAGTTCATATTCCAGCTGCCCCACTTCCCATTCAGCTCCCTGCTTGTGGTCTGGGAAGGTGGTCAAGAATGGCCCCAGGGCCTTGGGATCCTGCACCTGCATGGGAGACCCCGTAGAGGTTCCTGGCTCCTGGCTTTGGATGGGACTCAGCTCTGGCTGTTGTGGTCACTTCAGGACTGAATCAGCAGACAAAAGATCTTTGTCTCTCCTTCTCTCTGTAAATCTGCCTTTCAATAAAAAAATAAATCTTAAAGAAATATTAAGAAAGATAAGGCACTCTTGGAAGCCTATCAACTTTAGGAGGAAAGTCAATAGGAAGATGCTAACAAAGTTCTCAACACGCCGATTGAAATTGTAGCCCTTTTCAATTGTGCTTGGTTGAACTCACAGACTGAATACACTGTCCAACAGAAACCAACAACTACTCATCCTGTAACCTACAAATGTAGGCTTCCACAGAACTGTCAGAATTGTCATCTTCTTAGCGCTAAGTTATATATTTAGAGCGACAGCTCTGAGAGGTACAAATGAAGAAATCAAAGTCCTAGAGATAAACAAGAATCTCTGGAGAAATCAAGAAAAGGAAATATAAAAACACCAAGAAAATTCAGACGAAGCCAGGCACAACACACTTTCTCAACACAACTGGCTTCCACGCCCCTCGAGTGGGAACTGCAAGGTTGTCAGCACACGGGTCTTTGTGGACATCACTCAGCAACGTGATGTGACGTTCCGGACCGTGTCTGGGTTGCTTCTTTTCTCCATGGAGTCCCTTGCTTATGCATAGCTGATGAATACTTCGTAGCAGTTCAATTTTCATTCACTCATTCTACCCGAAGAGGCTTTCCCTGCTTCCAAGCCCCACTCGAGAGCTCAGACAGCAAAACGCATTTCCAGAGGCGTCCTCGCAGAAAGATGAAGCCGGCAACCCCCGGGGAGGAGAAGCAACTGGGATGCGACCAATGTCCTCCGCAGCAAGTGGTCTCTGTGGAAAATTCCACTCACGCTTCCTTTCCCTATTTACTCTTTGGATTCTTCACTGAAAATATGCACATAAACCCTCTGTGTAATCACACATGCCGATGTTTATGGTCCCTGGGATTAGGAACGAGACAACAGGAAGAAGTGGTCAGGGCGTGCTTAGCCTGGCCATGGGGGCTGGGAGATTGGGGGTACCCATGCTGGGGGCATTGTAAGCTACATCCCCTTTAGTACTTTGCTTCCCTGTGCCACCCTGCTCTCTCTCCCCAGGGAGGGTATCTACAGGGCACAGAGTCCATGGGATTCCCTTGTTCTTTTGCCTTCCACTGAGTTCAGCAAGGGAAGAAAAGGGAGGCCTTAGCTGCTTTTTTTGAGGGGGGGGTTCTCCTTGGCAACTGCTGTCAGGGAAACCTCCCTCCAAAGGACCCCTGCCTGCCGTGCCCACATCACCCGTGAGCGTAGGTTTGAGTCCCGGCTGCTCCAGCTAATGTCTGGGAAAGCAGCAATGCAATATGGCCCAAGTATCTGTGCTCATGCTACCCATGTGGGAGACCCTGATGAGGCTCCTGGCTCCTGGCTTCAGCCTGGTCCAGTCCTGGATGCTACAGACATTTGGGGAAGAAAACCAACCAATGAAAGATTCTCTCTCTCTCTCTCTCTCTCGCCCATTACCTGGTGACAACAAGGCCTGTCCTGTGGCTGCTTAACCTATCAAGCAGCTTTTGTCATCTCACCTAAGACTCAACATTGGGTTTTTATTTAACCTTGACGTCAGCTCGTGTAGGAAAGAAGCTTACTGAACGCTTCCAACACCTGTGGCTGGGTGGGCTTCCAGAAAAGACTGTTTGGTTACTGCTGTGATTATTCCAGAGTTGTGGCTTGGATTGTATCTTGCGTTATACAAATAAAATCCCCCTCAAAGTCATCGTGAAACACAATACGGTGACCCCGACAGCATCTCCGTCAACACTTGGATGTAACTGAGCATAAATAACCCAGCAGCAAGTTTCATTTCAGAAAAAGAGAATATGCTCTTGGGGGAGGAGGATCATATTTTGGGGTTTTCAGTTTATTCAAGTATACATTTCCAAGGTTCAAACATCGTTCTCCGGACAGAATAGCCTGTCTATGCAATAAGCCCCACGCCTCTGGGACCCTTGGGGAGAAAGAACTCCATGTGGGTTGCCTTCCCTGTCTGCTGAATCGGCAAAGGGAATGGATGGTTTTCTCAGCGCGTTTTCCAGGGCTCCCCACATTTTAAAACAAACACACTGAACGCTCTCCATGCCGCGACCACATTTTCTTAAGCATCAGAACACCACATCACCCAGCAACGTCATGTTTGTTTTTCAGCAAGTGTGGCCTTACTTTCGGAAGACACGCCTTCCAGGAGAGAGCTTTGGAATCGGTGTGATTATATCTGTTTGTCAGATATCAGTGTCTTTTCATCTAGTGTCTCTTCATTCATTTGTTACAATTTCATTTTTTTTTGTTTATTGTTTTCTATGATACAGTTTTGTAGCCATAAGGGTTTCTCCTGCCCTCTCCCCTTCCTCCCTCCCCCCTCTTCCCCTCCCCCCACTTGTCTTGGTGTCAGAATAGAATAGTCACTTATTACAAGTGCACTTTCTAATGTTTAAATGAATCGTGACATGATACGTATAGAAGACCTAGTATCATAATGTAAAGGTTTAGGTGTAAGTTTCATTGGGAGTCCTTTTATTCAGGAGTATAAAACATGTAGAATATATTCTTTGCGAATTTCTTGCCAAGACTACCTAGCAAATGACATCAAACCCACGCAGCTAGCTCACACCTTGTCCACATTACACACCACGAAACTGGGATGGTGGAAGGTTTGTAGAGAGTTAAGTTCTCCCTCCATGACCACTCCTGGGCACCATGGAGTCGCAGATTAACCGCTCGAGCTACAACAGCCTCAGGCTAGCAGCAGCAACTCTCCCCACTGCTTTGCACACCTCCGCATCCTGGCGCATGCGGATGAATTCATCGAACGCCCCCACAGAGCCCACCTGTGCCGTTGCGCGCTCTGTACCCCTCAACCTGTATGTCATCCAGTTGCCCTCTGCAAAGGACACTCATCAGCTCTGAGGGCTTCTCCTTCCAGAGGGCAACTCCAGCACCCCGAACCAACTCTAACCACAGGAAGTGAGAAAACCCCACCAGTAAAGTGGGACAGGGGAACAGGGTGGTGTCCAGTCTGTCCTCATCTGAGACCACTGCCCTGTACTCGGTCACCATCATGATGATCGCCCTGATTTATCATGGAGTACATCGTCCCACATGAAACTCAGCTGCTGGGACTCTGGCGACCAGCTTAGTGCCCATCCAGGCAGGCGCTGCCATCAGCAAGCTTGGCTAATAAAGACTCCTTAGCCTGTCCAATGCTTGTGTCTGGCATGATCTCTCTCATTTCCCACACTAAACCGTACACGAGTTGAAATGCGTATATGCTTAAAGGAAAAGAAATGAGAACTGATTTAGGAAGAAATGTTAACACTAACAAAAAACACTTATTTTTTCCTGTGTGTTAAGGTCAGCTGTAAAAATTATTTTGATCCCCGACCCACCCCCCCCCCAGCATTATTTTAATGTGACTAGCATCTCGTGTGACTAGTAGGATGACCTTAAGCAACAGTGTTTCATTGCCATTTATCTCAAACAAATGCCGAAACTACATTGCATTCTATCTATACACTCCCTCTTGTTAGGTTATGAAGCTGAAAATATGCTAAATTAAAGGGACTCACAATTAATGACACCAAGGTGCTGTTAGAAAGTTCAAGGGAATTGGATTACAGGATGTGTATTTTGATGCATAACTGTTACGAAAGCCATGCATTATTTTTCCATTATGCATGTTATCACTTGAATGTTTTGACGACCTCTCCTATAGGCTACCAGAAGCAGCTAATTGGCAGACAGGTTATCTTCCATTGTCCTTTCTAATTGAGACACTGCTCAGCAAAAGTCTATCTGAGTGAATTTTGCCAGGGGAAGGAGAAATTGCAACATTTTTATTTGATCGTCTTTCAGTCTTCACCGAATGATTTTTTTTTTAAAAGACGCTATTTTGTTGTGATTCCAAATAGAACATTTGAATGTTTAAGATGGCTTTAAGATGTTCTGCCAACTCTAAAGAAGTGTGCTTCCTTTCTCAGCTGTTCAATGGGAAAATGAAGAGAACTGCTGCTCCACATGACTCTTCATGTTCCGAAATTTGGAAAGTCACATTTTGCAGCTTTGATTGGCAAGTGTTATTATGAGAAAACATGTCAGGAAATGTCTATTAGGAAGCATGCTTTTGATGATTTTATTTATAGGAGGATGACCATCTTGCCCACCTTAGTACTCACTCTACAAGGACATCCACCTGGTTTCACCTGGTCTACTTCTCCCACTAGTTCAAGCAGAGAATTATGCATCTCAAAACACTGCGGCAGAAAGCTAAAAAGGTCAAATGCATCTCCTTCCCAGGCCAGGTATTGAATGCCATCTTGCTCGTGCAATGCCCGCTGGGCTGCAGTCTGCTGGGAGAAATCCATCAAGACCTTTCCCAAGGCCGCTAACACTTTGATTTGCATTCCCCCCAGAGAAGCCTTCAGAAAGTTCCACCGTGGTTTATCGCTCCACTGAGAACTTGGTTTAACTAAGCAACCATGGCCAAGAAATTATTTCCTGGAACATGTATGAAAATTCTGTGGCCACAAGAGTGGTCAAATTCCCTAGGAGAAAAATGGCATGGTCGAAATAGGTGTGAGTGTGAGCATCTTTGCATACGCAGTTGCTACGGTACTGATGTCGCCAACACCGGTTCGGACAGGAAGACACGACTGAAATCAATCAGGAAAGGCAGGACAAATGTGACCAGTGTTAAATATTTTCCAAAATGGTGGCAAAGTCCTCAGCTTCAGAAGCAACCAACGCAACAGCTAAAGGAAATAGGCACTCAGCCTCACATGAGGTAAGTTAATGACAGATGAAACAGTTACCTAAACCTTACTGCTGAACAGGACCAAGCGAAAGGCTTCCTTCAGATAAAAAGACTGGAATTCATAAATGCAGCAGCTTTTGAAAGTGTAGGTTTAAAATCCAATACGGCCTACTGAAAATTGAATTCCTGGTTCTCACAGGATGCCATTAAGTTTATTTATTTATTTTCATTTGTACAGTAAGTAAATTAGGGTTTCTTCATGATTTCTCTCTGGCGAACCCATTCACTCCCTTGCTTCCAAATAAAGGAACTCTCTACTTGTGAATTCCTCCTGGTCCAGGGAAAGAGATCTATTTTAACCCGTTGCTATTCCTGTATAGACAGCTGGCCGGGTCCACCTGTCTGCAGGAGGTGTTGTTGAAGTATCAAATGTCTCAAGGCCCCATGATATAATGTCACCTGCCTCGTACACTTCTAATGTTAGACCGCCTATAGTTTTACCCTCTGAAGACAATCAGGTGGCTTGGGAATCTATTCCTGGATCATGAGACAGGTATTCACAGAGTGGAGCCCCAACTCTAAGGCTACTTCTAGGAGCTAGGAATTCAGCAGTTACACAGCTCAATCAATGTGGCTTCTGCTCTCAGGAGCAGCTGTTCAAGCGGTGCGTTATTGGATCCTTCCTGAACAAACTGTGTCATGGGATCCAAAGACGCACATTGCTCTGCAAATTCCAAATGAAATGTGACGGCATCCCTACCAACCCCTAGGCTGGTCCCAAACTGCTCCAGGGGGTTAGAAACCATCCTTTGCACCAAAATTCCACATACACACAACCCAGCCTTCCCAATCCAGCATCTAGGTTCCTGTGGAAAGTCCACCCTGACCCAAGTGACCAGTGACCACAGATTAATATCACCCATCTGCTGGTGACGTACAGAGCTCATGAACTTGGCTTTAGGGAAGTTCATTAGTGGAAATGTGGACAGGAAGAGGAGTTCATTGTTGGCAAATACTTGGTTAGATTTATATTCTAGTGTCAAAGCTGACTCCATTTTTTGGCAATAGTCTTGAACTTCTAGCAGACGCCAGGGTGGGATATCAGAAAAAGGCATCACTTGGCAACACGGATGATACAGTTCTGTCATCCAAAGTGCAATGTTTTCAAAATACGGCCCATTGCCTTGACAGTGGGCCACACCTACTTGATGGGTGGCAGCCAGCATTAAAAGAAAGAGAATAAAACAGAAATACCCAGCTGTGGTCATGCAGTAAGGATAACAGTCCCTCATGAAATCTGACCCCATTCTAATACACATCGCACACTCATCCTCTTGTGTGTATGTGCTACAGTGGGTTGTACATAAGACATATTTCTTACTTTAGTCCAAAGAGGGTTGCAAAACACTTTTTCAAAGAGCCCGCTAGCACGGGAAATTGTCTGAGCACACTTTAAATCTGTGTTTTGGCTGTGCCTATCAACAAACATCCACACAGTAAATGCTTACAACTGGGATGCATCGGATAGGATGCCTTTCCCAAAACTTACACAAATAAACAATAAAACTTTGTTTATCAAGGAGGAATTCCCCCAATTTCTGGGTTCCTGGCCTGGGACACTAATATTTACCTTTTTTGCCTTTGGAATTCTTGAACAGTGACGGAATTCCTCTGCTCTGTTAGTGGATTCTAATCTCTAAAGGCTCCTTCTCTTCTCACCAACCAAATCGAAGTAGTGACACAGTGTTCAGCTGAGCCTGGGGCAGCAAGAGCGAACAGGGGAGCACCTGCCATCCTTCTGGGGGGCTCCCATGTGACATCAGTTTAGGTAGCTCCTTAGAGCTACTAAAATTCGTGCTGTTAAAATCCGTCACTGGCAGGAAGAGTTATTTCACCGGCAAGCTCCAGGCCACCTGATTGTATTTAGAAAAGAGACTCATTTGGGGACTGAATATTCAAGACACCATTTAAACAAAAATGTACTTTATGTACAATACACAGAAAGTGAACTTACTGTAAGTAAGCCAAGTGCCACACAAGGACATCTCACAGACACAAGACATCTCACAGGGCGCATATATGACATTAGTCCCATAAAATTATAACAGAGAGGAAAATTCCTATTGCTTACGGACACTGGAGTGCAACACATTACATACATGTTGATAGTCAATGCTGTTGTAAACAAACTCACTGGGCTACCACTGTATGAAAGTGCAGCACGTGTGTTTATGTACAGCACAAAACACTGCATAGTAACAAACAACTGTGCCACTGAGTCAGAATTCCCTTATACTAGAATCATGACTCAGGCGAATAGTGCAGAATGTGACATGGGCAACAGCCTTATACGTCTCGTGTTCATGACATCTCTTGTTGGTTACAAGGTGTCACACAGAGCGACTGGTCTCTACTCCACAGGTGGACATGAGCATGTACTCTCATGTCCCCAAGCAGTGAACTCAGATGACAAGGCCTCTCTCACAACGCGTCCTTGGCAGTAAGCTTCTCGTGGCTGTAGAACTTGATGCGTTTCTACAGTATCCACACACCTGCAAAGCACTTTTCAAAAAAATCAACAGAGAGGGGCCTGTTTTTTAAAAGCCTCCTGGCCCCTCCCAGTTACCATCCTAATTTCTCATCCCATAGATTCATGTCACCCTTAGAAAGGAAGCAGCAGGTCCCGAAGCACAGTCTACAGCAAGCAGACTATCCAGCTTAAACTCTGTGAACGCTGCATTTTCATCGTATTTATTTTTACCATTGGTTTCTATCGATAGCGTGTGAAAACGGCTTTCCACTCAAAGTCGACACATCCAGCTTCCTTTCAACATTCAGTAGAACAAAAGAATGTTACTGTAAGAATTTAAGGGAAAAAAATGGAGCAAGTGGTATGAGACTGACTGAAGTGTGAGATATACTTGGTTGGGTGTGATGATCGGGCGGACTTCAAAAGATGCTTAACGCACCCTCCCTCACTGTGATGTTCGCCAAAGGGGAGCGGGTGCTCTTCCCCGGCCCGATGAGGATGTAGAAGGACGCATCTTCTGCCTCCCAGAGCCTTCACACAGTTTAATGGTCCGTCCTCCCTGCATCTGATCTGAAACTATTTTTACATCCTCTGCTTGTGGTTCTCACACACAGCATGTTAATCAAGATGGCAAACAACTGATGTAGAATGAGAAAAAGCACATCTGGTGTCTATTAAGTTTTAAAAGATTACTTAGAACAGGGATCAATTAGAACAAAAGGCTGAAGACAGCACCTATGACTGGATGCCTTTAATATTCTAATTGTGGCCAAACACACACACACACACACACACACACACACACACACAGAGAACCAACAATTGATATGGACCTAAGTTTCAAGCAAACTGAGACAGGAAAGGAAAGTTATTATTTCAATAGAAATAGCAGTTTCTTATTCTCCTCTCTCTCAGTACGATTTTCTCTAGGATCTGTTCAATGGACCCGGTGACACCCTCGGCATTCCACTGGTAAAACTCACTTTTTGGAGCCAGCAAGCTAATCTGTGGTTAATAAACCTTTGTGTCTAAACAAAGGTTGATTTCCACTGTCCAAAGGATTCTCCTTTCATTGATTACGAAGCATAAACCCAAAAGCACAGAGTACACCCGAAACAAGTGAAAATGTCACCCCGTTTGCCGTGGCTTTCCAGCAATGAACTACAAAATAAAGGCGAAATCCCACAGTCTGCCCACGTGAAGCCCACCCAAACACAATGCATTCAGGCAACACAGTCCTTTGGAGATTACACACGAGGCGACCTCAAAATGTTCGTGCAAAACAGCTCTCAGGGATGAGATCATTTTGGTGCAAAACCTTTTTGAAATCCATGCATAGGTCTGACGCAGTATTTAATGCGTTTTCATGAATGTCTGTTTAAGCACACCATCCACAGAGTCATTTTTTTTTTTCAATACAGAGCTGCACATACACTTAGGTTGACAAACTCTTTAAGTAATCCAAAAAAAAAAAAATCTTATTTGCCAATGCACAGTAACTTAAAGCACTGTGGCTAATAAAGCTCCTAGGTGTGCTCTAGACCTGGGTGGAAACTGGAATTTATCTTCATGAGGAAGAGTACCCTGCACAGCCATGATTGGTTGAAAGGGATTCCAGCAAATGTCGTGCCCTTCTCCACGGGGTCCTGAAAACCTCTACCCTCTCACCTCCCTCCAGGTATCCAGGTGCTAATTAACACTTAGACAACGCCAACCACCCCACTGGTGCTAGTCGTTTGAAAGAAAAGGGGGAGGTGTCTCTAGGTCTCAAAAACAAATTTTTTAACAATGAAAGAAAATTAAGAGGTCGTGTCATTCAGAGTCTTAGGAAGTTGTGAGATTTCCACAAAAACACACTGAATTTTCTTGTTCTCACTTAATTGCTTCTCTCCCCACATTTCCTTTAACACCAGCAATTCTTTTCCGAGTATCCACACAAATTAATATTATCTCACCCCAGCTTCTTACAAGCACGCTGACTCATTCAGATAGTTCAAAGAATAATACAAAGCATTAGAAAACCTGTAACAATGCTTTGACAAAATCGAACTTAATCCTATTGTACTTGAACTTCTCCGTTTCACTTAAGCTAGAGTTTAGAACAAGTAGTCACAATATTATGTCTTCCATCTGCAATTTCCGTATCCCATCAGACTTGGGCACACAAGCCCTTGCAGCCGTTCTTGAATGATCAAACTGATTCAGTTTTTCATTGAGACAATGCTTAGTAAGGGCTTTCGTTTTTCATCTTTAGGCTTCACCGCATTTTAAAAATGTTTGACATCAGTGTAATGCACTAATCTCAAAAACGTTACGATAAAAAGAAATTAAATATGACTTGCAATCCTAAAGGAAGACTCTGTCAAAGGAAGACAAACTTTGCACAGTTGTGAGAAAATTCCAGTACTCGTGACTGGATGTAACAAGAGAACACTTAATCTGCTGTGGCACTTTAAAAATAGCTGATATTGAATGTACAATTGTTTTACTTTATTTTTAGAACACTTAAGTCAGCACATGTGCCATGAATTACTACACTGTTCACACTAAGACATAAATTAAGAATTACTTCTGATTGATCAATTATTGTGATTTATAGGGCTTTAGGAAGTGGCAGCTCTTACCCAATCCAGAGCCAAAGGGTCACCGATTTCAAAAAGCAATCAAAAACAAATGAAAACAGTCTATGCACAACTGTAATTTCAGGTTCATGAAACCATGCCGTGGAGCCATCAGCAGGGCCCCTGTGTGCCGCAAGCCCCGCCAGCTGCATCTCAACGCAGAGCTAAGCACCTGGTGAGCGTTTACTCTGTGGCCACATCCACAGTATTCCAACACAGGCAGCATCTTCTTGATTATGGCAACCTTTTACAGTAACTCTGACCTGTGTTTTATAGGAGAAAGCATTGCTAAGTGATGATAGGAGCTAGCTCCAGGTGGTGAAGCTAAGAGAAGAATTCAAAAGTGTCTTTGATTCCAGAAATCACTCCAGGTACCTACATTCTAACTGCCCTTGAAATTACCCTAATCCCCTCAAGCCTTTCCAGGCAGTCTTACCAGCAGGGCCTCCAGACACAAGCCTACATAGGAGCTATAGATGTCATTCTGATCCACCCTACAGTGCAGAATAATCCCATGTACATGTACATCCCAATGAACGTGTTTGCTGTTTCTTTCCTGTTGGTATCTTTTTTTTTTTTTATAAGATTTTATTATTATTGGAAAGCCGGATATACAGAGAGGAGGAGAGACAGAGAGGAAGATCTTCCATCCGATGTTTCACTCCCCAAGTGAGCCGCAACGGGCCGGTGAGCGCCGATCCGATGCCAGGAACCAGGAACCTCTTCCAGGCCTCCCACGCGGGTGCAGTGTCCCAATGCATTGGGCCGTCCTCCACTGCTTTCCCAGGCCACAAGCAGGGAGCTGGATGGGAAGTGGAGCTGCCGGGATTAGAACCGGCACCCATATGGGATCCCAGCACGTTCAAGGCGAGGACTTTAGCCGCCAGGCCACGCCGCCGGGCCCTCCTGTTGGTATCTTAAGGACTCACACCATACGAGGATTTTTCAACAAGCCACAATCCAAGTTATCTTTATAGAATTCATACCTCTTTCACAGTTTCAAATCAACATTTCTTTGGAGATGGGTGCATGGAATCTGGCTACGGAATTCTCAAATCATCATGTCTGGATTCATATCTCCTAACAAATATTTCAGGAAATGAACAAAAAATTCTCTGATGAGTGATTCCCATAATTATCCATTTGATCCCATCGAATGCCTCTCCAAATACTGGAATGTGTGTGTGTGTACAAACTTTCCACTTACTGTTGTATGGACTGGAACTTCCCAGCGGCTTGGCTGGGAAACCACTCTCAGGATTTAAATTCTCCTGAGCCCCAAGAGCTGTCAGAGGGCTCCAGAGGGTTCACTACGAAAATAAAACAAAAACCCCAAAGAGCCAGAAAGGCATCAAGGGGTGCTACAACCCCAAGAAGGGTTATAGAATGTCCCAGACCCTCTGTGATTCAAGTGACCATCAAAACAGACCTCAGCAGGGTAAAAGTCAGTGGGCTCCAAGGAGCAGTGTGGCAGAGAAATGCCACAAAACTGCCAGACAAGGTGACTCAAGGGACTCATTAAGATTCATTAAGAGAAGTTGTGCTGCAGGCACTTGGGTTCCCAGGGAAGTTACTGCTGAGCCTTCCTATTCGCAATTCCCACTGACAATTCCTGATTAGCTCCCCAAATGAGGGATGTTGAAGGACGCCCCCAGCACTACAGCAACCTAGTGTTTCACAGGGCTTCCCAGTTTGTCATTTAAGTCAGACCATCTCAAACACACCTTCCCAATGTAATGTTCCGAAAATGCATCTTGTTTTTATTGTCTTACATAGTATAGCAACAAAAATCAGTTTCTTAAAAAGAGGGGACTTTTTGTTCTGAAAATGTCCATGCTTAAAGATAAGTATCTAATTATATAAAAAGATACTTAATGAAAAATGCATTTCACCTCTATTTCTGTCAAGGGTTTGTTGTGTTGTCTTGCTGCTTGGGAAATTAAATAAGATTTTTTAAATCTAATCTTAAAAACATTAACAGGGATGCCAGACACTTCTGGTTTAGATATACATGTTTTCACGTTAAGATTTTTTGAGATTGATCTAATTAAATTTGTTTTTTAAGGGATGACTACGAAGGAAAGATACGAACTGTTAACGGAGGAGCAGTGGTTAAGATGTTATGTTAGATGATGGCATTGTTGTACGGTGAGTTAAGCTATGGCCTGTGGTGTTGTCATCCCATACTGGGCACCCAATGAAGTCCTTGCTACTCTATTTCTGATCCAATTCCCTGCCAATAACCTAGGAAAAGCAGCCGAAGATGGACCAAGCCATTGGGCCCTTGCTACTCTTGAGGGAGACCAGGTTTTGGTCTGGCCCAGCCCAGGCTTTGCAATCATCTAGAGCATAAAGAAGCAGATAGAAGATCTCTGTCTCTCCTTCTCTCTCTGTAATGCTCACTTTCACAAAGAAGAAAGAAATCTTGTGATATAAAAGATATCCCCAGGGCACCAGTATCCTACACGGGAGTGCTGGGGTTCAACTCCCGGCTCACTTCCAATCCCAGCTGCCTGCTACTGCACACTCTGGGAGGCAGCAAATGATGGCTCAAATCGCTGAGTTTCTGCAACCCAGCTGAGAGACCCAGGAGTTCTGAGTTCCTGGTTTTGACTAGATCCAGCTGAGAGACCCAGGAGTTGTGAGTTCCTGGTTTTGACTAGATCCACCTGAGA